>NW_011888829.1:1698158-1705321 GCF_000151845.1 Pteropus vampyrus | reverse complement strand
TGCTACAAAGGATGAATGAAGGAGGAGAGAACGAATCACTTTTGCTCCTCTCCCCCAAAAGAAATGTCTTGGAAAATGCACTTTCTAAGTTATAAGCCTCACTTAGGATCACTGAGGCCCAGATAAGAGAAAATCAACAGGAAACAAGGCAAAATGATAAAGGAAAAAAAAGAATGACACAAAAGTTTGGTTTAACATTATCTGACCTATGCAAAGAAGGGTCATCGGGTTGTTTGTCTGCAGCCTGCTTAAGCCATGGCTAAATATGCAAGATGTTCTGATCAGATTACCAGTTTCCAAATATGTAACTAAATGGTTACATATCTTCACCACAAAACTTCGTGAGGAAGAAAAATAGCATAAAATATCCCTGTAGGAACCCGATTAGTCATTACTACATTTTAAAAGCATTCAGTGAACACCTACTATGTGCCAGACACTGCTTTAGTGCATGGCATACATCAGTGAACACCCTTGTTTCACAAACTTGTAGTAAAAGACAAAACAGAGACCCAGAAAAAAAAAAACGAACAAACAAATAATGCAAGGGCAGTTTATGATACTGGCCAAATGAAAGATTCTTATTATAAACGCTATTGACGCTTAGGGAATGGAAAGATCACAATGTGCAGAAATAGTCAAGAAAACCTTAAATTTTGAGCCAGGCATTTAGAGACGAATTTGATTTAGAAAAGCAGAGAAGAAAAGGCAACATATTTCACGTGAGATGGGACAGCATAATAATGGGAACATTTACAAAGTGCTTTACAGTTTGCAGAGCATTTTGTCATCCATGCCGCAGAGGTAAAAATGAGCAAAGCTTTTCAGAGCCAAGTGCTGAGATCGACCTGACTTAGAGAAGGTAGCCATGCCTCCTCTCCCCTCTGCTCCGTCTCCTCTCTCCTGATCAGGGATCATGGTTTCATACTGACTTGCTAATCTAAAGCCCCTTTGTAGAGAGTAAATTTTCCACACAGAACTGGCAAAGAGAACCAGAAGGCTGTATTTCTTGAACCAAGGGGCAGTATTATTTCTGTATATCTTGTGTGTATGTGTGCATGCGTGTGCACATGTACATGCATGTGCACATGCCAACTAACAGTTGACATGAGGGTCTTTTTATCTGAGGTAAAGAAGACATTTTGTAGGTTATAATCCCAAATTAAGTATCTCCTCGACTTTGAAGGACTTCCCTTTCTTAGCCGAGCTTACTTCTTGTCCCTTTCTCAATTCAAAGTAAATCTATGCCTCCTCCCTAATTAATGTCATGGCCTATAGCTTTGATACCTCTGCTTTTGCTGCATGCTCCTCGCTGCATGTAACCAGGTCACCCACTCACTTCGGTCTTCAGATCGAGCTCTACCACCTTCGTCAGCTCTCTCCCAGCTACAACTGCAACTTCTTGCCTGTACCCCTCCTCATCTCTTTAGTGGTTCGTAATATTAAGAGGAGGTGGAATATATCCCTTTAAGAATTTGATGACTGCATTGGACCCTGGACACACATACAAAATAATGTGTGTCTAATTTCAAGGTATGTTCCCCTGAAAACATTGCTTTTCTAGATCACATTTTTTTTAATGCAAACTATATATTTCAATGCTTTAAAATATACTTTTCTATTATTTTGCCTAACATATGTCTTGTTTTCATAATTAGGCTAACCTTGAAAATAAAGTCATTTTAGAATTTTTGGGGTAGCCCTCATAGAATTGAGTAGAATATAGAACATATGGGGGGTATTTAATTTAAAAAAAGAATGAATGGATAAACTGTGCCACACATTCAGTGATAAAGACAAATGAGCTAGCAAGCCACAAAAAGACATGGAAGAACCTTAAATGTCTATTGTTGGATGAAAGAAGCCAGTCTGAAAAGGCTACATGCCGTATGATTCCAGCTATATAGCATTTTGGAAAAGGCAAAACTATGGAGACTTAAAAGGGTCAGTGATTTCCAGTGACCCAAAGGGAGGGAGGGATGAATAGGTAGAGCACAGGGGATTTTTAGGGTGAAACTATGCTGTTCGATACTGTAATGGTAGACACGTGTCATTATACATTTGTCAAAACCTATAGAATGTACAACACAGTGTGACCCTAGTGTCAACTGTGGACCTTATTTAATAATAATGTATCACAATCGGCTCATCAATAGTAACAAATGTACCACATCAATTTAAGGTATTAATAATAGAGGGTAGGAATGAGGGTAGAAGAGGTATAAGGAAACTCTACTTTTTTCGTAAACCTAAAACTACTCTAAAAATATAAAGTCTATTCATTTAAAAAGTAAAAAAGAGTTTCAGATTTTGACTATAGCCTCGAATGACTATTTGGATGAAGAACGTGCAACTCCTTAATGCAATGCATGTGTTTTAGCCTTTCAAAGGTTATTACCTTTTGGTGTTAAACTCAGTTAAACCTGATGCTTGACATCACATCAACATAATATCCAGAATTTTTAAAGGAACTAACTGACTAAGAAAGATATGTTCTCATGATATAGACTCAGCCTCATCTTAATGTCAATGAAAGACCCAACATTTAACACACAAATTTCAACATGAAAAAAAAAATCCATCGCTGTATCATTAGTGAGTCTTACAACACATAGATGGGAAGAAGGCCCACAAAGACACTGCCATCACTTAAGAGTACTTTCTTCCTGGTCTGTCTTTATATCCCTACCAGAAGCTTTGAGGAAAAGCCATATTTACCAGAAACAAAATGAACACTTGGGGCCCCAGAAAATCAGTTCAGTGAGTGATGGGACCAAATTCAGCGTCTCATTCTCAACTTTGAAAGAACATAGTTAGGGGTGACTGACCAGGTGACTTCTCCCCGAGGTTATACCTCAGTTGACTGTTCTGAGGTCAGGCAAGGATTTTGGCCGTAGTATTAGCCCTTTGCCCCACAATGATTCTTACATAATGTCATCTTGTTTGGTTATTAAGAAGGCTGAATTGATGGAGTGAGCCATTCCAAAGTCCTATTATTCTGTGCATTTTATCAAATAAATTCAGCATGTAGTGATTCAGCTGGCTGGGTAGAAAGTGCTTCATTATGAGATGGGAAGGAAGGAAGCCTTCCCTCTACTCTCCCAAGTCTCGCCAAATCCTTACTTTCCTGTTTGGTTTTGAGGCGGTAGAATATTTAAGAAAAGGGTCAGTAAGCGAAGGCTCCCAGCTAGCACATGGGTTGCTCTGACGCCCATGTCCACTCACAACTGAGGAGACGATACTTGAGCCTCCTACAAGGGGCCATGCTGCCCTCTTAGCGACTCCTCTGACCTTGACCACTGATCTGGCCACGCGAAGCATTCATTTGATTCCACTTATTTCCTTCTTCGATAATTATAAAAATAATGCTTTTCCAGTTGAAAAGACTGCTTGCTTCAACCCTTCTCTTTGAAACACTCATGATGTGCATTCAAAGTGCATAGCCTGTGGGTCGCCATTGTGTACACACAATAAATCTTAGTTTATCTGGAATCCGGGCCATCATGAAGCTTAGATGACAAGAATTTTGTCTTTAACAGACAGAAGTCAGGGAGGGCAGCCATTGCTCACACAATGAGATCCAGGCAAGTACTGTTCTGGATCTATGAGCTCTGTAGGGAAGATGGATGAAGCAGGCAAACAGAGAAAGGAGACAAGCCAGCAGGGAAAGAAAGGAGTCGGTGAAGCAGGAGGAGAAGAAGGCATTAAATGGGAGGAAGACAAGAAATGGAAGCTAATGGATGGGGGAGAAGGAGATTGTCAGCAGGAGAGGCAGAGGACGGAGCGGAGAGAACAGGGAGGCTGGGTACATGGAGCCGTTTCTACTGTGCTGTGAACAGGGGAAGCCAGGTATATTGTTCTGCAAACCACATTATTAGTTGCCTACCATATGGCTTCCAAGATACGTGAGGAAAGCAAAGGCAGAAAACAAAATGTTAGCCAGTTATGTTAATGCTGAAAAAAAAAAAAGATCTGTGTAAATTTCAAGAAAATGTGAGAATGGAAGTCTAGCCAAGAGAGCAGTGTACATGCCATATATCAAGCCTCCCAACCATGGTAGTTCTGTTTCGAATAAGGTTGTTGCATGCCAGTGATAATTTATGTTCCTAATGGTGACCCTAAAGCATGACAGGAACCAAAGGGAGACTTCTGAATTTCCAGAGGAAGATTAATTATGTTGAGTGTGGTTTGACTAGTGAATGCAGTTTGGACGTCAACTGTATGTTGCTGTAGTCTACGTTTTTGGAAGATTGGGAATCCACGTGTGAAAGGCAGAATCACTCTCAATTACCTAGGACGTGGTTGGTCCATCTGGCAATTAGTCTAGACCTTAGTTAGACCTTAGTTCTGATTCTTCAACTATACTCATTGTCCGGGAGCCCTGTCATCATTTGAAAGCATTCTGGGAAACAACAGCCTCCTCCCTCCACCTGCTTTTTTTCCGCAGACATTGGCATTATTCAGCCCTCATCTCACCTTTGATTCTCTCTTCTTGATCTCCATGGGCTGCCAGATTTTTCTGCAGAATATCTTGATCTCCTTGTCATCCTCACTGCTCTGAATTAAGCCCAGATCCTCATTATCCACGTCCCCCCCCCATTTTTTTTTTTTTCTATTCGGCCAGCACACATGGTCTAGAATGACTTTCTTAACGTGGCTTTCATTTAGATCAGTCTCAGGGCCTAGGAGGTCTCCAGGTTTCCCCGGCAGCCAGCCTGGCTGCCCCACCTGACTCACCACCTACTAATTTCCTCTCACCCTCTAACCACACCTCCTTCTCCAGCGGGTTCCAAGCCAGAAACTTGTGGATCATCCTGTCCTCCTCCCTTTGCCTTCAGCTATCCACCAGCAAGTCCTGCAGACCTCACCCCAGCACCCTTGCCCTACCCGCTTTTTATCTCCATGGTCACCACTCTAGTTTAGGCCAATGCCGCCCCCTGTTGAGACTCCTGCAACGACCTCCTCACTCTTCGCCCTGCTCCCCTATGACCCCCCAATCCATTCTCCACACAGTGGTCCGGAAGTTCCTTTAAAAAGATGCAAATCAGAGTGTGCCATCTCTCCGGTGGCTTCTCACTGCACTTTGGATAAAAAGGCAAACTCCTTGTTGTTGCCTCCAAGGCCCCTCCTTGCCTCCTTCCCCCAGCCCTCCCTCACCTGACTACAGGGGTTTCACCGCCCTTCCCCACCTCACCCAGGCCCTCTGCCCATGGCATGTAGTGACCACCCACCTGGCTACCTCTTGAACAGCAGGCTCCTTCTCACCTCTGGGGTCTTAGCTTCAAAACCACATCTTCAGAGAGGACCCAGACTCCGCTACGTATCGTCATTCCCAATTCCCACCATTATTCTTACTACCATGTTTATTTACTCCAAACCCTTTTATCACGATTTGCAATTATTTTTTTTACTTGTGTTTTGTCTGTCTGCCCACTGGACTCTAAGTTCCAAGAGGGCCTGGACCATATATCTATCATATTGACCATCATTTCTCTCTCTAGCCTCAGCATAATGCTCCATATATGAAAGCCATGATGACTGTTTTATTATTATATTATTATTATATTGTATCGTTATGTTTCTTTGTGGATGGAGTATTCTCCCGTCTATCTAAGATTATCTGTGTCCTTTTTCTACGTCTTGTCTCCTCCGGTATTCCCTCCGATGGGCATCCTGTCTCAAAGTTTCAGTTTTCTCATGACTGTTAATTTTATCTTTCACTTTTAAAAACTCATATGACTCAATCCCATCTTTTTTCTCCTTCTTATACAAACCTGCTAGAGGAATAGTTTATACCTAACTGTATTTCCTCCCTCCCGTTAATTCCTTTCCTATATCCGACTTCTTCCTATCAAATGTTTTTATTACTCTAAATTAATTTCAGAAACAGTTTTTAGAAAGTTTCAAAAATAATCCCAGTGGTATTTTACTTGGATTACATGAACTTAAGTTAGTTTAGGTTAGTTAGTTTGAGGAGAATCAGTTTCTTTGCTATGAAATTCTTCCTAGTCAAGGCAACAATACATATGTCCATTTATATATTTTTAAATAAAATTATGTTTTCTTTGTACTGGTCCTTTTATATTGTTGTTATATCTCCCCTCAACACTCAATAGTTTCAATAGAATATGTCTAAATCTTGTTCTCTTTTTATGATTTTTGCCTGACACATGATGAGCTTTGGTATGAATACAGGTCTTGCTTCAACTTAAAAAGTTTTTTATTATCCTTATGTTATTATACATTACCCTTATATTATTATTATTAGCAACAGACTGTTTCTTCTGGTCTTTTCTTCCCCTCCTTCAAAGCTGAGTTTCCGTTGTTCATCTTCTCCATTTAGATCTTGTTTCTGATCATTTCGATCTGTTTGTCCTTTTCTTCTATATTAGAGAATAATACCCAAAGCTTGTCTTTCTTTCCACGGATTGAATTTTCTTCTGTGACATTTCTAACCATCGATTATGCTAAATTTGTTTAAACTTCTGCTATGTCATTAAATGTTTCCTTTCATTATTTTCTTAACTCCGACGACTCATATCACGCAGTTGTCTTATTTCATTTCTACCTTTTGTTTCATGGAATCTATGATTTTTATTTTTCCCTCCATCAGATGTAGTTTAAATGTTGTTTAAATTTACTTCTGCTTTCCACAGTATTTTTTTTAAAATATGCAATTTTAATATTTTTTCGAGTGCTATGTTTATTTTTATTCATGTTATAGAATTATTTCATAGGTCACATTTTTTATCATCCTTTAATTTATTTTGGAATGAGGAAAAGTCTGTCTTGACTATGCCTTCACCAAAAATCAATGTGAATAGATTTTTTCCTTGTTTCCCTGAACGCCATTAAAATCATCTTTTAAAATCCTAAATTGGTGGATGGACTGAGACCAGGCTAATAATCCAACAGCCTGATGAGTGTGGAAAGGTGGCTGGGGCTGTGGGGTGTCCTAGCAGGGAATCGTATTCATAATCATCAATAGCCCCAACTATATAGACCAGCATGCTTTCTTTTCCATATATTTATTTAATCATCACATCCTGATGGTGTCCAGTCCAGGGCCTCAGCCCAGATATTTCTGGAACTTCTTTTAAATAGTCAGTTGTCTGCTAGAGCTCATGGACCAGACACCTCAAACTCGATATGTCGAATGCTGC
>NW_011888829.1:1695016-1697093 GCF_000151845.1 Pteropus vampyrus | reverse complement strand
TCAGACGTGGGATCTCCATGCCCATGACTGTCACGGCTCATGCTAACAGTCCATTGGATGCAAATTCATCACTTGTGGGAAAGTGGTCATTTAAAGCAACTGTACATTTGATGTCCTTTAGCTCTCTGTGCTCGGACTTTTTCTACTGAATGAAAAACAGCATTCTAAACCATCATTTTGACTGACAGAGAATCAGGAGTCTACCCAGAAGTGTTACCAGTTGGACTGAACAGAATAGTGATTAAGCATCTATTATGTAATAGGTGTTGGCTGTATTAGCCATGGGGATATATCACTAGAAAAGGAATCTGTAAATATACTGATGGTACTGATAATATATTTTTAGTGTTCAGCTGAATGCTTGTCATCCTAACGGCATAGACTTGAATTTCTCAGCATTTTTAGAGTAACTCATATTTTTTGTAGCTGATTAACCACATAGGATGTTATCTTGGGTCGCCTAACATACCACACATCCGCAGACCCCACATCCCCAGCCTCACCAAGAAGAGGCAGCAGTGTGTTCTCTAGAATTGTTATTTTATACTTCACTAGGATGAATATATTTATCTTCACTAAGATGATATATTTATATAACTGAATCTTTTTGTGGTCCAAGAAGATTCAACAGTTCCATTAAGTAACAGCAAAAGCAGTAGTTACCTCTCCAGAATAGACTTCAATCTTAGCAAGATTTATCTTTCACAAATAAATATTTAAAAGCAAATCATAACAGCGAAAACCAACGTTATTGCATGTACCCAAACTACGCCCGTTAGCCTGCGTTCATTTCTCATGGGAATTACATGCTTCTGAAAGCTAGGTCAGTTTGACTCTCTCCCTGAAGAAAAGTTCGGTGTCTTTCAGATTCTATCTACACCCATAGATCAGTCTGAAAAGCAAAATCAAAAGACCGAGGTCACTCTAATTTAATTCAAATTTAATTCCGATTTGAGTAAGTAGAATTTGAAAGAACTTATATATTTTTTTTGACTGGATTCAACTAGAAAAATATTGAGATTTCTTAACATCTCCTTCTACAAAGAAACACTCTTTCTTGCCTATGTGGGGACAAATCTATATATACTCTGCACATACAGTTACTCTTTGTCACACTGGATGATGGGTCACATCTGCAGTGAACAGATGTTTCCCAAGAATTTAAGATTCACGAGCAAAGGTATGGTGTGGGTGAGAGTGGTGAGCTGTTCTCGGTAGATGTTTCGAGAGAGAGCTGTGCCTCATGATTAATCTGAAAGTTAATTACCCCCATTGGAGAAGGATGGAATGACATGAACACGCTCTTCTTTGCCTTTCTTTGAAAAGTTCAACATCTTGGCAGGATCGACGCTGTCTGTTCTTGATGATTCTGAACTAGAAATGATTCCATGGCATGACTGGGGGCTCTTGGAAAGGGACACTGTAGAACTTCTGGGGGAGAAAAATCTAGACACGGTCTCCACACTCAATAACTAATTGTTAAAAGAAAAAAAAGAAGAGAAAGAAGAAAAAAAAAAGGACTTTTTTTCACTTAGACTAGAGCCACAGGAGTAATTAACCCTAAAGATGGAATTAGCAAATAACCTTTGGTGAGGGATATTTTCTGAGCATTTTGAGCAGATCTGACGGCTTTATAATTCTTCAGATGGCATGGAAATTATTACCGTGTTGTAAATGAGAAATACACCGCTTAAAATGAGCAAAGCCTTAAATTAGTCCACACGACAGTGTCTCTGGCCAGGTGGAATATTTCAACCCTGCACTTCCTGGTCTGTACCCTTTAGAGCAATTGCATTTCATAAATTTCAGGAACATGCCTGGAGCAGGTGGTTGAGACATGGGAACGGTCATAAATCTGGGGCTCAATGATTTCTAGCTCCCAAAGTCAAGACTCACAAGTGCTAGCCTTGGCACAACTGGAATTCATGTCACTGAATGTCTTCCACAGGTGGAAATTCAATATCTTATGTTTATTTCTTATCACCATCCTTGAAAAGCAGTGGTGTATAGGAATGTTAAAAAGAGCTATCTTTTTCCAGCTTGCCATAAAAAGCTAGATGGAAGTTCTTTCCTAAGC
>NW_011888829.1:1669691-1693446 GCF_000151845.1 Pteropus vampyrus | reverse complement strand
GCCCCATCGACTCAGCCCATGGCCTGGGCAACTGGCTTGTTCTTCAGGAAGATGGAAAGTCTGGAGCACATGGTTCCAACCCTCACCTTCTCACTCGGGTTTGCTGGGAAGGTTAGCTGGTTGGTACATTTCAGATTCAGAAAGCTGAAATCTCAACACGATGGTAGAGATCTATGATGAAAATGCCACCAGGCCAGGAACTGAGCGGCCTGAGTTCTAGTCTTGTCTTTGCTAAGGTCCGCTGAACCTGGCCGAGTCTGAGTGTAACTGCTTGGTCAAGTGGACGCTCTATGCCTGGCCTAAATCACAAGGTTGGTTGTCACTATCAGGTGGAAGGACAGATGTGGGAGTCCTAGTATGGCTGGGAAAACATGGCCTTGGGGAAATCTGACACAGGTTTTGGTAACGTGCAACAGGAAAAAGCTGCTTCATGTAGAAGCAAGCTCCTCAGAACTGGAGGAATTAAGCAGAGACCAGTCGGCTATGTGCCGGGGACGCTATGAAGGCGGAAGGCTGGAGCTCGGAGTCTCTAATTGGTTTTCCAAAGACTGTGATTTTCCAGACTTTTCCAAAGATACTGATGCTTGGCATTGACCTGGAGTCCTCACCAGACCCCACATCGTGTCATCTCGACTGGACCTGGTGTCCTGGGTCACTGAGTGGCGAGCTCCCTGAGCACAGGGCTCTCCACTCATCCATCCTCCTCTCTTGTCCTTGTCCCGAGCCGCTCACCTGGCTGACGTTCCAGAGAGCTCCCTAAACGGGTGACGGTGACAGTGTGCTGGCTCTTCTGACCCCAGCTACGAGCCTAAGTCCCGTCTCGAATCCAAACTGGCTTTGACCTATTTACAAGACGTGTTAGGAGAAGGAAAGGTGCCTAGTGATGCTGACAACGAATATGATTTGAATCTCAGTCCTGCCGTCCAGGGGCTTTGATGTCAGAGGACGCCAATTTAAGGCAGACATCGAGACTGTGAGCGGAGATGAGAACCTTGGCCTTGAGGTTCCAGTGCTGCAAGAACTGCATAGAGAGCAGGACAGATGGAAAGACAAGACAGCTATGAAAGAGACAGAGAGGCAGACAGACAGGCAGACAGGCAGACAGACGGGCAGAGGAGTTCCCATGTAGCTCCCAGGCCTTACGTTGGCAATTTTCCTAGTTTCTAGATAACCTAACCAAGTAGACAGAATAATTCGGTCACTTCCATGAAGAGTTGCCACTTTTGAGGCTATTATGGTAGTTCCACCTTATCCACGGGGTACATTCCAAACCCCCCGCCGTGGATGCCTGAAACTATGAATAGTACCAAATTCTATATATGCTGTTTTTACCTATATGTACATAATTCTGATAAAGTTTACGGTTTCTCTTGGGCAGATCTGAGGTGCCAGCATCGCTACTCTTGCACACTGTGGTCATTCCTAAGTAAAATATGGGTGACTTGAACAGAAGCACTGTGCTACTGTGACAGTCGATCTGATAACCATGACGGCTAAGTGACAAAAAGGTGGGGACACCGGACGAAAGGACAGTTCACATCCTGGCGAGACAGAGCAAGATGACGCGAGATTCCATCATGCTACCCAGAACGGCGTGCGATTTAAAACATATGAATTGTTTTTTTTTTTTTTCTGGAATTTTCCATTTACTAGTTTTGGAACACGGTTGACCTCAGGTAACTGAAAATGCAGAAAGCAAAATCACGGGTAAGGTGGGGACCACTATATTCCAACTCACTACTCATTCGAGAAAGCAAAAGCAGGGAATAACACACCCCAAAGTGATTTTGTGGGTAAACATCACCCAACTGTTTTCTTATTAATTTACCTTGGCAACACCTCTCTATTATGTAATTATGTGGGATTTCAGGCCCATATTTACTTCTATCCCACACATACCTTATGTTACCTCATCTTGTCACTACCATATTGTGAGAAAGGACAGGCTTCTCTTAGTTCCTGCAGAAGCTCAAATAATCCTATTTGGAGATAAGACACATCAGCTCCAAATAGCTGGGTTGTCCCCCGGAGGTTGCCTTGGAGAAGGGATGCGAGGGGGGTGGGGATTGTCCCCGGGGCGGGGGTAGGGGGGGAGGGGTGGGTAGTCTCGCTTTAGCAGGTGAGCAGATCTGCAGTAAGTAGCATATCCCACCTGCAGGAAATGCAGCATAGATATTTCTGAAATAAGAGTTAGAAAAAGAAAAATGACAAGTGCTTATTATGAAAGAACAAAATGCAACATAATTTACATTGATCCTGAGGGAGGATGGGACGATTCTGGCCAGTTCGGTAGATCTCTCAGGGAAAGAGGGGAAGCTGAGGCCTCTTTGGGGGGAAAGTAGAGAGTGTTAGAGACAAAATGGGGAGAAATTCATGAACAGAAACCAGAGAAACTGCTAGAACACTGCAGGTCACATACGCAGCAGCATCTTCAGACCTGAGGTGTCCTCAGGGGTACTGTCTTTGAATCCAACGTGGAGCTGGAGGGAAAATCCTCCAGGAAATGTTCTCTCACCTGGATTCTGATTCAGATGGTCTGGGAAGGGCTCTGACTTTAGCATTAAAAAACAAACAAACAAACAAAACCCCCCCCCACACACAAGTCCTGTGGTGCTTCTAATGCACAGCTGGGTTCTAGCAGCATCTTCTCAAAGAGTGGTCCCAGACCAGCAGCATCAATCGGGGTCACCTGCGATTTGGTAGAAATGCAAATTCTCAGGCCCCAGCCCAGACCCACCGATTCAGAAATGCTGACCGTGTTTTCAGACACCCTCTCACGTGTGTCTGACGCCCGCCAACGCCTGAGAACCGCTGTATCGGAGATATATGAAACTCGGGGTGCTGCTCTTCTTAAAAACGACTCTCCCGCCATCTTCCCAGGAATATACTATCCCCGGCTTTCTCATGGGAGCTTAGGACTTGGAGTCCTTCTCGCAGGGCTGCTGTGAAGCAGGATGGGCATGGACTAACCCCAGACCACTCACCTAGGAGCTGTGTAGACAAGACAATGTTCCGGCAGGTAGAAGGAAAGTGTCTTGGGAAGGACACGCTTTTTTCTAATTTGCACGAAGCTGGAATTTAGCCCCACGGTGAGCCTCCTTCCTCGGCTTGCTTCTCTCCCTCTTTTTCCCAATCAGTCCTCAAATCCTCCAGTTCTAACTGTAACGACATCTCCTGAAGCCACCCCGATGTCCACCATCCATGTCCTCCACTTGTCTCGTGCCCCAGCCCTACTTCTTAGATTACTGGAGAGATCTCGAAGTGGGTCTCCCTTGCTTCAGCATCGCCCCATCATCTGTCCTTCTCAGCACCATTTGGCATATGTCCCTCCCCCCGCATTCCGTTCCCCTTTCACTCATGCACACACGTGTGCATTGCCTGCCTGCCCTCACATGCACATACATCTGTGTGTGCCACAAGCACCTCTGCCAGCTACTCTGCTGCATGTGAGATAAAGTCCACACTCCTGGTATTCTGAGGCCTCCTCCCGCCGGCCCCTCCCTGCTGTTCTGACCTTATCTCTCACTAGCCTTATTTATGAACTCTCCACTCCAGCCAAACTGGTCTACTGGTAAAACCCTGATAAGATAAGCAAGCAAAATTAGAGCCAGTGAACACGAAGCTGGTACAAGCGGCCACATGGGTGTCAGGCCGGGACAGCTTCAGAAATTGCACACGCTCAGGAATCCAAATGGCTACCTTCGGGTCTTTGAGTTAAATGATACCAAACTGAGGATGACACCAAGGACTTGAGGACTCAATGGTGCCTTCTCTCTACCTCTTCCTTTCTTTATGGTATTTCGTTTGTTATATTTTCTTAGAAAGTCTAGCTGGAGAAATAATTTTGTGGTTATTTCAATGAACTGATTTATAGAAGGTTAACCAAGTGCTTGGATTAGGGGACTAAACCTCAATTTATTCCAGGTGTTCTTGCAGAAAGAGCATTAATTACCACCTATCTTCGTAATCCAAAGAGCACTATTGCCATCTGGTGGCTGCTACCTGAAACACAGGCAGAAGTACATTCATTCATTCATTCAACAAACATTTCATGAACACCTACTGAATGACAGGCAGACTTTCTCCTAGCTACTAGAGATACGCTGTTGAATTAGATACAGTTTCTGTTCTTTAAAAGCTTACATCTAGCATGTAGACATACAATTACTCTTCAATGGAGAAAGTTTGGGATGCTATGACAGGACACAAGTATAATTTATCATCACGGGTGGTTCTGGAGCCTTCCTTGAGGAGATGACATCTAGTTTGAGTCCTGAAAATGCACTGGAAGGAATCAGGCCTGTTAGGAGAAGGTGAGGTTATGGGTTGACACAGGGTCTGTCATAACGCAGGTGGGCACAGGTATAGGCAGGCAGGGGCCTCAGGATGCATTCTCCATGTGATCTCAGTATGGTTCTGTTTAACTCAAAGACTTTGGGTCCAGTGCAGATGGGGAGGGAGATTGGACCCCTACAGACAGGAGCTTGATAAAATGTTCAAGTTACGAGGCTGATTTCAGGCAGAGTAAATATTTCTGATTCACACTCTCCACTGGGGTGTGGAAAATCGAGGCTTGATCCAAGTAGCAGTACATCCTTAGAGGTTCTAGTTGGGTCAACTAGTCTCGTCTAGTCGGGTCTAGTTGAGTATCTTACATGGATGGTTCCAATGGCTTCATGGAGCTGTGGATAGGCTCCTGGAAGTGAATTTGGAGTAAAACCCCAGCTAGCAGCTAGGGCTACGGGCGTAGACTCAGCCTCCTGGGGAGGAAGTTGGGGAAACTGGGTCAGATGTCAGCACTCCATCATCATAAAGGCTAGTTCCTCTTTATCCCTGATCTCGGAACTAACAACAGGACTTTAGCTTTTTGTGGGGGACTCAACTGCCACCCACCCTGTTCTAGTGGCTTATTTCCTATGCAGGGATTATAGGCTTGGGAACATATCCAGGATGGGACCCACTTGTGGCAGGGATGCTATGTGTTTGCCAAACTCATTTCTTCTTCCTCCTGGGGCCCACTCCATTTCCCAGCCTCCTTTCAGGTAGATGTGGACCGTGTCTGAATTTTGGCCAAGGAAATGAAGGCGAGAGTGTTTACATCACTTCCAGGCCTGACGTGTAAAAACCTTCCTCACATCTTTTTTCTTCTTCCCATTTGCCAGCTGCTTGCAGGTGATCCAGCAGAGGCGTCTGAGGGGTTCGTTAGACGCCCGGGGTCACGCACGGGATTGAAGGAGCCCGTGTTCCTGCATCACTGCTTGGAGGGCCGCCCACATTTAGACTGTTAGGTGAGTGAGAAACAGACTTCTACAGTGCCAAGCCCTTGAGATTTGGGGGCTCCTGTTACAACATTTATTCTATCCACTCTTCTCTCCAGGACTCAATTCTTATTTCTATATTGCTGTCTGGAGACTGTGATCTTACTATCTGCTCGCGTATATATTTCCTGCTGCTCAAACTTCTGATCGTCTTCCGCTTTGGGATTCCCCATTATCGGGCCCCGTGCATATGTCATGGTGCCCTCTTTACTCCGTGTTAGGACTGCGGGGTGCTGACTTGCTTGGAAGACCATTGCATTCTTCTTCCAAACTCTGCGGATTCTGAAATCTGCTTTCTGGGCACGCAGTCGGTCTCCACAATCTCTGCCCCACCCCCAGTGACTAGGAGGTAAAAAATGGCTGTTCCCAGCACCAGCTTATCTCAAAGCTCCAAGACTTGCCTCAAGGCAGTCAAGCCATCTGCTGACTCTCCACGTTCACAAGCAGGACGAAGCCTAATCATCAACATGTAGCCATATTCAGCCACGAGGAGCGCCAGGAGAGATCCGATGACAATTCTCAAAGTGCTACATCTGACGAACTGAGATCGCGGGTAACATAAATTGATAGAAGGGCTGATATGTGAAGGCGACAGGACGGGCCATGTCCGATTAGCAGTATCAAGAGCAGCCTGTGGTCGACACGTTGTCTCTCACCTTCTGATGAAATGCACATCCAAGGTCTGAATGGCAGCATTGCTTCGGCGTCTCCACTGCATGACAGGGGCCCCTGGATGATGCCGATGTACAGATGTTGGACTATCACCTAATGAGCTTCATACTCATTTTAATAAGGAAACCAGGTGGGACACAGTTGGCTTAGATACATCATGTACTCCCCTGCTGAAAGCCCCTCCATCAATGGCTCCCATTCCTTTTGGAAGGAAATATTACACGTCCACATGGCCCACTAGGTCTTCGGTGTTCCGACCTCTACTTACTCTCCTACATTATCCATTCTCAATGCCCCAGCCATGCTGGTCTTCTCTCCATTCCTCAGGCACACCCAGCACAGTGCCACAAGTAAATGTTAATGAATGAACAAGAGACAAGGAGGCTGTCAGGAGCTTGTTGCAATCTAGTGAGATATTACACAGCTGAGATTTGGGTGGATCCTTCTCTAGATACAAGCTCTAGGAGATCAGAAATCTAGCTTGTTTGCTGCCCCAGTATATTCCCATTGCCTAGAATAGTATCTAACACTGAGTAGATGCCAATACATTTACTGAGCCAAGGAAATGAAGTAGAATGAATGAGAGAATGGATAGATAAAGGGAGAAGTGGCCAGCATGAGAGAGACGGATTAGGCAGAAGGACTTGGTGATGAACTGGATGGGGAGGTGGGGGTCTGGGAGAGAAGGAGGAGTCAAGGACAAGTCCAAGTTTTTGACTTGGGAGCTAAGTGGAAGGGGGTACCATTTACTGAGATGGGGAACATGGATGAGGACAAGGAGGTTCATGAAGAAAGGAGGCTGCTATGATGAGCCTAGTTTTAGGCATTTTGAGTCTGCAACATCTGTGTTGTATCTATGAGAAGATATCCAGTGGACAGCTGGATATATTAGTCTGAAACTCAGGAATGAGAAATGGGCTGGAGAAAACAGATTTGAGAGTGATCAGCTTGTGGATGTTAATTAAAGCCAGGAGACTAGATAAGATTGCAACGTGACAGGTGGTGTAGTAGTACAATGATATATAAAATATGCTCCCTGCCCTCACAACCAATATAAAATCGAGATCTGACATAGACCTTAAAACTGTTTACACACCTATGCATGTCTCCATAGCAACCTTGAAGAGAAGAGATAGTTCTGTATTATCATGGCAGGTGGGGCGGGGGACAGACACACAGATGGTTGCTGTCTCCCACAGGTCTCCTAACTCAGGAGATGGCCTCGCTTCACATGGGTTCCACACATAGTGGCACCTGGAAATTCTGCTCTGGCTGGTCCAAATCTCAGCCTTCTCCCATGTCTCCATCAGTGGGGCAAAGAGATGTACAGAGAAGGCTGGACCAGTCCTTACCAAGCCTCTATTTCTCCAGTTCTGTCTCTCCACATCCCATTCTGGGGTTGGCAGTAATGACCTAATTGCCAAATTCAAAGATGCTTTGGTAAGCACTTCACTTGGCCTTTCTGTAACCGTCACCACCCTTGGCCATTTCCTGCTTCTTACAGCCACCTTTCTGTGGCGTTCATGAAAGACAATCACAGACCACACGCACGAGTGCTTGCTCCATGTCTGAGCTACGCGAAGCATGCCACACGGGCACCTCGGTTTCCCCACAACAACCCTGTGAAGCATATTTAATTATCCCCGCTTTATAGATGAGAAACTGAAGAGGGGAGAACTTAAATAGTTTCTCAAGACCGTCCAATCTGGATTTGAACCCAGTTCTTTTGAAAATGAAAAGCTATGCCTTTAAGCTCAAAAACAGGGTCCCTCTGATGGCTTTCCTGCTCTCTCTCCCTCAGATCATCTCTCCTCAGTGTCTCCAGGGTCCTGGCTGCTTCTCTCCTGCATGGCTGTTCTCCATGTCGCTTCATGGCCCACTTCTCAGCTCTCTACCTGTTCTCTGTGGCCCGTTTTATCCTTATGGCTTCGCTCCATCCATATGCAGATGGCTCCCGAAACTAAAACTACTTCTCTACTTCAGATTTCTCTCCTGACCTCTCCAGCTACCTCCTGAGCATTTTTTATTTTTTTAACCTGTGTAGCCGCCAGGGACTTCAAGCTCAGCTTGCTCACCGCTGAAGCCACAATAACATCCTTTCTCTTGTTCCTTCCCCCGTGTCCTTATTGTTGTATATGGCATCACACGGGCTCAATCGATGGAGCCAGATATTGGGGAGTTCTCCTCAACGACCCCCTCTCCTTCACCCCTACACTCAGCCAATGACCAAATACTGTTAATTGTGCCTTCCCATTACTCTCAAAACCCAGCCTTCTCTTGCTCATGTCCAGGTCTACTGCTTTATTTAGGCCATCATCTTACACAGGTGACCTGTGGCCTCTTTGCTGGTGTCCCCACGTCAGGTATGACCCATCCAGTCTACCTCCTGAAGGGTAGTTCTAAAAGCAAGTCCAATCACGTAAACACTCTTTCCTTTTACTAGTACCCTAGGACAGAGGGTCACGTAAGACCCTCTGTCCTTTTACTAGGGGGTCTCACATGGCAGAAAGGACGTGCCCAGTGCCTCAAACCTCACCAGAGACATCGGGCTTAGCGGGGCCAGCTGGGAACCTTCGGCAGAGGAGGAAGGCACCGCTTGGACATCTGTACGGGCAGATTTTAAACACAGGAACATGGAGGAAATACCACAGAATTTATGGAGTGAAAGCTTTAAAAAGAAACACAAGACTTAAGTCAAAACAGTTGACCTGACTCTGGGGGAGGTGTCTGCCTGGATATAGGAAAAAAAAAAAAAATAGACTTGGAGCGGGTTGAGGAAGAAGGGTAAAGCTCTGGAAAAGGGGGGTGTCTGACCAAACGGGATAGATGGCACCTCGACACACAGCTCAAAGGAAGGGACATTGAGACTGCCTTGACGGAGGGTAGCACGTGCCAGCATTTTTGAAATATATGTCACTTGTAAGAATGTCATTTGGAACATCCTCACACAAATCCCTAGTGTTGTGTACAAGGGTGTTCAGTGCAGCCACGCTGTAGTTAGGAAAACTCGGAAACAACTCAAATGCCATTCAACAGAGGGCGGGCTCATTTGGTGCCATCCTAAGTAGCAAATGGCTATCCCTAGCTCTGAGTGTGGAAAGACGGTCACGACATGGTGAGTGAAAAAGGCCATCTGCAGCATGTCATGGATATGATGATCTTGTTTTCATATAAATTGAAAATATACCTATGTTTATATATGCATAGAAAAAGATATGGGAGGGTAGACATTAATTTGTTAACAGAGTTTGTCTTTGGGAGTTGCGGGTGTAGGATTTTTTTAAACAGTTCTGTAGAGTTGACTGTTTTCGCTAGATATATTATTAAAGAGAAAATGTCCAGAGAATCAAGGTCTAATGTTTAATTATGGTAAATATCATTGTAACAGTCTGCCCTTCATCCTGAAAGCATACCAGCCATAGATGTCAAAATTGTAATACATCCTTAATCATGTTACTCTCCTGATGAAAATCCCTAATAGCTATCATATCTGACCCTTCTACTCCATCTCTGTTAATTTACTGTCCGTAATTCGCTGAATATTATCTCTTCTCTAAGACAAGTGTAGAAAGGGAGTGATGCTCTCTCTCCAAATCACAAATCACATAGGAAGGGCTCCAAAAATACTAGTTAGAGGAATGAATTAATAAACTCAGTGCCACTAGGAGAGCTGGCAACCTCTCAAGAAAATCAGACGTCTCTAAGCTGGCCACCGACATTCAAAGTTGTCTCCATGAATGAAGCAGGACCTGTGCCATGTGTATGGGTGACATGTCCACAGGGTAGATGTGAGGAGCATATTCTAGATGCAGAGCCTGAAAAGAGATGCGAGACCTGTGTCCCAGCACTAGGTAGCTTTGGGACTTTGTACCAGCTACTTTTCCTTTCTGGGTCCCCATTTCCTCCTCTGTAAATAAAAGTTGGGCTTGGTCAACATTTCTCAAAGCATGTTCCTAAGAATACCACATCCGGGATGTGTTAATGAATGTCCCTGAAGAAGGATTCCTCAGTCAGACGCGCATGGGAAGTGCTGCTCTCTGCATCCCATGCCTGGAGCATCACGGGGCACGTCAGCAGGTTCGCTTCTCTGAGAGGTCTTTCAGCAAATAAACTTCCTTCTCAATGCTTATACGAGCATTTCCCACCTTTATTTGACCTTCGAATCTCAAAAAAAAAATTTTTTTTCTTTCTTGAGCATCCTTTTGATACCAATGGTCTCAGTGCTACTGGTGGTCCTTCCAACTCTGAATCCACGGCCATGATGAACTCGCACTCTCCGTGCTGGCTGGCTATCCTCCACACTCCACGCCGTGGCTCCTGTGGCTGAAAGGAGCATATTTCAGATACCCCTTGCTGAAGTGCAGCTCTGTTTCGTGAGGGGGAATACACAGATCCCTTAACATCTCAGGACACGCTGATCAGATGGGACAAAGAAGACCTAGTCTATGGAGAGAGGAGGGGAAGTCTGAAAGGACCAGGCTGGAGCACGGGCCCCTTGGGTCCAGATGGTTGCAGCTCTTGGGGGCTACTTAAGTAGGAATGCAAAAGAAGGCGGCAGGGCAAATGGTCAGAGAAAAGAGAAGTACTTGGTACTTGTGTGGTTCACTCTTTTATTTGTGGCTGTAGCTCACCGATTCCTCTGGATTTAAATACCAATTGTATATTGACCGCGTCCACATTTGACTATAAACTTTTGTTAAGAGAATGGGTTTTGGAGTCCTCCATCCCATGCCCCAGTTTCTTCATCTATAAAATGGGGTTAATAAGCTTTACCTCATCGGGTTGTTTATGAGGATTAAGCGGTTAACACGTACGAACGCTCTTAGAATAGTAACTAGCATGTAGTAAGTATTCCATAAATAGCATTAGCATTATTCATTATTATTTACATTTTCAGCTGAGATTACTTGACAGTCCCGCTCAGATGTCTCCCAGGTGTCTCAGGACCCAAAGTAAACTCTTGACTTTCCCAACAACTCCCCATCTTCTGCATCTCAATAAACGGCACCCTATACACCCATAGATTAAGTCAGAAAACTGGGAGTCACACGTGTCCCCTCCTTCCCTTTCCCTTTCACATCCCATCCACCAGGAAATTCTGCAGACTCCACCCCTAAAACGTATTTCAAGTTCATCTACTTCTTTCCGTCTCCCATCCCTACTGTAGTCTGAACAGCATCGACTCATCATGAATGCAAAAGTCTCCTAAGTAGCCTCCCTTCTTTTTAACTCTTGCTCCCTTGCAATGAATTCTTCACGTGTAGCCAGAATGATTTTAACAAACATAAACACGACCATATTAAAACCTTGAGTGGCACATAAAATGAAGCACAAGCTTCTCATCATGGCTCTGTGCTGTCTGGCCTCTGTCTCCGCCTCTTCCCAGATGCTCCCCTCGGCTGGCCACTGTGCTCCAATAAACCCTCCCCATTACTCAGGGTGAACTACGATGACTAATAAGCAAATCAGCCTTCTTTAGTCAGTCAGATAAGCTCAGAGCTGGAACAAAGGTGCCATATGTAAGTCTATGGATGCGCTTTTAGACATTTAAGAAATCCTCCAACTCAGGATGAGAGTGCTGATCTGAGGCAAGATTTCTGGTCTGTTCCAACAGCCGGCCATCAGCCACCTCTGACCCCAGAGAGGTCATGAGACCCCAGGAACCAATGAACTTTGTGGGGCGAACGTTCTCAGTGGGGTCAGCATTTCTTGTCAAGCTGCTGTCTGCCCCCAGTTTTTCTGGGATATTCAGAGTCTTCATTTAATTATGAATTAATATTATTATTATTATTATTATTATTATTATTATTATTATTTTATTTTATTTTGTTAGAGAAGTCTTTCTTCAGGGATGACTTGTCAGAGGAGAAATCTATGGTTGTGACCATTTTGTTTCTCAGCCAACGTGGGGCCAGTTCTGCTGCTGCTTCCCAGAGAAGTTAACATAAATGTTTATTGACAGCGTAGTCATCAAGAAAGTAAAGCTGCTGATTCATTGCCTTACACTGAAACCCTTTGTTTTTCCCTCCTCTTCCTTCCTCTTTAGAAGGAGACACTCTGAGCAAGAGCGCATTTTGGGGACCCGCTTAATGTGATGTTTTCTTGGTTGCCTCTTCCTTCTTCATCTGCAGGCTGCGGTTCCTGTAACGACAGGCGATCAGCTGCCATCTGTCTTCTGGAGGTCACCCCTCTAGGGTCTCTGGGGAACAATGGGAGTCTTGGGCTTCCTCACACTGGAAGTGAACGGCCCCATGCTGACAGTGGCCCTCTCTGTGGTCCTCTTGGCTCTCCTGAAATGGTAAGTGAGGCCAGCACGTTCCAGGGACTGTGACATTGTCGGAAATGGCAGCCCTGGAGCCTTGCTGGAACCAGGGTGGGGTATGTGGGAGTGTGTTTTTTTTTTTCTTTTCTAATCTAGAGGGAGTTGAGTATTAACACAGCTTCAGAATTAAAAGCAAACAGCCAGGTTAATCTTTCGCTAAAATGCATGAGATTGAGGTGTCAGGAAAGGCTGGTGATTCAGTGACTGAGAATGCTGCACATAATTAAGTTTGAAAGAGATGGAAAAAGAAACACATTGGAAAGGTTTGGGGAGAAGTATTTCCATGCAAGCCATCATATCTCCTCAGGTTGTTTTTCTTAAATCTTCTCCCCATGTTGGATTTACAGCCGATTCAGCCACTTGGTTCATGTTACGTTAAAAACCAAGAGGACACAGGAGCCTCTGGCACTGTGGGCTATTTTGCGGGAAGTCACTGACAGGGGTTTCTGGAGGCTTAAGGACAAACTGGTGGAACTAATTTCCTTGTTTTCTAATATTTGATAGAAGGAAGCAGATTCCTGCGAACACAGCGCAGGCCGTGCCCACAAAGTCTGAGACCCTGAAAGGATCTCGGATGTGAGCTGAGAATAACTCCCTGTGATTTCGTTAATTCAACAGGGGGTCTTCGAAGGTCTGGCTTGATCGAAGGCCCCGCAAAATGCAACATTTATGCATGTTCACCTTGTCGGTTCAATTTATTAAAGTGACTCAGTCATAAGCACCTGGATTTAGGCGGCTCCGGTGTTTGAGGGGAAAAGTGGAAAAAATAATGGAGAACTCGAGTTTGAACAGAATTTTAATTTATGTTTCCGGTGGTAATAAAGCCTCCTCTAGATTAATAACTGGGAAAGCACTTTGAAAAGCATCAAGCATTATGCAAATGCGAGGTGTTATTCTTTTAGAATTTGCATAGCTGAAAATGGAATTCACGTTTGATGTTCTGTGATGATGAAATTATTTCTTGCAAACTGATTCTGAAACCCAGCTTCGGTCCCAGTGCCGTTCTGCTTTTTAACTGGTTTAATTATCTTTTGAACTTTTCTATCGCGATGCAGCTTATCTTGTGTTGAGACCAGCCATCTACAAAACCAGAGGCAAATGGTAGCCCTCTGCCCACAACCCACCCATCCGTCTCAACAGTTTCTGTGCTCGGTGACACGTACAGCGCAGTGCCTGACATCTAGTAGGTGCTTAGTAGATGTCAGCCACTATAATTAACTATCCATGTAACCTAAACACAGAGGAACATTAAGTCTTCGGTGCTTTAGGTAGACTTTCAATTTCTTATTAATGTGCTTATTAAAACTAATTTCTCATCAATAGCTATGCTTTGACTGTGATTCTCAAAGCGTGTCCCACTTGAGTCCTCCAGGCGATCTCACGGCATGAGTGTTTATATTATATACTTTCCTACATGTTTCTTTCTGTCTCTATTGTGTCTTTTTCATTTCTTTATTCTTAACTCCCAGCTTAGTGAGTGCCAGGCATACAGTATGGCCTTGATAAATGTTTGACGAATGAAAGGATGAATGAATGAACTGCATACATTAATGCCGCTCTGGTCATGGAAAGGGCTGTGTGTCCTGACTGATAAGCTGCCGTCGCTGGGTGTTTATCATCGGCGTAAATCAGAGAGTCACAGACAATAAGGCCGTGCCGTTCGGCCAGGCAGCTGTGCATTTGGAATCTGTTCCCGCGGCCACGTTAATAACCTGGGTCAAAGACACGGAGATTAGAGGTGGCAAACAGCAAGCGAGAGCCGACTTCCATTTGTTATCACGAAAATATTTAGTGATCTGTTAATGTGTGCCAGGCATGGAGTGACAAGGTCAGGAAAGAGGGAGTCTGGATCTGATGCCCAAGGCAGGGGGAGACACGGAGGGTCTAGGGTAAGCTCAACATCTGGAGAGAACACTGCCGAAGGACACGCGGTGGCAGGAGGGAGTGGCCATGGCTCTGGTACTCTTAGGTCTGTCCCTTGATGCAATTCAGGGAAACCATCTTTGGGCTGTCAACTGTCCTGTTCCAGGCAGGACTCTAAGTAGCCTCTGGGTCTCTGTCCCTCTTCAGTTTCTTGAGAGAGGGTTCTTGTGGGAGAGAGAGGGGAGCTCGGGGAGCTGGAAGTGGAGAGACACTCACCGCCCTCTTGCCCCTGGGGTGATCGTGGAGGGTGGCAAGTCCTGGACATTTAAGCTCCTTAGTCTTTCCCCAAGAGCTACACCTGCTATCGGGCCAGGAAAGATTGCAATGGAGAGCCTGAACTCTGAGAAGGTAAAATCATGAGGGATGCCAAGATTGCTTCTTGCCTCCTCCACCAGCCTGTGAGTTCTCTCAGGGCAGAGGCGAGGTATCATGTCTCATTATATTTCTAGAAACGTCTGCCCATGGCACAGGTGGTCTCCTAGCATTTGGGGTAATGTTGAGAAGTACACATTTATCAGCCCTGCATCCAGGACTTAAGGTTTGGCTCCTGCCTCCTCCAGCAGCCTCATCTCCCCTCTCTCCCACCCACATTCTGTGCTGTTTGTGGTCTGCCAGCGCCTGTGCCCTCGCCAGTCCCCATGCTTGGAACCCCGGTCCCCTCTTTTGTTCGATGCTAAGCCAAAGGCCTCTCTTCAGGAAAGCTTTTCCTGCTTGCCCAAGGCACTTACAAGCCCCCCACAGTGCTGCTTTAATCACCTGTCTCTTCCTCTCTCTTTCTCTCACAATGCCTGGCACGTACTTGGTGCCTAATAAATGTTGGCTAAAGGCTAATTCCAGCCTCTAATCTCTGCTGGTATTTTTCTTGCTGGTTCTTCTCTTATCCTTCACAGCTCAGTACAAATCTTAATTCTTTTGCCCACATGAATTACCCGCTTTCCTGAAAACCTATTGTGTTCTCAGTTTGTACCAACTTTTTAACCACTTCCCTAATTGTGGCAGGTGTACTGTTTTTGTGGCCCCCCACTCACTCAGCAGAGCAGAGACCAGAGCGTGTACCTAATAAACACTTCTTAATTTTTAAGTGTGTGAATTTGGAAAAAAGACAAAAGAGTTGATTTTGTTTAAAAAGAGGCCACTGTAAAATAGGCATAATACATTTTGATAGTTTTCCCCAAACTGCATTTGATATGGTTTTTCAATGATGATCATTTGGATTGACAGTTAGGTGGCTGAATGCCGTGAATTGGGGTAGAAGTTGATGAGAGCTGCTCCGCTGGGGCTGGAGATGGAGCTGGAAACGTAGACTATGCTAGCTAGAAGTACATGAAGCACAGCGAAGGTGATTAACGCATGTCATAAAACATTTTAAAAACTCATTTTTCTATGTAAAATTGTTTGAAATTCTTACTCCTGAAAGAGATTTGATGTACAAGAAATAAGTGGTATGAGTTGGATATTGCTAGAGGCAACCTTCACTTCTAGTGCATTGAAAATCTCAAGCACACCTAAGAACTGGCAGCTGGATTCCTGTCGGTAAGATAAAGATTTCTTTATTCTCTAAGAAAGAGTATAAGGCAATAGCTCAAATATTAATAGTGGTTTTCTTTTGGTGGTGGGATTATGGGTGATTTCTATTTCTTAGTCTTTCTTCATCTTCCATAGTTCTTTAATGAGTATGAGTAGCTGATCAAAAAAAAGAGGAACTTGATCAAAAAAAGTAGGAAATTGGTTCTCTCTAGTAGTGAAGAAGAAAATAGTTTTATGCTTTGAGCATGGAGGTTTGGGGACTGTAATTTCCCTGCTTCTACCAGGAGGGTAGAATGTACAGGGGAATCCGGAGTCATGGGGGAGCTTCTTGGCCGATGAGGCAGTGATAAAGGTAAACATGGCTGTTCCATTAAGTAGCTAAACAGTTACAGCAAGTAAATACATGAATATGGTAGAGGCTGAGAAGGCGTGCTGGGAAGGTAGAAGGGCTTTCAAGTGCCAAGCTGCATTTTAGGCTCAGAGCCCAAGACCCAGAGGTATAGGTCAATTGGACGTTAAGACAGGAATCAGAGTGAGTTAGTGTTCTAATCTAAGACCGGGTGAAAGTAAAATATGATTGGTCATTAAGACTTGACTATAGCAGAAAAGTTCCTCGCTGTACCTAAAAGTTTCTTTCTCAGAGAGCCTGCTTTACATGTGGGAGAACTGGGTTCTAATTCTAGACCCACTACTAGTCTCACACCATATTTAAAAGAAATCGCTGCTCCCTGGAATGCAAGGATGGTTTGACATACGTAAATCCATAAGTGGGATACCCCACATTAATAGAATGAAGCGCAAAAATTGTATGATCATCTCGATCGACGCAGAAAAAACATTTGACAAAATTCGATTCGACTTCCTTTCATGATAAAAACTCTCAACGAATTAGGTACAGAAGGAATGCACCTCGACATAAGAAAGGCCATATATGACAAGCCCGCACCTCACATCATACTTAACAGTGAGAAGCTGAAAGCTTTTCCTCTAAGATCAGGAACAAGATAAGGATGCCTGCTGTTACCACTTTTATTCAACATAACGCTGGAAGTCCTACCTGGAGCAATTAGTTCTACCCGGAGCAATTGTCCTACCTGGAGCAATTGTCAAGAAAAAGAAATAATAGGCATCTACATTAAAAAGGAAGAAGTAAAACTGTCTCTGTTTGTAGATCACATGATCTTATACATATACAAAGTCATAAAGACACCACTAAAAAACTGTCAGAACTAATTGACGAATTCAGTAACGTGGCAGGATACAAAACCAACATACAAAAATCAGTTGTGTTTCTATATGCATACAACAAACTATCTGAAAAAAAATAAAGAAAACATTCCTATTTTCAATAGCATAAAAACTAATAAAATACTTAGGAATAAATTTAATCTAGGATAAAAAAAGATCTGTACACTGAAAATTATAAGATACTGATGAAAAAGTTTAAGACACAGATAAATGGAAATATATCGTGTATTCATGGATCAGAAGAATTAATATTGTTAAATACCCATACTACCTAAGGTCATCTATAGATTCAATGCAATTCCTATGAAAATTCCAAAGGCATTTTCCACTGAAACCATAAAAGACTCTGAATAAACAAAGCAATATTGAAAAAGAAGAACAAAGCTAGAGGCACCACACTTCCTGATTTCAAATTATAGTAAAAGCTATAGTTGTCAAAACAAACAGTCTGATACTGGCATTAAAAAACAACAACACATAGACCAACGGAACAGAACAAAGTACCTAGAAATAAACTGATGCATACGTGGTCAATTAATTTTTTGGTGGTCAATTTCTGACAAAAAAAGCCAAGAATATAATACAATGGGGAAATGAAAGTCTCTTCAATAAATGATGCTGGGAAAATTGGATAAACACATAAAAAGAATGAAATTGAACTCTTATCTTTTAACCATACACAAAAATTAACTTGAAATGGATTAAAGACTTAAATCAATCTGTAGATCACTCCTAAAAGAAAACTAAAAGAAATGCTTCTAAAAGAAAACGTAGGGAAGCAGCCCCTTGACATTGGTCTTGGCAACGATTTGTTTAAATATGACCTGAAAAGCACAGGCAACAAAAGATAAAAAAATAAACAAATAGGACTGCAACAACCTAAAGAGCTTCTGCACGGCAAAAGAAACAATCGACGAAATGAAAAGAGAACCTGTGAAATGGGAGGAAGTATTGCAAACCATCTATCTGATAAGGGGTTAAAACCCAAATTATAACGGAACTTATACAACTCCATAGGCAAAAACAAGCAAACGAACAACAACAAAAAAAAACAACCCACCAATCAAAAAATGGGCAACGTCTCTCAATAGACATTTTTCCAAAGAAGACAATACCAACGGCCAACAGGTACATGAAAAGGTGATCAACATCACTAGTCATCAGGGAAATGCAAATCAAAAGCACAACAGACATCACCTAAACCTGTTAGGACAGCTGTCAACAAAAAGACAAGTGTTGGCAAGGCTGTAGAACAAAGGGAGGGCCTGCACATGGCTGGTGGGATGTAAATTGGTGCAGTCATTATGGAAAACAGGATGGACATTCCCCGAAAAATTAAAAATAGAACTACGATATGATCCAGCAATCTCACTTCTTAGTATTTATCCAAAGGAAATGAATCAGCATCTCGAAGAGACATCTGAACTCCCATGTTCACTGCAGCATTATTCACAGTAGCCAAGACATTGATGGACACAACGTAAGTGTCCATCAATAAGTGAATGAATAAAGAAGATATGGCGCACGCACACAATGATATATTATTTAGCTTTCAAAAAGAAGAAAATTCCGCCATTTACAACAACGTGGATGAACTTGGAGGGCATTATGCTAAACGAAGTAAGCCAGACACAGAAAGGCATATATTGCACAAAATATATATGAAATATAAAAAAGTCAAACTCATAGAAGTAGAAAGTAGAATGGTAGTTGCCAGGGGCTGGAAGGTGGGGGAAATGGAAAGATGTCGGTCAAAAGGCACAAATTTTCAGTTATAAGATAAAGTCTAGTGATCTACTGTACCGCATGGTAACTATAGTTCCTAATAATGTATTATGCTTGAAATTTGCTAAGATCTGTAAATCTTATGTGTTTTTAATACACACATGGACAAATGGTAACTATGTGAAGTTATCGATATGTTAATTTACTTGATTGTGAAAATCATTACACAAGGTATACATATATGAACACACCAAGTAGTACACCTTAAATATATGTAATTTTTATTTGTCAATTATACATCAGTAAAGCTGGGGAAAAACCATTGGGATGGAATGTGGCAGCCAGCTGAGAAGCCTTGAACTTGTTAGAACGAGGAAGCCACTGAGGTGTTCCTTGTTATAATCGGAGGTAGAGATAGGGACATGCAGCCACAGAAGTGAGTATTTGCAGCGTGAAGATCAGTTTAATGACCTCTTCCCTAGTTCTGTTCCTGAAAATGTTTGGGAAGTTAAATATAATCAAGGATAAGGCCCTTCTTGGAGACTCACAGCATGTCAAAGTCCTTGAAAGGTTCTATAGTAAAGTAACCATTTAACTTTATTTAACTCAGTGTTTCCTAAACTTATTTAAGTAAGTAATGCTGCTTATGGCTAAAGTGAGAAGGGCAATCAAGACCCTTGCTTGGGACATTCCCTTGAAAAGAGTGGTCAGATACGTCAGCAGTTAGGCGGCTGCACAGCCTGGTGGATGTGGAGAGGCTGCTGAACAGAGGAATGAAACACGGCAATGATCCCTCTTAAGTTCTGAGGCTTCAGGGTTGACGATGTTTACTTTGAGACATGGAGGGTACGGAGTCTAGAGGGCAAAGTGAGGCCAACGGGTGGGGTTGGCTCCAGTTCAACATCAAAGTAAACGGGTAACCACAGCTGTCTGGCAATGGCCTTGGGGGCTGTGAGTGCCCCTCAGCGTCCATCAGGAATGCTGCCAAAGCACTTGCTGTGTGGCGTGGGCAGCCAGTGCAGACGACAACCGAGTGCCTTTTAGACCCATGCACCATGACTGCTTTAGAGATTGACGCTCTTGCACAAACCTAGGTGTTGCTGCTGAAAAGCAAGTCAGATAAAACGCACGTGCTCCCTCTTCCACCCGGATGCCCTACTCATCCTCAGTGGCAGTTCCTGTGGCACTGAGAAGGTGTCTTAGGAGCCTGGAAATGCTCCCATAAAGCAGCTTTTAGGGGCCCCGTTGTAGCCCCGTGTACGACTCCTGCATTTTGCCTCCTTGTCCCAGTCTTTGGGCTTCTCTGCGTCGCCAGCCAGTCGAAGGTGGCTGGGTCCTGAAATGCAGGGAAAACTTGATTTGGCAGAGGAGGGGAAGGAGACCATTTCAGGTGGGGAAGTATCACAGGCGAAGGCGACATCCAGGTTTATAACATTTGGTGGAAAAATGTCATTAAGAGTGTGAATAATGGACACATTTTAGAAATACATTTTAAAGGCCGTGGATAATTTTCAGTGCCCCAGAGCATCTAGTGAAGGATGTGTGCTGTTTCCCTTTTTTTAATTTTTTGTATTTTTTGTCTAGGAGATGATGGGCACTTTGGTTTAATAACTCAGTGATGAGCTGGAGATAAAATTGAGCCTGCTTATGAAAACTAGGTCTGTGCTTCCTCGAGGACCATTTTCACAGAATATTATTTTTTTGTTTTCTCTCTTTTAAACAGTTATACACAATATCCCTAGCCTTCCCCTGGCTTTATTGATTTTCCAGAACGAGAGTACGAGGTGTGACTATAAAGTAACGTGACTGATTATTTTAGCATACGCACCAGAACTTATACAGCCAAATGAATTTTATGACCTTCAAAGGCATTTTCCTGATAGGCTAAACCTTTACTGCAGATATGCCCCAATCAGAAAACACATTCTTAACACTTTTCTGTGGGAATGGTCCTGGGTGTCTAGATTCAGTTTTCTGATAGCCCTCAAGGCAAGAGATTGTCATCTCTATTGAGAATGGACTGTTTTTTAAAAGCAGCCCAGATCTGGACAAACAGGTGATTAGGCTGGTTAGTATTATTTTTAATCCACAACAAAAATGTGATTATAACATAATAAGACTTGTTTACTCAGAGGTTCTGGAAGCCTGGGAATTCTATAGAAGGGTATATATGCATTGTACTTAGTTTTCTTTGTTTGTTTGTTTATTTTAAAGAACACAGCAATAGTCTTAATACTTATGGTCATACTTTTTCTCATCTGGTAAGGAATTCAGGCTTCTGGTAGCATCTACTCTTAGGGCAGAGATGAAAGAAGACTCTCATTTATTCTATTAACAAAAGAAGTCATCTAAATTTCGTTGGTGTCTTACTGAGCTGCTTGAATAAACGCTTGGGGCCACTTTCCTTGGGAGGACAGTGGCTCTTCTAGAAATACATCTGTTGAATGAACCGTTCCCGCCATTCCTGAATACCATAATGACCAACCTAAGAGGCTGTCAGTCATTTGCCACTGAGAGTAAGTGCCGCATTTTTTGGAACCTCCGCAGTGTTACAGGGACCTGTTTCTGATTACAAAAATAATGTACATCTGCACATGGAGACAAGATTTTGGGAAGAGAAGGGATAAGGGGAAGGTGCTCGCACCGTCGTGGATTGACAGTTCAATTATTTTTTTAAATAATTTTTTAAATTTATTACGGTAACATTAACAAAATCCAATGTTTCAAGAGTACGATTCAAAAGTGAGTCATACATATATATTGCATTATATATTGACCACCCTTAGATTTCTTTCTGTCACCACATATTTGACCCCTTTGACCCCATCTACCTCCAACCACCACCCTACACTCTGGTAACCACTAGTCTATTGTCCATGTCTGTGAGTCTCTGTTTGTTCTGTTTGTTTGTTGCTTTCAGGTTTATATCCCACATATAAGTGATATCATGTAGTCTTCAACTTTTTTTGTCTGGCTTATTTCGCTTAGCATGATTATCTCAAGGTCCAGCCACATTGTTGCAAATGGCAGTATTTCATCTCTTCTTATAGCTGAGTAATATTCCATTGTACCTCAGCTTCTTTATCTAATCATCTATCATAGGACACTTCGGTTTCTTCCATGTCCTAATCACCATGAATAATGCTGCTATGAACATCGGTGTGCAAATATCTTTTTGGATGTATGTTTTCAAGTCTTTTGGGTAAACACCCAGTAGAGGGATTGCAGGATCATATGGTAGATCAATTCTTAGTTTTTTGAGGAGTTTCCAGTTTTCCATGGTAATTGTACCAATTTGCAGTCCCACCAGCAGTGTATGAGGGTTCCTTTTTCTCTGCATCCTTTCCAACACTTGTTATTACTTATCCTGTTGATCACAGCCATTTTCGCAGGTGTGACATGGTATCTCATTGTGGTTTTGATTTGCATTTCCCTAATAGCTAGTGAAGTTGAGCATCTTTTCACATGGTTGTTAGCCATTTGTATATCTTCTTGGGATAAATGTCTGTTCAGGTCCTCTGCCGATTTTTTAATTGGATTGTTTGTTAGTTTTTGTTGTTATTGAGTTGTATGAGTTCTTTGTATATTTTGTATATTAGGCCCTTATCGAAGGCGTTGCTTGCAAATATATTCTTCCATTTGCCTTGTTGATGGTTTCTCCTGCTGTGCAGAAGCTTTTCAGTTTGATGTAATCCCATTCATTTATTTTTGCTTTTACTGCCCTTGCCTTTGAGGTCAAATTCATAAAATCCTCTTTAAGTCTAAAGTCCATGAGTTTAGTACCTATGTTTTCTTCAATGCAATTTATTGTTTCAGGTCTTATATTCAGGTCCTTAATCCATTTTGAGTTAATTTTGGTGTGTGGTGATAGAAAACAGTCTAGTCTTATTGATTTGCAGGTGGCTTTTCAGTTTTCCCAACACCATTTATTGAAGAGGCTTTCCTTTCTCCATCGTATGTTTTTGGCTTCTTTGTCGAAAATTATTTGCCCATATAAATGGGGGTTTACCTCTGGACTCTCCATTCTGTTCCACTGGTCTGTGTGTGTGTGTTTCTGCCAATATCGTGTCATTTTATTGTCGCTTTGTAGTATAAGTTAAGTCAGGCAGAGTGATGCCTCCAGCCTCGTCCTTTTTTCTCATGATGGCTTTGGAAATTCAGGGTCTTTTGTGCCTCCATACAAATCTGATGATTTTTTGTTCTATTTAAAAAGTGCTGATGGGGGCACATCAATTATTAAGAAAAGCTTTGTTCCTGGTTTGCCAGAAATATGTGACATTGCACAACTTCCTGTGTGGTGGAGCAAGGGAGGAGTGTCATCTGAGTGGGAACATCCCCAGATCCCTCCACTCTCTCAGTTGTCCTTGGCCTCCTCACAGATTGTGGTCCTGGGCCACACTGCAGGGACATCCTAACCTCCATATGTCCTCGCAAAAGTGAGCTTCTTAGCTTCGCCTCAGTAGACAGCAATTCCTGAGCATGGTCCCAGAAAGAAGATGGTCTTCCCCCCCACCCCACCCAAAGGTGTCTGGAAAAAATGAACGGTGTCAGAGATGACCTGAAAGCAAGGCCAACCTCTACAAATAGTGGCTTCAACTCAAATCCTATTTTTCAAGCATTACACACAGACACCCTGGGGAGGGCCAACGCTATGCACCCAAAGCAGCAGCCGCCTCCACATTCGGAGCTGAGAGGCGCCCTATCATCCTCCTGGCTCTTGCCTCCTGCTTACCTACGACATGCCCCACCTTCTCTGTACACTTCGCACACCACGGTCCCTGCTGCCTGAATGTCCTCCCCTCTCTGTTTAACTCCATCCTACCCATCCTTCCGAACCTTATCCAAATGTCACTCCTCTTGAAGTTCTCCTTAACCGGGCCAGCCCTCAATGACCCTGCCCCCTTTGAACCCCATCAGCGCTGGCTGTGTCTACTGCTACCTTGGCATTCACTATATTATTTTGTTGTTCATGCACGTGTCCTCTTCCTAGCTTGACAATAAGCCCCTGAGGGCAGGGGCT
>NW_011888829.1:1641353-1668996 GCF_000151845.1 Pteropus vampyrus | reverse complement strand
TCACCACCTTCCACTGCTTGTAGCATTTCCCCATAGGTCCCATGTTCTACTGTCCAAACAACAATGTATATTTAAGCAATGATTGATTTATTTCCCCTTCCTTTTTTTTTTAATTATTCAAAGACAAGCTCATGGGAGCTCTGCCAATGAGAATAGCTGATCAAGGAGATAACCAGCATTGGTGTGCCAAGTTATAATTCCACTCCAAAGCAAAAAAACTTGACATTTTAGTTAACCTGCACAATCTTATTGTCAATAAGCACACGATTTACATTAGGCTCTTTGAAATGTTGAAAATATATCAGGTGCCCCCTTCCTGTCTTCGCAGATCAATCGGAATCTGGGAGCCCTGGGGCCGTAAGCATCGTGATGCATAGTCGGTTATATATTTACGGGTTTGAACTCTATCTGCACACAGAGTGACCAAAATGGTAGCAACATCTCATGACACAAGGGGTGATAGAGGGAGGTGATTGGGAAGGTCTCAGGAGAAACGGGCCATTGTGGATATCAGCTAGGCCTTTACGGTTTAGGGCGCATACACTTTTCGTGCTGAATGACCGTGGGAAAGTCACCCTATTCCTGCTAGTTTCCTCACTGATAATCTCTGCCTCTCAGCATTTGGCACCCAGGCCAGCTCTCCCTCACCTCCGACAGTCAACCGATCCACAGTCTTGGCAGCCTTGCTTCCTAAGTGGTCCTCGAATCATTCCTTCCCCTCTATCTACTCTTCTCTACTGTACTTCACGATTTCAGGAACATCCTTGGCTAGAAATAGCCTCCCGAACGGTTTCCCCGTCTCCCATCTTGTGCCCCACAAATTTGTTCTGCAACTCTGCAGCCAGAACGACACCCCGGGAGCTCGCCACTCTGCTGCATGAAACCACTGCACTGCCCACCCTGGCCTGGCACACGAAGCCCTCTCTGACCGGCTCTCACCCAACTCTGCATGTTCATCTCCATCGCGTCCCACCGGCACAGTGTTCTCTGCTGCTCAGTCTCTTCCACATACCATACATTTGCCACCAATTTCCTCCCCTCTACTAGGGTGTCCTTCATTCAGGCGAGAGCTCCTGCATTCCCTGTGCTCCCGGCCCCACCACACCTGGTACCTCCTCTCTCTCTTTCTCACCACTTCCCTGGCTCCCCCATTAGAAGATGAGTTCCCCAAAGACAGGATTGGAACTCACTCAGCTTTAGCCTTGAGTGGGCAGGGTTATGCCTGGGGCACTCAATATATTTCTATCAGCTAAAAGGCGCTCAATTATTTGTTGAACCAAACTGAATTTTAAAAGATCATATATAGGATTTCGTGTGGTCGGTGCTTGGCATATGTAGATAACACCCCATATATGTTAGTTGTTCTTTGATGCTATGAATATCACCACAGAGAATTTCCATTCATTCCTGGCTGCCTACCATTACAACCAGCTACCACTCCAGTTTGTTATACAATAAAGTTTCATTGAATCGAACTCTGGATCTTAAGAAAAGATTTTGTCTTTATAATTCAGGCTAGATTGGGCTGTGGGTTGAAGTTCATCTCTGCACAGTCTACGAAAGAAGGATCGCTCAACAAAATCATAGTGCACAGGTGACTGTTGAACCCATTCAGGAAAATAAACTACTCTCAAGCACTTTAGCCACATGTTACTTTATCAACATTGCTTTTAAAAACACACTAAAAACACTTCACTCTTGGCTGCCTTTCTCCACTTGGTGTAATGGTCCAAAGCTTGGATTTTTAGATTCAAGTCCTGACTAGCTCTGTGAACTTAAGCAAGTTTGTAAGGTCTCTGTGTCTCAGTTTCCCCGCCTGTAAAATAGAAATGATAATAATACTTACTTTGTAGTAAGTTGGGAAGATTAAATAGGTTAAAACATAAAGTAAGAATTGGAGCAGTGCTGGGCACAGTTAATGTTCAATCAATGTTAATCATTATTATTATCCAATATCTGCAGGCTTATACTCAACAGTAACTGCATAACTGCTAGGTAGATCCTAATTTTAATTTAATTTGTTAAACACCATCCAGAATTCTCACATGATCTCCAGGAATGCACTGAAGCGAAGGTAAAGAGAGCTGTACTTCAAACAAGTGGCTTCATTTTGAATGATCTTGGGCTTTTCCCACTGGGTAGCTTTTAACCTTGAACAGGTAAGATGAGATTTAAAAAATAGCTATTGGATTTAGCAACTAAGAAGTCTTAGGTGATGTTGGAGATGGCTACCAATGGGGTGGTGGGGACAGTCATCCTTCTTTTTCCTTATAAGGGAGGTTGAGCACTCTGTAAACAGTAAATCTAACATCAACTTATATTATCATTAGTCTATTGGTGCGACTGTTCGTTTCTTATTTGTATGTGTTTAAAATGAAAAGAAAATCAATTTCCTGAAAAGCGCTCTATGAATCAAGCTTTACACTCGATTTGCTTTCCAGAAATTTTTTTTCAAATTTTCCTATGACAGAATTTACATTTATCCTTGGATGTGAATAGTGAATGCATAATTCCATTTTCCATTTGGTCTTTGTTTCATTGGTTGACACTTGCCTTGCCCTTGGGTTTGAGGACTTGAAGTGTAAATGATGCATTCCAAATCAGTAAATAAATCCTGGTAAGTCTTATTCTACATTCTCTCATAAACCAGACCTTTCGTTTCCTGCACACTCATGTCCAAGCCCTTCCCTTCATTATCCCTTAACTACGACACTGTCGATGTTTCCTTGCAGGTTCAATGTTCTCATCTTAAAACATACAAGTAAGCCAGCCAACCAACCAGCTTGCCAGCTAACCACCTCTTCTTTGATCGTATGGTCGACCCCAGCTATTACTCCACCCATCCTGCCCTTCCCAGCCAAATGGCCTGAAAGAGGACCCCACACATACTCACTTTATCACCTCCCATTTACCCTTCAGCCCTGCAATGGGGCTTCTGCTCTATTCCCCATTGAAACGACTCTCTCCAAGGCCACCAAGTAAGTCTCTAGTTCCTAAACGGAATTCACATTCCCCAATCCTTCTCTTTCTTCAGTGAGTTGCAATATTTGATGCTGGTGTATTTGGTCTCTGTTACCGTCGGGTACATTCCAGAGCCCTCAGGTGTGCAGGGGTAGAAAAAAAGTTGAGCACATTGATGATTATCACCAGATGGCCTCGTTTTAAAGATAAGAAAAAAATGAAAGTCCAGAGAAGTGAAGTGAGTTGACCTTGTATTAGTCAGCTGTTGCTGCCATAACGCTGTATAACAAACCACCCCAAACTCACTGGCAAACAACATTTATTTTTCTCATAGTCTGTAGGTGGGGTCCACGGGTATGTATAATGGGGCCCAAGCTGAAGAGGATACTTCCGCAAAGTTCCATTCCTGATGGATCACAGGAAGGCAAGAAATGCAAGAGGAATAAGCCATGTCTCTTGAGGCCTCAGTCTGAAAGTGATGTCACTTCTGCTCATGTTCCTTTAATTAAAGCGAGTCATACGCTCAGGTCTAACATTAATAGGGCAAGGAAGAAGACTCCACCTATGGTAGTGAAAGTACTTCAAACTCATAGAACAAAGGGTGGTGATGTATAATTTAGATACAAGGAGAACATGAAGAATTGGGAGCAATAATTCAGTCTACCACATGCTCCATGATCACACATCTGGGTTCTAATCTGTAGCAAAGCAGAAAGAGGCCTTGAATGAGAAGACAAAACAAGAAGCCACGACAAAAACAAAGAACGAACAAACAAAACCTTAAAGCTCCTAGATGTTTGGATTTTTATTGTAAATGAAAACAATGATCTCTGAAAACAGTACAAACGTTGATGGAGAATCTGCCAGCTGAGACACTGACATGGAAGGTCATGGCCGTGGAATGATGAATCAGCACGAGTTCGGCACAGGGGCTCTGTCTGAACGTGGGCTGAGCCCCGAAATGTATCCAGAATTTCTGCCTGAATAAGTGATAGAGGTCAGGGGCTGAAGTATACTCTCAGAAAAGCAAACACTGATTTAGGGGAAGGGGTAGGGAAGGGAGCAGCTGCCACATAAAAGACCCAACTCTAGTCCGGAAAAGCAGGCTTGAAGGAAGGCATTTCTGAGGCCCAGGAGACTAGAATAGCTGTCTGGATTCAGGAAAAAGTCTGACTACAGAAAGTACAGTGTGTTCGCCCTATCTTGAAATACAACGACCAGGGGGCATCCTTGTAAATTGTGAGCTGTATTGTTTAGGACAAATTCATTGTTCTACACTCAGCAGTAAATTTATGGATGCCGTTATGCCTAGAAACGGCTATGGATGAACAGATAAATAGCTCCAGAACTCCTTTAAATATTCTCATGGGTGCTAGAGCCCTACTGGCTTATTAAAGAAAAAAATATATTCTAGGATTATGTCTTGCCCTTCTGGAAACTACCCCTTTGTGCTGGCTGAAAGAAAGGGTGTAACTCAGTATCACAAGGTCTGTTATATAAGGTGAATTTAACTTGGGCTTTCAAAGATAAAAAGTGACTTTTATCTCCCTTCCAAGCCCCTCCCTGTCATATGCTTTTTGTACCCTCTCCTCTAGGCGAATCTGAACGGAGTGGTGCTCTTGCAGTCCAAAATCAGCCAAAAAATCTCATTTCTTTTTTTCCTATAAAAAGGGCGTGCTGATTAAAACAACTAGAATATAGATTACTTCGTATCATAACAATAAATAGCAAAAAAAACCTCCACCAAACCCAATAGACAAAATAAAAAACAAAGCACAACATTCCGACTGAGCCAGGAAAAGAAAATGTTTTTGAATTAGTGTCTTCTTTCGCTAGGATTGTTTTCTTTCCATTTTGCCTCCCCCGACACCAGGCGAGGTGGCGGGGGGGCGGGTGGGGGGTCAGGAAGACCCCTCCCTACCAACACATCCATGTGGGTTATTCTCTTTAGGCCCCTCCTAGGGCTGTGGGCGGCTTTGAAAGGTATCTGCACTGGGTTGAGTAATATGCCCCCCAAGTTTATGTCCACTCAGCACCTCAGTATGCAGCCTTATTTGGAGATAGGGCCTTGGCAGAGATAACCAAGTGAAGATGAGTCCATACTGGATTAGAGTGGGCTCTAGGCCATGACTGACATCCTCAGAAGAACGGTTAAGTCTGGACACCCAGAGTGGGGATGACACGAAGACACAGCGAGAATTCCATGTGACGACAGACGCAGAGGCTGGTGTGATGCAGTTGCAAGCCAGGAACGCCAAGGACGGATGGCCGCCGCCCGAAGCTACACAGAGCAAGGAAGGGTCCTCCCGTAGAGCCTCAGAGAGAGCACGGCCCTGCCGACACCTGGATTTTGGACTCCCAGCCTCCAGAACTGTGAGAGAATAAGTTACTGTCGCAATCCCCCAGCTTGCGGTCCTTGGTTACGGTGGCCCCAGGGGACGGCGGTGGTCTCCCTCCCCTCGCAGGCCTCGTGGTGACAGAACAGACCTGTCAGAGGCCTGGCTGGGGCCTCAGGCCCTTCGGTCAGACAGACCGGGCCTGGGCTGTGGCCTGGCCACCGACCAGCGGGGCTGGTCTCTAGGTCTCAGTTTCCCCATCTATACGACGGACATAATGAGGATGCGGCTGGTGGTGAGAGACGGCAGCGTGTATCCAGTGTCTGTACGACGCCTGACCAAAGTGAGCGCTCAGGAAGCGTTAGCTATTAGTAGCCATGTGGTTTCCTGAAGGCTTTAAATCCATTTTTTCCACCCCAGCTTCAAGTTGCTCTGATTTTACTTTTCCAGTAAAAGCCAAGTAGATCCTATCTATTCTCCTGGTGATGCATGATGGCAGCTGGCACCGTGCCTGGCACCAGGAGGCACTAAATACATCTTTGTGCGATGAAAAATGGAAGGACTTCCTCTTGTCTCCATACCTCACCGGAGGAGGAAACAGCTAATAGACTTTACGAGGCTTAGAAACCAGCTTGGAAAACCCCAAGGTGGAACTTTGGAAGAAGGATGTCCTTTAATTAAATCTGTTTGCACCGGGGTGCTGGCGATGTGGCCGCCAGCCTCCGCACGGCCCGTTAACGATCGCTCTCGCCTGGTAGTCACACCTTTGCATGGTCCACTCCCGCACTGTACCAGGGTCAGTCACGTGACCAACAGAAGACAGCAGAGGTGACAGTATATTACTTTCAAAGTTAGGTTATAAAAGACAGAGGCTGCCTCTTGGGTTCTCGATTCCTTGTTTGGGGAGAAGCCAGCTGCCTTGTCGAGCAGCCCTACAGAGCGGCCCACAGAGTGAAGCCTGTCCACCGCGACATAAGTGAGCATGGAAGCAGATTTTCTAGGCCCTGGCAAGTCTTAGATCATTGCAGCCCCGGCTTGTGAGAGACCCTGAGTCAAAACCACCTAGTCGATCCACTCCCAGATTCCCGGCCCTTGGAAACCGTGTGCAATAATAAATGTTTGTTGTGTTAAGCCACTTAGGTTTTAAAGTGATTTGTTACACAGCAACGGATAACTAATACAGGTGATGAGATAGGTGTGGCCAGGATGAGGCAGGACTAGAACAAGGGACAGTAATTATACAAGAGATTATAAGGTGTAGGGGACAGGGAAGAGGCCAAACCCATGGGGAAGGCTAAGCAGGTTCTGTGGATCTGTGCATTTTTGGTCTGGAGCCCAGAGCGGGTGAGAGCCAGAACCGCACTGATGAGCAAAGGACATTGAGACTCTTGGTGATCTTAGACTGGAACTATTGCCTTTTGATCTGGTTTTATACAACTTCCATTTGGACCTACGGCTGATCACTGTAGCTAAGAGGTGATCAAAGGCCAATGAGTGAACTTGCCAAGAATCAGGTCAACACAAAGATTTGGGGATTACCAGTAACCAACAAGATGCAATGAGATTTTAAGTACTTTTGAAACACTCACAATATTCTTTTGTTATTTTGATTGCCTAAGCTCTTTAAGTCATCTGCCAAGCTGGGAGACAGAACTGGGTTTCCCAGGCCTGTTCTGGGCTATTGAGCAGGTCGTGGTGCAATAGAAAGACGAGGATATTGGCTGGGTTTATGAAGACATAACTGCAAATCCAGTTGGCAAATATTTTTTGAATGCCTACTAGGCTGGATGCAAAAGAACGTAGAATCATTCTGTGCACTCACTGCAAGCACCCAGCGCCCCTGACTACCAGCCTTGGCTACTTAGAGATTCAGCAACTCAACTGGCCAAAAAAACAGCTCCTCTATTCTTTGCAGAGGCCAGGTCTTCACTTTAAATTTACCTGTCCTTGTTTCAAGTCTTGGGGCCCTGCTGACTGACTCAGTGGCTAATCTGATCAATTAACTCCAGGGGACATCAGTCCTGTGAATGCCATCTGCCTTTCACAGGAGCCTCAGAGTCCTTAATCCACAGAAGCGCGCAAAGCAGGGCTTTCCACACCTCCTGTCCCGTAGACAACTAGCTGTTCTGCGCATATAAAAACAAGAGACAGTACAGGCTGCTAGCTAGCTAAGAGCACAGACTCCAGTACCAGCTAGGCTGGGTTCGAATGTCAGCTCGGCTACTTAACTCGCTGTGTGACCTTGGGCGAGTTACTTAATCTCTCTGAGCCTCTGCAAAATGAAGATGATCATAACAACCTCACACACTGAGTGTAGAGAGGAATAAATGAGTTACCATGCGTAAAGCACTCAGAGTAGTTCCTGGCCCCTGGGAAGCATTCGCTAACTGTTCTCTGTTGTCATGCAGGACTCGGAGGCATAATAACAGCAAGCAGTTTACTGCCTCCTCTGTACCAGGCTCTGTGCCCTCTCAGGGCTCAAACTGTCACTGGGGTTCACCCCAGGCAGATGTCTCTTTCACAATAACAACTTTAGGGTTCTTTAAGGACTTTATAAAAACAAAAGGATTAACTACAGATGACTAAGCCCACATGATGGAAACGGAACCAGGTACAGTAAATAATGAACTTAGGCAGGATTATACTCCCACAAACAATACACTGAGTTCTGCTGCTCTTTGTTTGCAGTCCTTTTGCATTAGGGGCCGGCGGCCAAGGAAAACATCTTCGTGTGCCTAGGACAGGCCAGGTGGGTTCCTGGAGTAGGTAGCCCTCCAGCAGAAACCCGAAGAATGATCAGGACTTGCCAGGCAGAGAAACAGGTGGATACACCAGGCAGGGGAAAGAATGCACAGACGCTAGAGGGAGGTAAGCGAACACCCGAACACCCGGGGCATAGATTTAAGGGGGCACTCACACTCGGGGTCACGCAAGAGCAGGGTCAGCACCTGCACATGCCAGAGCATGAGCGCCTCCTTAAATTCTGTTCCCTCGATGCCTCCCTTGCTTCACCTGAGTCCTGGCCTTGGAGAAGAGCATGGGTAAAAGCCGGGAAGAGTAGAGCAAGCTGGCATAACAAGTCCTGCCAGATTGCTGAAGTCTAAAGGCGGGGACTTGGAGTCAAGTGGGGGCCAGATCATTAAAGGCCCTATGGGCCAAATAAAGGAGTTTAGTGCTTGGTCTAAAAGTGACAGGGAGCCGATGAAGAATTCTAAACCAGCCATGACACGGTCAGATTCGCACAGATTAGCAAGACTCCTCTGGCCCTGGTGTGGGTGGCAGATTGGGGGATGAGGGGAGAAACTGGAGGCTGGGAGGCCAGTTCGGGATGCCACTGAAGAGTCCATGCCCAAGGAGGAGACTATGCAGGTGTGATATAGGGCAGTGCCAGTTAGAAGCAAGGAGAACTTAAGAGAGATGTTTTAAAAGCGGAACTGACATTACTTGATGACGACTGCAGACGAGGATTGACGAAGAGTCAAAGATGGCATTGAGGTTTCTAACTGGTGACCAATTTAGAAGCCATGGGGAGTTATCAGGTAAGATAGGAAGTCTACGGAAGGCAGCTGTCAGGGCTTCCCCAAGTCCAAGGGAGATCCCCCGTCTCGCCATTTGTTTTCCATTGGCTCCTCTCTGGGGATCGGGCTGGGTCTTACTCTCCCTTTGAATGGTATCCGCACTCTGTAAGGATCACTGACTGGGTGGCCTGCAGACTCCATCCCCTCATCCAGCTCACTGGCTTCCAAGGGGCCTTAGCGGGGTCCAAATCCTTTTAAAGATGGCTGTGTAGCTGGGATCGGACCAGTACAGCAATGTGTCCAACCTCCTATTCTGGACCTATGGGGTCCCAGGGCTCTGACGTGGCCCCCCTGATCTCGGTGGGGACCAGCAGTGTGACTGGATGCCAGACAAGGACCAGGCTGGCCTGGGGCTGTCGGAGGTAGGGGGAGCGGGAGGAGGAGGTCGAATGGAGTAAGGGCTATTGGGATGCTTGGGAAGCTTAAGCTGCCTGGTGATTAGAGTCTTAGGAGACACAATTTAGGATCAGAAAGCCAGGCAGAGAGCAGGCTGGAGGATGGCAGGGTTTTGAGTGCAGCCTAGAAAGGCTGAGGTGGCTATGTGGGACAGGCAGGAAGTGGTCAGTGGCTTCTCAGCGGCCATGCACCAGGACCAACATCCTCTGACCCGGGCACGACCACACACACTGACCAACTAAAGACCCCAGATCTTTTTATATAAATGTCAGTGCCTCCTGGTCTCACCTTTCGGCACTTGAGAAGTTTGGGAAATACCTGCTCTGTATGCATTTCCCCACATTCTTGTAAAAAATATAGTAAAAAAAGCGAGTCTGAGCGCTTTGAAACATTAATTAAAGGCATCATAGTTTCCTTATTTAACCGAGGGTTGCTGCCTCATTTGGGATTATTAGCAAAGCAAGACAGCCTTTGTTCTGCTTGACAAAGTGATTAATTCAGGCTCTTGGTGAATTTTGGCTTTCTCAACATCTTTTGATGTGCTAAGATTCCCCAGTGAGGACAAACACCATCAATTACTTAAATAAGCCATTACCTTGAGAGCAAAATTATCAGTGAGGCCCAGTCTACTAAACTGGCAGATGGAGAGATAAGAATGAACTCTGCTCTGGCCTGGCCCCTTACCTGTCTAGGAGAAGCGAGAGTCCTTTTAATTGTCTCATGGCGATGCTCCTGGTCTGGAGCGATCTACTTATTTTCCCACCTCTGCAAACATGCACATTGGGTGACTTGTGTCCCTAGAACCCAGAAGCTGCCTGTGGCTCTCTGATGAGAAACTCATTCTCAAGAGCAGGGCTGCAGAACTCAGTGTTGGGGGAACGGGGAAGAGACAAGTCCACAGACGCAGAATTCGGACTTGAATGGATTTTGTAAGAAATTCTTTCGCTTGCTTTTTCCCTATCAAGAGCCCAATTCTCCAATTCCTGGGACAAGCAGACTGAGGCACGGGCTTTTGTAGAATGCCACACTTGGGCTCCCAACCCTCTGACACATATCCAAGGGCCAGGTACATGAGGCAGCTTTTCATTTTGAAATATATACACATAAAAAAATTGTATTGTTAAATTTATAAATTTAAATGTACAATGAATTTTAGCATATTTTATTTTAAAATCTTTATTATAAATATATTTTTAAGTGCACTAAGCTGTTATTCTTTTTTCCGCACTTTTTCCATCCGAAGAGAGGTTCTGGGGGAAGGTTCGATGCTGTATTTATACGTGTCATTGGTTTTACTGGTTGGGGGGTGGATGAGCTCCGTCTAGGTAAATTCAGTCACATACTTTTAGAAAATCCAGAAGTGTTTCATAAATATCAGCCACTGAACTGGTTTTATGACATAATTCAATTGCCTTGTTCTATTTTTAAAATAGAAAGATGAGTTGCATGTGTTTTCATGTTGTGAAACTCCTCTTTGCTCTGCTCTCATCATTCTTCCCCATCTTCTGGCACAAAAGGGCAAGGCACGCTCCCAGAATCCTCCTGTGACCAACTGTGTGACGAGGCAGAGAACTGGGGAACAGAGGCTGAGGCTGGGCCTAGCTCTGGGCCTCCATCTGAGTCCCCTCCCTTCTTAATCCTCGACTCCCACCCCGTGCCATTTGCTGCCGTAAATCCTAGAAGGTATTAATTGGCTTTTTTGGGAGGTGGGACGGGCATTGCCTGGGACACCAGCCCTTTCAAGGTGGCAGCTTCTTCCAGTGCCTTCACTGGCGATGGGTGACACAGCCTTGCTTATCATGCCAGCTTTAATATGTCTGTCTCGGTTTAATGGTTTTCTAGAGATTGGAGGGCCACGCTTTTTGACAACTAGACTTGGTGGGGGTGGAAGGGGGCGGAGATCAAAAGCATAAGCTTTTTTCAGCTTCAATGAATACCATCCAAGAGTATACAAGGCATACATTTCAGCTGGCATATCATCTGACACGTGATGCTTCTTTGCTGCAAGGATCATAATGGAAATGCTTAATTAACTGCTTGTCATTAGCCATTGAACATCTGTCTGGTCCACTAGCCTGTACTTGCCACGTCTCTGCAGCCTCCCCAGCACCCAGCACTGTGCCTGACATGTAGGAGATGTGCACTCGTGCACTGAATATGTGTCACCCCAATGATTCTCTTCATTCGTAACATGTCCATTAGCCCTAACAGTGATAAAAGACTTCGCTACTAGGACCTGCCCCTTTTATAAAGAGTAAACTACTATCATAGTTTGGAATAAATCCAATGTCAAATACAGACCAGCTCTCTTTAGTTCTGAGAAACAAAATTCAAGACAGTAAGATACAGTTGATCTAATTCTCCACGTGTATGCTGAGAAAACCCGAGATTCCTTCCTCATTCTCTGACCATGGTGTTAAACTGTCAGCCGAGCCAGGGACACCTAGACAGGGCACATTTTAAAATGTGGCCTGCTTGGACCATCCTCAAGAGCCACGTCTTCTCAGCAGTGGCCTATAGACCATCTGTGACAGGTGAGATCATTTGGGGGGGGAGTTCATGGACTTAACAGAATTTTTCATTGTAAAGTGTTTTATTTTAACCATTAGTTTTTATTTACGGAAGTGGTAATGGTTTTCATTTATGGTAGTGACAAAGTTTACTTTTAAAATAAATACGTTTAAGTTTATTCAAAGTAAATTGAATGTCAAATAGCACAAGCCATTTGCACATATGGTAAAAATTATAAAGATGCTATACAAATGACTGAATTTAGGAAACTAATGTCTCAATACCAGTTGAGATTTATTGACTCAACTGATTCTCCTGCCCTGAAAAGCTGGGATAAAAATGGAAAAATTAGGTAACACTCTGTACTATAATAACCATAAACTGGAGGACTTATTATTTTTTAACTACAGTATTTCTTTAAAATACTTATCTGTTGGCTGTTTAGTTGGTGGGGCCATCGAAGCCTGGTTCTGTGGGACCTGAGGTTGAGGCTGAGTGTTGTTTGATCTCTGGGCTCACCTCCTGCCCACCCTCCATCGGCTGTGCCACCCAGCTCTCCCTAAACGGGAAGCTCTGACAATCTCGCAGTCCCTGCCCCAGACACGTCTCCTTTTCAAGTGTACTCCAAAACAAAATCAGGCTCTATGCCTGATATAAGTTGGTGTGGTGGCTGAATAGTGGCCCCCAAAGATGTCTACACCTTAATACCTGGAACCTATGAATGGCACTTTCTATGGCAAAAAGGACTTTATGGTTGTGATTAAGGATCTTGAGACAGAGAAAGTGTCCTGGATTACCTGAGTGGGCCCTAAATGTAATCATAAGTGTCCTTATAAGAGGCAGTCAGGAAGAGCTGGTCACAGAAGGTGATGCGGTGACTGGAAGCAGAGACTGGAGTGATGCAGCCATTAGCTAAGGAGACGAAGGATCGATACCCCAGATCCTCCAGAAGGAATTATTGCTACCTGATACCTCAATTTCAGCCTGATGAGACTGATTTTGACTTCTGGCCCCCAGAGCCATAAGATAATGAGTTGTGTTGCTTTAAGCCACTAAGTTTGTGGTTATTTGTTACAATGGCAATAGGGAACTAATACAGTTGGGAAAGATTCGTTGACTTAAAAGAATTCCTTCACTTTCTGATGAGATTCACCATATTGATCTTTAATGTAAGGCACCGCTATACATTTAAAATAATTCTAATTACAAAAGAGTCAATTAAGAAGTTTGAAAATCTAAGTTTTTCAATAGGCATTCATTTAGTTGAAGAATCAAATGTATCATGAAGTATCACCAAGAAATACAGCAAAAAGTATTTTTCCTTTTATGGATCCTAGATGCCATCTTCCAGTAAAAGGAAGCAGAGCTCCTTGGGAAAATTGCCGATCCAGGTTTGGGGCCAGAAATGTACAGGATGAACCTGGAACATCTTGTCATTTAAGAAAGTAAGAAAGCTGTTCTGTCAAAAATACTCAAGAACAAACGGATATGCACTCAACTAGCCAAAGATGGGACGATTTGATAAATAAAATAATAATTGTAGTGGATCGAAACATATAAAAATATTTAAATCCATGAATTCATAATAATACAAAAATGCCACGTGTCACCACTATAAGATGTTACAGAATCAACTCCTTAGTTTAGCAGATTATATATTTAGAAGTTTCCTATTAGAATACAACATACACTGAAGAGCTACATTTCAAAAATGTGTGAGATACAGCTCAAGTAATTAAAAGGATATTTTAGCCTTAAACGCAGTCACTAAAAATAAAATCATATTGAAAATAAGTGGGCTAAATTATTAGGAAGCTGAAAAAAAAAAAGAACAAGGGCAAATCTAAAGAATATAGAAGGCAATAATTAAAATAGGAACGTAAATGAACGAAATAAACAAAAATTTAGAAATCAATAAAAGCAAAAATGGGAGCTTTGAAAAGATTAATAAAATAGACAAACCTATGACAGAACTAATCAAGAAAAACTTTTCTAAGCAAACTAGGAATATAAGAAAGTGTCCCTAACACAATAAAAGATAGCTATCCAAAATCTTTAGCAAAATCTCACACTTAATTTGAAACATTAGATGCATTCCCACAGAGCCAGGAATATGAAAAGAATGCTCTCTTTTAACAGCTTCTTTTAAATATTTACCAGAGGTCCCAGCCAATGGAATAAGAAAATGAAAAGTGAGGTAAAAGAATTAGAAAAGAACAAATTTATATTATTTGCATCGTATAAAATTGTCGGCATAAGGAATTACAGAGATTCCATATGCATACCAGTAGAACTAATTAGAAAGTTTAGAAGAATCATTAATAACAAGATTGGCATAAAAAAAACAAGTGGTGTTCCTACACATGAATGATACCAACCTGCATGTGTGAATGTGAACCAGGTGGACTTCAGCCCTGAGGGCAAGTGAGAGCAACGTCTTGAGGGAATGGGTTACAGGACAGAGTTCCGAACATGAGGATGAGGATGCTAAAATGGAGCTGAGACACCACCGGGGGCGCTGAGATGACCTCACATAGAGACCCTGTATTTCCTTGCAGCACAAGCGAAGCCATTTCTGTACTTACAGTTTCTCTAGCTGTGGTGTGGGGGAAGAAGGGGGCAAGGAAGAAGGAAATAGAATTTAAGGTCAACTAACAAGGCTGTAGTTAGTTAGTTCAGAATCCACCTGCTTATCTTCCTCTTCCTGGCCAAATATGTGCTTGGAGTCAGCGTGCAGTCACCTATCAACGACTGCTCATTTTCCAACTAATTTTTTAACCGATTGGTGTAGCACAATTCTGCCTGCGACTCAGATCAACTGTGGTGGAAATGAAGTCGGGGGGGGGGGGGGGGGGGGGGGGGGGGGGGGGCGGGGCAGTGGAAAGAATAGTTTCAAAGCTGGGAAATATTTCTGCAATTACAGAAAAAGGGATGGCATAAAAAAGTTCTCTCTAGTAATGGAAGAAATGCAGACATTCAGATACACTGATGTGTCTACAAAATTAGGAAAAAAATTTATGAGAGCGTTTGGTGACACGGACTGGGACAAACTTTCCGGAAAGTAATTTGGCGTGTCAACCTTTAAAACCAGTGACTATGGACTTCAAATCTGGCAAAGCTTTATGCATAAAGTGCTAGACAAACTTCATGCTCAGAGATGTTCCCTGTAGCAGCATAACTTAAATTAGCAAAAAAATTGAGGATATCCTAAATATTTAATAAGAATAGTTTAGTAAATTATGACATGTCCACAAGAGGAATGTATTATAGCCATAAAAATAATATTCATAAAGAATTAATAACATAGAGATTTTTCCTTATGTTAAATGAAAAAAATATATATATAAAGAAATAGGAATAGAAAAAAATATAGACAATCTGATCTCACACATATAAAAATACTCGGAGAATAAAAACTAGAAAGAATTACAATAAAATGAGAGTAGGCTTTCTCCCTGATAGTTCTAGCTTTTTTGCCCAAATTTCTGTCAAGCATTTCAAGATTTGTCTTCTGGAAAGCTAACAAACCACATGTTCTGCTCTCACATCATAAAACCTTTTCAAAAGGCAACAATTTAAGGTCGTGTTTCTAATAAAGTTTCTGGTGTGGCTATGACTTTTCGTGAAATTGCTGGCAAAGCCTCTGATAGCCGTGCATCTTGCAAGCATACTATAACCGTGAGAAAGGGGAATTTCTCCTCCAAAGAGCGGGACAGGTGTGTTACCTGGCACTCATGGCTTCGCCTGTGCCCGGAACATCATGATCTTCGTCCCAGGTGAAATGCTCTTTGCCAAAGAAATCTTTCACTATTTCTAAAACATCAACGGCCTCTAAAATTTCCCAAAGTGGCTCACCAAGTCCAAATTCTCTGACAGTGAGGACATAACAGATGAACCAAGGAGCTGGCTGTTTCTTGAAGTACACTAGAGAAAAACCAATTCCTCTCTGCTTAAGATATGCAATGAGGGAAATCTGGAAGGGCAGGCCCTGTTTGCCTATTTTCTTCTTTTGCTCCAAATCTCAATCAGCTGGGCCATCTCCTTAATACATGATCCATCAAAATATTCCCCAATTTATCACGAGTGACTTCTTTGGTTGAACGAGGGGCTGACCACTGTCGTCGAATGCATCACTCAAGGGCTTTATCTTGGGGTAAATGAAATATTGGGGAATTTCAAGGCTTTCAAAATCAAATCTTATTATGTAAATGACCCACATGGTGCAATTGATTTTGAGAATGGACGGGATAAGGTGCACCACTGGCCCGGCAGGATCTGCGTCCTGTCGCAATAAATGACAGCATTAAAGGAAAACCGAAGGGCGCTATCTGAAGCGACTACATATACGTTCCGTTGACATTTTCCAACTTGAGTATCCTTAATGTAACAATGATAGATGCCCATATTCATAACTGTGGGATACATTTGCATTAATTCTCATCAAAAGAAGCTGTTTTAAATTAAATATAACGGGGTGGCCACATTTTGGTTGCATATTGCCTGCTTTACGCAGTAGCATCCTTGGCCATCTGAACTTTGATGGCACAGGAATTCATGGCACATTGAGATAAAAAAGCAAATTTCTCTCACCATGACAATCTTTAAAAGTACCGAGAGGAAAATTTTTAAAAATCCCTTTTCACTGATTCTCTGAAACTCACTCATGAGTATTCCTGGGATATCAGTTTCCTAACATTTCCATAACAGAGTACCACAAACTGGGCTTAAAACACCAGAATTTGTTGTCTCACAGTTCTGGAAGCTAGAAGTCTGAAATCAGGTGCGTACGGGGTACGCTCCCTCTCTCCCTGCTGGGGAGAGCCCTTCCTTGCCTCTTCCTGGCTTCTAGTGGTTGGCCGATGATCTTCGGTGTTCCCTGCCTTTGTCATCACACGGCCTTCTCCCTGTGTCTCCATGTCTTCCTGGCTGTCCTCCTATAAGGACACCAGTTACAATGGATTAGGGGCGCACTTTACTTCAGTACGGTCTCATCTTAGCTATATTTACAAACACGCTATCTGCAAATAGGGTCATATTCTGAGGTACTGGAGTTGTGACTTCTACTTGTCTCTTTTGGAATGACATAATTGAACCTCTAACTCCTTGGGTCCATAGATTCTGGGTTAAGAACCTGTTGAGAGAGACAGAGGGGATCCCGGGACCAGAGAATATGAAACAAGGGTGTAAAGGAGGCAGTAGGAACGAGACAAATGAAACCCACTTTGCAGTCCTGCCCAGAAGTCTGGTGGCGGTGATCTCTCCCTGCTGATTTCGGTGCGAGGACTCTAGTTATGGATGGCAACATTTACCCAGTTCCTAGCTGAAGACACTCAAGTTCTATACTTGAGTCTAGACTGCAAAGTGAAAGTTATGGTCGTATCCAGAACATTCTCTGTGGATGCCATATGTTTGAAAATGTCTGAATTTTGTGCAGGGACACACAAGCAGTATTTTTGTAAGTGGAGTTACATAATTAGGGCATGGACTTGCATAATAATTAGCATGTGTAATTAGGTACAGACTTCTTGTCCTTTAATTAGACAATCAAGACATCTAATTACAAAATTAAGATGTAATTACGTGGCCCAAGATGACATATTTCCTTCTGCCCATTAGAGATTACATTTAGAAAATAATTCACAAAAACCGATGAAGAAATGAACCTATAAAACAAATCTGGGATGTTAAGAGAAGTGTTAAGTAGACTGGTAAGTCTCTTTTGGTCTTTCCTCTTAGGTGTGTGGGGAATCATTTAAAACATCATAGTCTACTCGAAAGAATAACTTTTACATCTTGTGCTGTCAACCTTTGGTATAAATGCTAATGAAGAGGAATGCGGGCATGACTAATCCGTGTAATTCACACGTGGCTCTTGAGTGTGGTCTGTAATTACACTTGAACATGGACTTAGATGTGATGTCCTGGGGATTCATTCAAACCCGATCGCAGAGCCATAGGTGGAAGCTTTGGTTGGGAGAGCCAGGAGGAGAACCCTCCTTCCCCTTCTGCCCCTGGCTTGGTTCTCCCGTGGCCGTGGCCGCTTTAAAAGCAGACCCATCACTCAGAATAACATGAATCAGCACTCAAGCTGGGTTGGCCTTTCCCTGAATATTTGACTATTCGATGAAAGGGTGTTATTTTCAGGGCTCCTTATTGGACCGAAGGCAGGAAAGCGGAGCGGGGGAAAGTCAAAGACTATACAAACGTTCCATCTTTCTGATGATAAGTGAGTGATTCTTACAGTAGCCGGTGGTTTTTTGCTTTTTTTTTTTTTTTTAAAGCTCCAGTACTGCTATGAAGCCCAGCTCTATTGACACCCTCTTTTTTTCCCTGCTCCTAAATTAAGATTTGGCTGGTCCCTGCATGATGCTAAACACCCAGTTTGACTCATTAATTTTTCTGAACTAACTGAACTTTCGACCTAATTAGCTGGCTGATTAGGGATCACAGCCATATGTCCAGGTTTTTCTAAGCCAGTTCTGACTTTAACTGCAACATCCCTCTGTTCCCATAAACTGTTGAAATATCCTAGTAATTCCAATGTTTTGACAGCCACACTGCACTTCTCAGACTGCCGCTTTCTCCTGGAAAGTGGCACAGAAATCTGTCGGGCCACATTTCCTGATTTTTGGTTAAGAAAATATGCTTCCCATATGGTTTTAGACCATGAAAACAAAGACGTAAAGAGGTCGAAAGCAGTTGGTGATGAGGTCTTGTCTCCGCAGTGTGTTCCCTCCATTCCCATTTTTTATTTTTCTCTATTAGGCCATGGAATGTGATGAGGGACAAATTATGCGCAGGGGTCATTTTTGGCCAAGAAAATACACAAATTTGCGCGGAGAGTTTATTGTCGCCATTGCTATTTTTCTCCCTTGCCTTCTGAGACAATTGTTCATGGTAGATTTAGAGGCAAAAGAACTGAACTGGGGAGAGGTGTGTTTTAAAAAAACAATTTATTTATTGACGGACATTTTAGGTGGAGAAAGGGTATTTGGACTATATCATTTCTAAGGTGTCTTCCAACTGTGAGATTTTAAGATTCCTTGATCTGTAGCCTGGCATTCAGTCAGGAGGAATTTCCTGAGCTCCATGCTGCTCACTTGCCTGTAGGCCTCCACCCCTTCAGTCATTGGACATGATCAGCTGGAATCTTCTTCTACCTTTACTTCTGGAGAACTCGACAATTCTGATTTCTTATTGGGCCAAAGGCTGAAAGCGAACTTCACTTTATTTTCAAAATTTGCTTTTCCCCTCAGGTACTCTACGTCAGCCTTTTCAAGACTGGAGAAGTTGGGCATCAGACATCCCAAGCCTTGTCCTTTTATTGGAAACTTGACATTTTTCCGCCAGGTAAGGACTGTCTCCCATTTCCTTCTAGCATAAGATACACTGAGCCTGGTGCAGCTTTATCCATGAAGCACTGCTCCATCTAGGTCACCTCCTGCTGGGGTGGTCTTTATGTGAAGGTGCTTCATAATGAGCCTTCCTCTACTTGAAAGAATTCTTATGTGGTGACAATGATCTAGAGCTTATCAATCATCAATATGTATTGAGTCCTGTCATTCATTCATTCATTCATTCATTCATTCAGCCATTCACCCAAAACCCCATTCATTGAGTATCTAAATGTGCCAGGCCTTAGAATGCAGAAGAATTAGAAGTTACTACTGCCCTCGAGGGCACGCATCAAATAATGGTGGACAACACCCGATGGGATATATCCCAGCACTAGATTGGGTGGCTGTCCTTCAGAGGAGAGGCAGATCAGCCAGGGCTAGAATCGTCCTGGAGGACTTCCTGGAGGAAGGGGTCCTACCGGAGTGATAGACACAAAGACAAGGACACACAAACCAGGTGAGGAATAACGTGTTTGATTGTATCTGCATAAGAACCAGTACACAGCTCGATAAGCAGCCAAGACTGACTGGAAGCCAAAGACTGGGGAGCACAAGGAAATGCAGCTATCTGACAGACAGACAGATAGACCGACAGTCAGACAGAGACTGGATTCCTGACAGTCTAGAAAGGCAAGTGAAGAACTATTCATGTAGTATCCTTCACGAATAGGGGAGGGACAGAGAACTGGAAGATGACTCTGTAAGGGAGAGAATTTAGGTTCGGTCTGTAGAATCCAATTGTTTTTGAAGTCTCGGGGTGAAGTGGTGGAGACTTGGCCGGGGGTGGTGATGAGCATGACAAGAGAAGGACATTAGGGGCCAAATCAGTACCTCTTGTGACTAATTAGGAGTAGAGAATTCAAGGCAAGATGAAGCAAACCTGCCTCGAAGGCAGGGTGACAGGGAGAATGGCATGAGCGGACAGAAATAAAAGGTCGGGAAGGAAGCTGGTTTGGGGAGACATGTTTGATTTGCCAGAGCGACATCCAAGTGGAGACGTCCAGCAGGCGTTGGTAGATAGAGGGCCAAGACTCTATCTTCTAAGTCTATTTCTTTTTTCTCACATTGGGTTTTCTCAGAAACCAGATGATTTATTCTGCTGACTCATGGGGAGGGGGCGGCGGGGCTGTCACTGGACCCAACATCAGGAGCCAACAGATCTAGCATGTGAAGAGCCACTAAGCCAAAGGCAGGAAGGACTAAATTTGGGCCAATCCTGATAATGTCCCTTGCCACCCCTGCAATGGGAAAGGCTGGCCCTTGGCACCAGATAGAAAACCATCAGCTATTTCGGTCCTTCTTTTCTGTTCTTTCTCTGCTGTGTCTCTCTTCCTAGAGTTTTTAAAACACTCTGCTCTCTCATCTCTATCTCACGGGTGGCCACAACTTTAAACCCACAGCTATCTCATTCGGGCTTCCTGCGAGCCCCTCGAAGCAAATGCAAAGAAATCGCTCAGTGTCAAAATAGAACAACACACCAGATAGGACATTAAATAAATAAATTTCACATATTTCGGGGGCGGGGGTGGGGGGTGGGGAATGATCGGTTGCATTCGGTTGAGTAATTAATTTAGTATTAACGTTTTGAGGCAAATAGCTTAACCGTCGGTAGGAGGAGAACACTGTGCTCCTGCCTCTGGATAATTTCACATATGCTCCTTTTCAGCTCGTCATCCTTGTATGTGCAAACCCTGCCAAGTGCTTTCTAGAACATAGTAATTTCAGTGACTATTTTTATATTCATATATGCTCTCCTTGATATATGGCAAAGCTTAGACTGTGAAAGTGATTTAATGAGAATGGGACATATTCCCAACAAGGACATCCGGCTCCTCTACGCCCCGACTCTCCGCTCTCCCCCGCCCCTTACCTACCTGCCCGTATACTCCATCCCCATGAGACAAGTCTAGCATTTTCCACTCCCCCGCCTCCCTCCTGACCCACATATATTTGCATGTACAGTTCCTTCCCGCAACCCAGTGGATCTAGCCATCTCCAACCCTTCGCCTGTACAATTCCTCCACGTACTCCTGCATGCACACTCCATACTCCGTCCCCACCGCACGGGGAGTCTGGCACTTCCTGTCCCCCACCCCCACTCTGCCTCGTGTGTGTCTCCAGGCATACCCCCTTCCCTAAAAATGTGTCTAGTGCTTTGTCCTATATAAAGTTGCTCTAAGGTCCTTATGTTCTAAGGATGTTGATTTTACTGAAAATTCAACTTGGATCGTAATTCAGAATTCGTGGTCATTTGGATAAACTTAGCAGAACGTTTACACATACGGTGGCTGTGAAAAGAGGCTTTGCCAGGAATAATAACAATAATAATAATAATAATAATAATATAAACCAAATTGCAGAGGGGAATGTTAACATAGTTGAGGAAGCAAATAGTTTTCAAATACTTTAGTAGCAATTATACACGAATAGTTTAAGTACAGATGATCTCTTCTGTCCTTTATAGCAGAGCTGACTGAGACTTTCCCTCGGCGACATATATTTTTAAAGCTGTTAGTTTCTTCTACCACTCGAAAGTCCTTGAAAGCAATATCAGTTCAATTCTTTTCTGATCGTTTATGTAATTGCGTTCTCGCTGTTCCAGACTTTTTTTCTGAATAAGTCTGAATCGTATTCTCACTACAGTGCTGTGTTTCTGCAGGGCTTCTGGGAAAGTCAGATGGAGCTCAGAAAGCTGTATGGACCTCTGTGTGGGTAAGAGAGAGACTCTATTCTTCTTCCACATATTTTGAACTTTGCACGTTGAATTGACATGGACGTAATGGCAAGATGGTTTCTGTCTTTCGAGGAGCCACAAAGAGAGTGCCCGGAAGTACAGACGAGGGCCCTAGGAGGGACCCCAGGGGGACACTGTGCTAGCCTGAAACACCACCACTTCCCAGCCTCTGAGACCCTGACGAACTGGGTCAGGCTCTGCGTGCCTTCGCCACCTCTCACGACAAAGGGTGCACGAGAGTGTGCTGCAGTGGGACGCGGTGGCCTTCCATGCTTTGGTCTAATTTGCTTGGATAACCTGTGACAGGTCTTTCCCCACGAAACCATCTAAACCCTACTTGGACCCCGTCTCTGAGTAAAACATACTGTTAGCTGTAAGACCGTTATCGTCTACCATCCAATCCAGTACATTTTTAAAAGCGAAAGGAGGTGCTATTAATAATTACCCCAGGACCGGCCCGGATCTAACGGGACATGTGGTCGCCCTAGTTCTCAGCCATGTAAAGTAATATAGCCTTTCCCTTTACTTTTCCTGGTGTTTTTCCCTTGTATGCTTTAGAGTATGCTCCCTGCCCACCTTGAAAGAACTAAAATTCCGGAATCTTGTGAGCACGCCCATGTTCAGATCATTTACCCTACTCAAGATCTCACAGACTTGAATCGTACTGATTCTCAACCGTGTCTTTCTACACTGGCGTCCAATCATCTCGGTCTGTTCCCACACGCTTCTCCTTGGCCACTGGGTGATTTTTTTAGTAGCCTTTTTCCAGACCCCCCCCACCCCCCCAGGTCGGCGATAATGCTTTCAGGCGCAGTGAAGTTCGGTTGTGTGGACTGATGGGCTCCAGGGGCTTGGGGGGTCCCTTCAATCATAGGACTATTCTCCCAACGATGTTTTTCGGAAGGGAGCAACTTGTGCCCTTTGTGGGACTAGCTCTACCCAGGAGACCCACGGTTTTGGCTAAGTTCTTCTAACCGCTCTTTAGACTGCTGTGTGACCCTGCGACAATAACAAATGCAGATGTTATACTAGACGTTTTCTGTATTAGTCTGTAAATTCCTCTATAACAAACTACTCTAAAAAGCCACTCACTACGCAGTGACTTAACCGACACATTATTTATCGTGTGTCTAAGGGTTGGCTGGGATTGACTGATGTAAGCTACCCTTGGCTGGGAAGCTCAGCTGGGCTTCCTGGAGCATCTGGGAGGTGGCTCATCTGGGCCAGGCTCAGCTGGGGCAGCTCTGCTCCACACATCTCTTATCCTCCTTGGAGCCGCAGGCAGGGCAGGCTCTTCTCATGGCGAAGGCAAAAGTTCGAGAGGGCGAACCCGGCAGCACAAGAACATTTGAAGTTTCTGCTGCATCGCATCTGCTAACATCCTGTCGGCCAAACCAAGTTTTTTGGCCAAACTCAAAGTCAGGACAACAGGTCACGTGGCCAAGCTTGACACTGATAGAGCAGGGAGGTGTATACCTCTGGTGGAAGGGCAGGGAGATGGTGCATATCTTTCATCAGTAAGCAACTCTACCTCACTCTCGAAAATCCCATTTAGCTCGGTCTTCATTTACTTTCCTTCCTCCCTTCCTCCCTTCCTCCCTTCCTCCCTTCCTCCCTTCCTCCCTCCCTTCCTCCCTTCCTCCCTTCCTCCCTTCCTCCCTTCCTCCCTTCCTCCCTTCTTTCTTTCTTTCTTTCTTTCTTCTTTTTTTTAGTGCATAGCTTCTTGCCTGAAGCGTGATACTCAATAAAGGCTCAAGGGATTGAACCGTTTACCTTTCTCTTTCTTTCATGCTGTTCTATTGTTCTGTAAAAGTTATCATCCAAGTTTTCTCTTCCCAATAGTTTCATTCTGCAGATGACTTGACAGTGACCTTGGAGACAGTCCCTTATATTTTGGAGACATAGTACTGACTCAGAATGACAGTAGCTTCACCAGAATTAGAAAAAGGCCTCCCTGAGTTTGAATTCTAGGAATCATTTCCCTTGAGTACTCCTTGTACAGATTTTTCAGAGTAGAACCCCTGGGTGTTTCAAAATAATCTTAAAATCTCAGATGAAGAGTTTAAAGGGCGCCGTATTAACTGGTAGGTGGCATGGCGCATGCATATCTGCATGTGCATGGGGGGGGTGGAAGAAAATGAGAATGAGAATGAATATGAATGAGAGAAAGTAAGACAATTGGTTTCCTTGACAACAGAATGTCCAATCAACTTTTTCTCCAACTTTAACTAAGTTAACACAATTTATCCTTTTCATTTCAAGAAAACTTAAAGAGAATGGTTTCAAATGAGGTTGTAGGGATAGAAATTGCAGTATTATCTCCACTCTTTGTTCCCACCTCTAGTGAAAAGGGAAAAAATGGAAGGTGATGGCATAATTTCTTCATACAAAGCTATCAACTTTTTCTGCTCTAGAAAAAAAAGATGAGCCGTAAAATGCTGACTTCGTTTTGAATGTGTCCACTGCTGATTTAACAGCAACGTGGTAGTGGCGGAAAGTCCTGTGTGAGCTCCGTAATCTTGATGACACTCAGTATGTTCACTTTTTAAAATGAAAGAGTTGAACTAGCCTATATTTAATGTCCTTTTCAGCCCTAAAAATTATTTTGTTACTGCTTAAAGTTTAGCAAAATGGTTTTACTGATTGGGAATGTCAAGGATGGACTATGTGCCATGAAAGAGCCTTCCTTTACAAAATGATTTGGTTTAAATTACATTCATTTTTAGACTATATTTATCATTAGAAGGGATTATCAATAGCAGATTGAGCCTCTTCAAAGCTGAAATAATAGATTGGTTCACCATTTGACAAGTGAAATCTCACATTGTTACTTCCACATAGAGGTGCACTGTGTCTTCAGATGACAGGACAGAACTGTGTGTTGAGAGAAATGTGGCCCTGAAAGCCATATATGATGAGTGTTTATGCTTATTATCTGGTTGTCATCATAGCCACTCGGTCAGAGTTTGGGTCTCTAAACTCGAAATCAGCTCCTTGCCCATTTTCCTTCCCAGCTATTGCTCTGGGGAAGATATTGTTGGAGGAGCTTTCTGCCAAGAGAGGACAGCGACATTAGTGTTTATTATCACCACCACCACTACCACCACCACTACTGAGAATAAAATGTCTTTACCAAATGTCTAATTATATAGCCGGCTTTGTCAGGCTGTCTGCAAATGAAACTACGCATGTTGCCTCTGCCTTTTTTGAACTTAAATATAAAGTGGATGGACTGGCATGCGCACCTACACAGTTTTTATTCATGATACTTAATTAGAACTCTTTTGAATTGTATAGTAGTATCTTTGGTGACCTCATATGAAGATAGCAAGGCTCTCTTGCTTTAGATAACCTTGAGTCAATGAATGATTACTGGTTATCTCCTTCAGTCTGAGAATGAGCACTAAGTTGGATTTATATTCCTTCCCAAGACCTAAAAGGACAGTATCAACATAATCATCACACATTTGTGATTTAATATAAAAAGGATAGAGATTATGCCCCCTCCAAGTTGTAACTGACTTTGTAATTCAGTAGATGACAAGCCTTTATGATGCTATTACTATTAATTACTTATAAATAAAATACGCACACAGCACCCTAAGTTCAGCTCATTTGCAACTTCTAAAGGCTTCTATCCACAGCCTCTTGTCTCCTTATCTCATCTGTCTTTTAAGTGATAGCTCTATAGTTGCTCTTTTATTTAGCTTCATCCCCATTTCTTCTTGCTCTTATATCACTTTAGTCGCGATTTCTAGTATGCACTTATCTCCCCTTTGTTGAACTTTATTTTCATGCTGCCTGGTGTCCATCACCTATGCCCTTCCACTTGGTTAATGGCACTTGATTCCTGTGTCCCTTCATCAAGTCAGCTTTGTTGAATGATCTCATATACTCTCATTAGAACCTTAAGTTATAAGCAGGTAAGCATGTACACTGTAAGTCATAAAGGGCTGATGAATACCCAGAAAAAAGTAAAACTGACTCCCACTTTGGACCCTTAACCGCTCCTCCTCGGAAGCAACCTCTGTTATTAAGTTCTTAATACTCAAATGGATAATATATGGTAGGTGCTGTTCTTTGCCTTGCTTTGTTCATTCGCGATCTTTGGGAAACTGTCCCATTTCGATACATTCGTTCTTGTTAAATGCTATTCTTTCTTTTAAGGATTCCCCTGTTTGGATGTATCCTAATTTAAAACACAAGTTCTCAATTGATGAACTACCTTTTACTTTTATAAACAATACTGCAGTGAATATTCTTGTATATACATTATCGCTGTCTTGTATATCTGTAGGATGAATGACTAGAAATGAAATTATTAGGTCAAAGATTATCCACATTTTTATTCTGACAAATATTACTAAATTGCTCTCTTTAGGGTTTATATATTTACACTCACATAAATAAGTGTATGAGAGCACCTGGTTCTCTCACATAATTGCCATTAAAATGTGTGGTCACAATTTTAAATCTTAACCATTTGATGGCAGCTTTAATTTGCATTTCTCTAAACATGAGCAAGTTTGAGCATCTTTTCATATGTTTAAAATCCATTGTATTTCGTTTTCTGAAGAATCCTTTGTTACTTTTCCATTGAGTTATTTGTCTTTTCCTAATTTATTTGTAGCTCTTCATATATAAAAGAAAATAGCCCTTTAAATTTATACTGCAGATACTTTCTCCTTTTCATCATTTGTCTTTGACTTTATTATGTATTTTTTCCAAACACTCGTTTTTGTGTTGAATTTAATCAATTTAAATGGTGTCTACATTTTGTATCTGATTCAGAAAGGCTTTCTCCACCAAAAGTTTTTTTTTTTTTAATGTCCATTTTTCTAATTTTTTTTAAAATTTCATTAAACAATTTTAGATATTTGATACACCAGGAATTAATCTGAGGGTAAACGTGGGAGTATGGATCCACCCTTATATTTTCCAGACGGTGGTGTTCCAACTGGGAATTCATCCTTTTCCAACAGATTTGAAATCTCACTTTTATCATTTATTAGTTCCCATATGTATTTCTGACTTGTCATATGCCAGTGCCTCAGGGAATACCCTTGTTTGGATATCATCCCTGTAGCACCTTCTTGTAACTAGCAGCAGAAGTGTGTTCTAAGAACATCTCCACAAATATCAGAATCTAAAGCAATCCATCTCCCAGGGAACCGGGGATCCACGCACGGGAAAAATCAATTCAGCAAACAAATGAGCCTTCAGTATAAAGGACCTGGCACTTTAGACTCAAGGTTCATGCCCACAGGAGGTAGAGGTGTCCCATATGCCTCCAACTTGGAGCTTTTTAACACCATTTTTTATTTAATTAGCTAGCACGCATGAACAAATAGAACCTTGTCACCTGGCAGTGAGGAAGCTGAGAACTCTGGGATACATGTGGAAAAGCATGTGGCATCAGCAATGAAAACGATAAGAACGTTTCGGTGCTTTTTAAAGCTCAGATTCCACGGTGCCATCCATTAGGGCAGTGTGTGCTCTGGAAGTGACTGACGTATGAAAACCTCATGTAAGTGCCCTTTGTACTGTTTAAATGAAACCGAAGAGCGGCATAGCGATGGCCTACTGTAATGCAGGCAGACGGCTATGTCATCAACATGTGGGAGATTTGCTGGCCTACTGCCATAGATCGAGACCTCTGGGAATTAAAAGGCTCTGATTCAACCTGTTGCATCCCCGTGTCACATGACTGCTCTCTGACATAGAAGACAC
>NW_011888829.1:1632866-1641303 GCF_000151845.1 Pteropus vampyrus | reverse complement strand
TAAAACTGACTCCCACTTTGGACCCTTAACCGCTCCTCCTCGGAAGCAACCTCTGTTATTAAGTTCTTAATACTCAAATGGATAATATATGGTAGGTGCTGTTCTTTGCCTTGCTTTGTTCATTCGCGATCTTTGGGAAACTGTCCCATTTCGATACATTCGTTCTTGTTAAATGCTATTCTTTCTTTTAAGGATTCCCCAGTATGGATGTATCCTAATTTAAAACACAAGTTCTCAATTGATGAACTACCTTTTACTTTTATAAACAATACTACAGTGAATATTCTTGTATATACATTATCGCTGTCTTGTATATCTGTAGGATGAATGACTAGAAATGAAATTATTAGGTCAAAGATTATCCACGTTTTTATTCTGATAAATATTACTAAATTGCTCTCTTTAGGGTTTATATATTTACACTCACATAAATAAGTGTATGAGAGCACCTGGTTCTCTCACATAATTGCCATTAAAATGTGTGGTCACAATTTTAAATCTTAACCATTTGATGGCAGCTTTAATTTGCATTTCTCTAAACATGAGCAAGTTTGAGCATCTTTTCATATGTTTAAAATCCATTGTATTTCGTTTTCTGAAGAATCCTTTGTTACTTTTCCATTGAGTTATTTGTCTTTTCCTAATTTATTTGTAGCTCTTCATATATAAAAGAAAATAGCCCTTTAAATTTATACTGCAGATACTTTCTCCTTTTCATCATTTGTCTTTGACTTTATTATGTATTTTTTCCAAACACTCGTTTTTGTGTTGAATTTAATCAATTTAAATGGTGTCTACATTTTGTATCTGATTCAGAAAGGCTTTCTCCACCAAAAGTTTTTTTTTTTTTAATGTCCATTTTTCTAATTTTTTTTAAAATTTCATTAAACAATTTTAGATATTTGATACACCAGGAATTAATCTGAGGGTAAACGTGGGAGTATGGATCCACCCTTATATTTTCCAGACGGTGGTGTTCCAACTGGGAATTCATCCTTTTCCAACAGATTTGAAATCTCACTTTTATCATTTATTAGTTCCCATATGTATTTCTGACTTGTCATATGCCAGTGCCTCAGGGAATACCCTTGTTTGGATATCATCCCTGTAGCACCTTCTTGTAACTAGCAGCAGAAGTGTGTTCTAAGAACATCTCCACAAATATCAGAATCTAAAGCAATCCATCTCCCAGGGAACCGGGGATCCACGCACGGGAAAAATCAATTCAGCAAACAAATGAGCCTTCAGTATAAAGGACCTGGCACTTTAGACTCAAGGTTCATGCCCACAGGAGGTAGAGGTGTCCCATATGCCTCCAACTTGGAGCTTTTTAACACCATTTTTTATTTAATTAGCTAGCACGCATGAACAAATAGAACCTTGTCACCTGGCAGTGAGGAAGCTGAGAACTCTGGGATACATATGGAAAAGCATGTGGCATCAGCAATGAAAACGATAAGAACGTTTCGGTGCTTTTTAAAGCTCAGATTCCACGGTGCCATCCATTAGGGCAGTGTGTGCTCTGGAAGTGACTGACGTATGAAAACCTCATGTAAGTGCCCTTTGTACTGTTTAAATGAAACCGAAGAGCGGCATAGCGATGGCCTACTGTAATGCAGGCAGACGGCTATGTCATCAACATGTGGGAGATTTGCTGGCCTACTGCCATAGATCGAGACCTCTGGGAATTAAAAGGCTCTGATTCAACCTGTTGCATCCCCGTGTCACATGACTGCTCTCTGACATAGAAGACACGAGGCACCTGAACACACTGGACTTGAAAATGCGGCAGAGGGTAGGGCAGGATGGATACTAGGGCTGATTTGTGCAAGAAAAATACAAGTATTCAGACTCATACTGGGCAGCTGATATGGGGAGACTGTTCTCATTTTTAAACTGGACCGAGACCAATAGAAGGATAGATGTTGAAGCACGGCAGGACCCTTAGGTCCAAATGAAGCAATAGTGGCAAAAGAACCTCACAGACATTGACGCTTGGGAGTTGAATGTGAAGTTTCTGTTGCTGATTTGGAGTGCAGGCCTTAGAATGAGATTCATTTGCTAAGTATTTGCCCTAAAAATGCAACTCAGTTTGAAGAGGAACTGATGAAAATGAAAACAAACTATGATCACTGAGAAAACACAGAATCCTTGAAACTATGGAATTCTGCACAGAAATCTTGAATTATCCTAACGTTTCTATGAGGCCAGACTAGGGGAAATGTCTGGGTCTGCTAACTTGATAAAAGTCGAGTCTTTCATGAAAATGTTGAAAGCAAAGTTTAGAATCACCAGTTGCAACTAATGTGGGTCTGGAACCAAAATTCATATGAGACCTGATCATTTGTATGCCATAATTATTCAGAATCATTCGATGATTTAAATATCAATATTCTCACTGGTCAAAACAGATCAATCACTAACATAGGGCCTATGAGGAAACATTTTTAAATGCTTGTTTATTAAACCGTATTGCATTTTAGAGGGGTGTTATTTTTATAAAAGTGAATACCCTGACACATGGGCTGATTTTTTAGGAGGCCTTTAAGAATAGGAAGAATGCTATCATCAGGAACGCAATTATCACCAAGCCCGATAGGTAGAATTATCAAAAGGATAATTCTGTCCTTACACAGGCGATTTGGGCCAAAAAGGAACAGAGGGATTCTGTTAGAGTCCCACTTTTCTTGAATGAACCTTTAATGCACTCTTCACCTTGCCTGTCCCTGTCACAGTCCCTTATTCTACCAAGACATCTTCTATGTTTCCTTATGGTTTAAGAACGACATGCGTCTGATGTTTACCCATCTTTCTGCCCTTCTGACCTCTTCTTTCTTCTATTTCACACCACTTCCTGTCCCTCCATCCTCATTGGATAACAACCTGAAGGTGATGGTTTCTGCATATTTTAGTGACTGCTTCTGTCCAGGTCTTTGTGATCCACAGTCCTCAAGATCAAGCGCCTCTATTAATTCCTCTTGTTTGGGAGGAAAACCACCAAATAGAGCATGCCAATTTACAAGAGAAAACTGAAGTTCGACTTCCAGTTCTAACTCGCTGTCTGCCACTTGTTAGTCTAACAGAGTTTGGCCAATCACTTCTCCCCGTCGGAGCCTCGGTTTTCTTAGACGTAAAACGAGGGGGTTTGGCTTAGATCAGTGATGTCAACATGTGAATTGTAATCCTCGGTAAATAATATATTTTACATTGTGATCCAGTACACACACACACACACAGAGAGACACACATACCTGAAATAAAAGTTGTGCAAAACAATATCTTATTTGCTATATAAGATCCACTCTGACATAGTCTATTTTTCATGAAATGGAAACAAAACAGACACAAGCTGGTCACCACGCATTAAACTGGTTTCATAACCACCAGTGAATCGAAATGAGCAATTTGAAAAGCAAAGGGCCAGTTGATATTTGAGGTCTTTTCCAGTTCCAGGCAAGATGACTACAAACTAATGACTCAACCCCAACAGTTTATACTAAAAAATTTTTATAAGTCTCACTCTTGCCTCATGGTGGCTTACAATTTTGAGAAACCTCTGACAACATCAGAAAAAGCCCACTGTCGGCGGCTGAGGTGGAGTCTAAGCTGAAACTCTGCTCCTCAAGATGAGGGACCCCATGACCGCAGGCGCAGGCCAAGTGCTCGCTGGCTAATAGTACCTTCCATCTTCTTTAAAATCACAAGTTCGAGCATTATTAAAATTATTTCTCTGTCTTAACCCAGACACTTACAGGCTAAAAAGCTTACCAAAGTATATTAGTCGACAATTTAAAACACATCTAAGATTTTTGCACTGAGTGTAAATATCTAAGTATTTCGTGTGGACATCCTATCTCGGACAGATGTGGCCAATGGACTGCTTATTTCCAAGGAATGGGGCAGCAGGAGGAAATGGCCTAGAAACTAAAAGTAGCCCCATTCCCCAGGGTAGGATAGATATGGAAAACTGACCAGGCTGTGGGTGCTAACAGAGTACTTTCCAGCTGATAAGCAAAGCACAGTGTTTAAAGGGTAAGAAACAGACAACTCCCCATTCTAGTAAACACTGGCCATCGTGGACAGTGCAGAAGAAAGCTGCCCAGAGAGACAGTGTCAGCTGGACAATAGTCAGCCACTCAGCAAAACTAGAGTCAAGAAGGCCTGTCAGTGGACATTAGGGCCCAACTATGGGGTGTTCTGAGCCCTGAGAAGAGAGTCTGGCAGGAGCACAAGCAGGGCCTCAGGGAGATGGGCCCAGGGGACATTCGAATGACCTGTAGACACTCTCAAGACTGAGAGTATGATGTGAGACCCAGGCCTCAGAAACCGGACCCAATCTTTGTTATCAGTTGGGGGACAAAAGGTCCCTCCTGGCTGGAACAGATGGAGTCTGAGGATGCCTGGGGGTATTCCACTTCTGGGGAAAGGCTGGGATGTAGGTGGGGGGTAAGCACCTGGCTGGGAAGAGTGGAGGGCCATGGAGGCTGGCAAGTCAGTCACAGATTTTCAGTTCTGCATTCCTTGATGCGTATTTCTAAAATCCACCACTATATCAGGCTCAAGGTAGAAGGAAGCTCATTTTCCATCAGTGATGATCGAATATGGATGGCATCGGTAACTATCCCCCAAATGACAGCCCTGCACAGATGTGTTCCCAAACAATAGAATGTCTCATATGAAAATTGCATAAAAGCTCTATTTCTAGCTAATATTTTCAAATAATGAATTCCATATTTAATTGAATTGTACCTGCAACACATCCAAGTTGTTCAACCCAAATGCAAAATAGAGTTATGTAACGTAGCCATGAATCACCGTGGCATTTGCCAAGGCATTCTCCCATCTGGAAGGAGGTCCAGATGACACATGGCATATATCTTCTGTTAAGAACTCTTGCACGGATAATCTAAGAACTGTACACATTTCCCCAACTCTTCTCGCTCTTAACCTTACTTCATTGAGAACGCATATAGCATTCCTATTCTGTCTTTGAATTACGACCCATCTTTGATTTCATAATTTAAAAAAAATCCCTACTAAATTCAAAGAAGCAACGAATTCCCAATTCACATAGAGCTTAAAGTTCCTCTTTGATCACTATTTTGTGAGCAAAGAAACTTTTTCCAAACAAGTTCTTGGAACCCTTAATGATTAAAAAAAAAAAGAAAAGAGAAACCAGTTTTAAATCTTGTTACTCAGAGGGTAAAAGGCAAAGGTATCTAAATGTCTAAACCAAATTAACTCTAGATATATAGTATAAGTTTTTTTTTTAAAAAGCCACAGACCATCACGGACATTTGAAATTCTACTAAATTGGGAATAATCAAAGTTTATCTTTAAAAGGACCATATTCTTTCTTCCTCGGGACCTTTAAATCTTTCAAAGTTTGGGTTGTCTCCTACATTTCAATCACTCCCAGTCAGCCTTCTGTGTAACACCTCCACAGCTGTGCACACCAGGTAATTCCCTAGCAAGGCACTGCCAGGTTTTATGATGCTTACATGCCTGAGGCAGATTACAGAAATTTAACTACTAAAATAAGTTCCCTGATTATTCTTCACAGCTCAAGACCAGGCCGCTAACAACCTGTGCCCCACCTAACCCCCCAAACTGCAAGAATTTTGCGGCCTGTTCTGTGAAGCTTTCCACTCTGGGTAAGGCTTTCGGTTTATGGGCGTCTTCACAGAGGCCTGACCCTCTGACAGGTTTTCCGCACTCCTCCACTTTACCCACTAAGGAGACACTGTCAGCACATGATACTATTTTTGTCTCTGCTCAAAGAGGAACTTACTAGCCTTTGCCCTGGGCCTATGGCTGGTGGATGGCCGTCACTGCCTGTCAGGTAGATGTGGTGAGTGTGGTCTCGTGTGTCGCACACCCACCAGCACTGCTTGATATTGCCCAGGCTACAGGAGAGGTGGGCGTCCAGGGACTGATAGAGACCACTGCCTTCCACAACAGGACCCCCTGGGGAGGGAAATCCAGGTCCTCCCAGGTGATCCCCTCCTCCATCTTCTCCATTGCTAATGCGGTAGCTGGTACATATTAACCGCCCGAGAGGCAACTGTTGAACGGACCTTCCACTTTCCTTCAAAGGTTGTCTGTAACTTCGCGTTCTTTCTCTGGCTCGCTGCCAGACTACGGATTGTGCCTTGTGACTGACATGGCCACTGGGTCCTTCTCAAAGACTCCAGCCTAAAGATTCCTAGGTGCTTCCCCAAAGTCTTAGATTTCTCTGCTAGAATTTGGTCCCCCAGACCGTCCCATGGGCAAGAAGCCTCGGCTCTCTGTCCTCCTTGCCCAGGGGCCCCCTACGATGCTCTGTCCCCAAGCCTGAATGAAAATTAGCAGCCTGAGCTCCACCCTCCTTCATCCATACTTGCTAATGAGCACCACTTTTCAGGGCCCAGGAACCGAAACTGACACCTACAACGATGTCATCCAAGGAGGTGGACTGGGTCCTCATGCTTCTACAGCCTGGCTGGCAGAGTGAACTCTATGACCACGGCTAGGGTCTGACAGTCCCCTGCTTCCTGGGCAGATCCAGGTGTTGAGGATGGCATGAAGGACATTTGGATGGGGGACACTTTTTTAAATTATGGTAAAATACATATAACACACACACACAACAAACACAAAATACATATGACAAATTTACCATCCTAACCGTTTTTAAGTGTACAGTTCAGTGGCATTAAGTAATTCCACGTTGTTGTGTGACCATCACCACCATCCATCCCCAGAACTCTTTTCCTCTTGAAAAACTGGCACTCAGAAGCCATTAAACAATAACTCCCTAGTCCCATTTTCCCCTAGCCCATGGCAACCAGCCTTCTCCTTTCTGTTCTTGTGAATCTGACTGCTCTAGGTCCCTCACATAAGTGGAATCATACAGTATGTGTCCTTTGTGTGACTGGCTTATTTCACTTGGCATACTGCCCTCAAGATGTGTCAGAATTCCTCTCCTTTTTAAGGCTGAATAATATGCTATTGTACATATATGCCACATTTTGTTCATCCACTCGTCTCTCAATGGACACTTGGGTTGCTTATACCTTGTGGCTGTTGTGAACACGGACATACAAATATCTCTTTGAGTCCTCACTTTCAATTCTTTTGGATACATACCCAGAAATGGAATTGCGGGATCATACGGTAATTACATTTTTTTTTTTGAGGAAACGCTATCCCGTTTTCTGTAGTGACTGCACCGTTGTTCATTTGAAGAATGTTTTAGAGCGATGCTTTCTTGTTCCCTTTGACCGTGAGTGAGTGGCCATTCCTTCTTGCCTTCAGACCTTGACGGTGAACTCCAGAAGAAATCGAAACTTCTCGTGCTCTGGAACCCAACTGGTCAATGCGAACCACGCATTTCTGATTGGAACGCATGGCCCCAGTAATCTCGCCCCCACTTCCTGTTGACTAGAAGTCAATGAGTACATTCTTTACCGGACCAGCCTCGTTATCAACAAGTGCTTGTACTGCACCATAAATTCAGTCTGTTCTAATAATTCCCAGGGGCCCCCATCTGGAGCCCCTTCTTTCCTTATCTCACTCTCTGCCAAACCCTTTACAATTTATGTGTTTGCTTTTCTATTCTGCTTTCGGCCCTCTCTGAGTTTCCTCTTTCCCACCAGGTCACCGCGGGCTTTGTGTCTCATATGAATTTAGTCTTTTCTGTCTGGGACTCGCTGACTTTCACTTTCTTCTTCCCCAAGCCCACTCTTCTCTTCTCCCCGGCACCAGGTCTTTAATCTCGGGTCTGCCTACCTCAAGGAGCTTGTTGAGATCACATTCTCTTTAATTTATATGGAAACATAAGTGACTTTAAGAGGATAATGATGGTTCAGGAAGAGGGCTGTGCGGGTTCTCCTTACTAACCCAAACACTTCGCCATTCCTCTGCATTAACAGGAGGAATTGTAATCGTGGCATTGTGTGTGTATTGTCTCGCTCTCCTGCTAGAATGCAAACTCTGTGAGGACAGGAGCTCTGTCTCTTCTTTGCTTTAATATTCCCAGTGTCTAGATAGCGTATGACACATATAAGGTGCTCAGTAAATATTTGTTGAATGACGAAAAGAAGCATTCAAGACTAATTTGTCCCCAAGGAAACCTGAAACAGGAAGGTCTTCTTGTTTTGCTAATTTGGGTAATTACTATTATTTCCCTGAGACATAGGCAAAGAAACTGGGGAACAATAAGTCATCCTAAAATCAAGGCTTTGGGTGGAGGGTTCTGTATTCTTTCCCCATCAGTGACCTGTCCTCCATTGATTTAACAGTGAGCCCGTCAGGGTCCAAAGTTGATTTACTACCATGTCAGGCCACCTCGGGATCCATAGGCTAAGGGAAGGGTCTGCTCCGGTGACCTGCTAATTAAGTTCCTCTCACTCGGGTTCTAATCCTGATTCCCGTGCTCCCAGCTGGCATCCTGAGA
>NW_011888829.1:1630218-1631736 GCF_000151845.1 Pteropus vampyrus | reverse complement strand
CTGTTATAAGATATACATATATACCCATGCTTACACAGGCAGACTGGTGTGTAGCTTACCTCTGCCTGTCCCCCTCTGGGGAATATATTTTATTAACTGAATAAATTAAATGGGCGGGCATATCCAATAGAGTAGAGAGGTTTTTCGTTACAGGTTTGTTTCAGATAATTTTCCCCCTGGCTGCCCAATTCCCTCTGTTAGCGATAGCTCTGTTCCGGAAAAAGCTTTACTGTAGCTCGTCATAGTCGTAACTCACCAGGACTAGAAGGGCCACTGTGTTTTACAGAGGAAGACGCTCTTTCAGGCTGGTTTGTGTGAACTCAGACCCAAACCCTCATGATCTCCTATTCGTGCCACTTTGAAACCCACCTGGGGACTGACCAAGCATACTCCTAGCTGTAGCCAAGAAGAGTGGTGAGACTTGCTTTTCTACCTGATGCCTGGGAAATCTACCAGGTAGAGAGACCATGACCTTGAGACTCAAGGGATGGGCCCAAAGTCACCAGGTTCTGATCCCAAATGCAATGCTCTTTCTGTCATCGGTTCTTGGGAACACGAGGGAAAAATAAGACACCGCTTTGTCCTTAAAAAATTAACAGAGTAGGAAGGAGCCCATCGACAAATAAAACAGTGAGATGCAAATCGGCAGAGGAATGGACAAGGCGCTCTGGAAAGCGTGAGGAGGAAAGGGTCCAGGAGCACACCACAGAAGAGGGGACAGGTGACCAGAGGGGGGAAATCGTGTGCAGAGTTGGGGAAACACTGCAAATTTGAGGAACCACAAACAACTTTTTTTTTATAGCAACAGCGTGCGGCTGTAGTTCCCAAACCGGGTGCTGAGGCACCCCAGGGTGCCGCAGTGAATTCACAGGGGCTTCCCGGGGTTCTTTTAAATATTCATGGAGAACACAGCGACATCTGCTGGTCACTGTGAGAACTACTTCCAATTTATGCACATTCTCTTCTCAAAGGTCCCCTACGTTGTTAGAACGTGAATACTTCTCAAGTTGCTTGGACTTAACTGCTTAAAAATGACACTGTTGGGGACCTCTTTTGGCCTGGGGTCGGGGGCGGCTCTGACAGATTACTGAGTCACTAAGGGTGCCGCGATTTGAGAAAGTTTGGGAACCTTGGTGGAAGAAGCGTGAGGCAGGGAGAGAAGCTGCCAAGGCCTGTGGGGCCCGTCGCCGCCGGCCGGGAAGGAAGCTTACGCTTGTCGCTTCAGTGCAGAGCCATCGGAGCTTTATCGGGAGTGCGACAACATAGCTTCAAAGGTAGATTTGGCTTTGCGGGGTGGGGTGGTTAGTTTGGAGGCAAAGAGCCCCATTGGGAGCCTCTGCAGTGGTCCTAGTGACGGAGATGGGGCCGGAAGCCGGCAGCATCAGAACCGGGGCTAGAACACCAGAGGCTCCGTTGATGCTATGGAGCTCCTAGAGCGCGCCCAACACCGGTAAACCCTAGAGGCAGAGATGAACGGGGCGAGGGCCCTGGGTTTACAGCACTCCTAAGCAAGGGGAA
>NW_011888829.1:1625346-1630168 GCF_000151845.1 Pteropus vampyrus | reverse complement strand
TCGCCGCCGGCCGGGAAGGAAGCTTACGCTTGTCGCTTCAGTGCAGAGCCATCGGAGCTTTATCGGGAGTGCGACAACATAGCTTCAAAGGTAGATTTGGCTTTGCGGGGTGGGGTGGTTAGTTTGGAGGCAAAGAGCCCCATTGGGAGCCTCTGCAGTGGTCCTAGTGACGGAGATGGGGCCGGAAGCCGGCAGCATCAGAACCGGGGCTAGAACACCAGAGGCTCCGTTGATGCTATGGAGCTCCTAGAGCGCGCCCAACACCGGTAAACCCTAGAGGCAGAGATGAACGGGGCGAGGGCCCTGGGTTTACAGCACTCCTAAGCAAGGGGAACGGCGGCCAAGAAGACAACCCCCTACGACGAGTAGTGAACCACGAGGAGTTAATCCGGCAAGAGGAGGAGAAAGAGCGATGTCTCGGGAAGGCAGCTTGTGCAAAGGTGTGGAGATGAGCAGCGGGCGGTTTAAGTACATCAGGTTGATCGGCAGTGCTGGTTCTTGGCAAGACGAGGAGGAGGGAGGGAAGAGGCCAGGGAGCGAGGCCCGGGCCAGGCTGTGAAGGCTGCTGCATGCCAGTGCTGAAGACTCCCAAAGGCCTTGATGGCGACGAAGCATGGAAGGGTTTTAAATAAAGGAGGGGTACAACGGGATTTGCATTTTACAAAGTAGACAAGCGGCAAAGGAGGAACAGAAGCCAGAATGACAGAGATATAACTCTGTGAGTGGGAGGAAGTGAGGGCCCAGAGATCCAGTACGACGAGGGCAAGAGAATGGAGCCCAAAGGACCCCAGGCACCCGGGACAGAAAAGGGGCTGATAAAGGGCTGAGTCGGTCCATCAAGCTCTATAGTCTGTGTGTTCAGCATCAGTACCCAGGTGTGAGTGCCTGAGGCTTTCCTGTTCAGGTAATGCACACCCTGCTCGGAGTGACAGCTGGGGTCGGGAGAAAGCAGCTCCAGAACCCAGGGCCTGTGACTCCGTCACTGGCTCCTCCAGAAAACTGCCCCTAGCAGCTTGAGTCTGTTCTGCCACTCAGCTAACTCAAGCCACCCCTGCTCTAGTGACAGATTGGACAGCATGATGCCCCAAAGCGCTGAGCAGGGACAGATCCCCAGGACTCCTGGAGCTAGGCTTCCCCCACAGCACTGTGCAGGCCGCCCAGCCCAGGGCAGCCCCTGGGAACGCCAGATGCCCGAGCACAGACTCCCAGCGCTGGACTCCTACTTAGCTTTTCTCTAAACTTTTGGGAAGCTGAGTCTCGGACACTCACACCTGTGCTCTCCAGGAGGCTCAATGTGCCCACCTGTCCTTACTGAGCCTCCTGCTACTTCCACATCCAGCGTCCAGGCCAGAGGTTAGACTTAAGGCCAGGACGGCAGTTACACCTTGAACGCCCTCGACCTGCTAGGAGATAAAAGTGTCACCGAGGCAAGGATTTATCAGATGTTTGGCGTTTAGCAGTTGGCAGAGTTGCTGGAGGCCCTCATCAATCCTTCCGGGTCTACGGACATGTTCAGAGTCCTTCTGTCAGCATGCGGAGGGTGTCAGGATCTCACCCGGTCTCCGGGGGATGCGCCCTCACCCAGCTTCTTTATCTCTATGAAGTGGCACTAGTAGGTACAGCCTGCCCACTGGAGTGTGTGGGCCCCCCACCTTTGGTGGGGTGGTCATCATGATCAGCATTGGCCTAAAACCTTACTGTGGACCAAGTGCTCACTACCTGCTCACACCCTCATTATGGCCTCTTTTATCAAAGTAACTGGCTCAGGAAGGTTGCGGTTTGCTCAAGGTGACCAGCTGTTAAGTCACAGGGCAGGTCCTTGAACCCAAGTCCTGGCAGCCTCGCCCCTGCCAGTCTTTACCCCAAGGCTTGACAGAGGCAGTGGGGCCAATCCTGTGACAAATCTCTTTTTCTCCCCCTTTTTTCAAATGTCACATGTCCTCATTATAAACTACTAGGACATGAGAGAGAGATACAATGCGAAAAGTGACAGTCCCCCACAATTTCCTGCTCCAGGCACATGCCCTGTTAGCTGTCTAATATATCTTCCTCCAGATTTTATCCAGGAATACTACTAAGGCCCCAGCACAGAGCCTGACACAGCGGATAGGCTCAATAATTGCTTTCTGAATGAACTAATTAATAGACTATTACTTATTTACAGAACTATATGTACCATTTTACAATGTGCTTTTCCATTCAGCTGTGTAACTTGGCCACCCTTTCATGTGGGTCCCTGTAGGTGCCTTTCAACAAATAATCTTTACAGCTCGGTCACCCCTGACAGCGCTGGCCTTCCGGAACAAGGCCAGGCAGCCCACAGGCTAATACCGGCAATCTACCCTGCCTTGGTTCCTGGAAGGTCACTGTGAACTATTTTGGTTGAACTGACTGGTCGGTTTTTTTGTTTTTTTGTTTTTTTAAAGAAAACTACAAATTAAACAAGTCAAGCAAATGCTGTTTTTGTCTCCACAATACTTTACCTATTTGTCTCAATTTTCACTTCAACCAGGTGCTTTAGGATTGGATTAGCAAATTCTTATGTGCATAAATAAATATAAATGAATAATTGGCTGAGAATTTTTGGCCCCAAAGGTGACTATATACACATTTGGATTAGAGGAAGCAAGAACTTACCTTGGTATCTGGGCTTGGGTGGGGTAGGGGGCTGGTTCTGATCCAGTAAGCAAGTCGCTGCTTTGAATTCCCATCTTTAAAAGACACAGACCTCACGGCTGGAGCCTGGCTCTCTCCTCTCGCACATCTGCTCAGGACGGGGGCTGTTCTGCAGTCAGGCAATCCCGGGAGGAGAGATCTACGGGAGTTGATGGCAGCGTGGTCAGTGTGAGGGGCCCAGGCTTTGGCAGCTGTCAGGCTGGGGTCAAGTCCCTACCTTGGGCAACTAACCTAAGTCTCAGTTTCCTATTCTGAAGAGTGGGTATAAAAACCACCCTATCTATTTCCTATGAGGATTAAATGAGACAATATAGGCAATGTACTTACAGCAAGGCCTGGCAGGTAGTGAGCACTGAATACATGCTCACAGAGGTGGTTGCCTTGAAGGTTTTGAGAGGGGTCCTCAACCCTTTCAAATACTCCATGGACTGATTCCACTGATATGGGAAGTTCCTGCACGCCCTATAGAGAGCAGACTTAAAATTCAAAGGGCATGATTTAATTTCCTTTTTAATTCATAGGAATTATAGGATTTAAAGCTACAGCAAACTACAGAGATTGCCCAGTTTTATGCCCACATTTCAGGGGTGAGGAAGCTGAAGTGAAGAGCGTTTACGGAGTTTGCTTATGATGGTTTTCTGGGTGAGGAGCAGAGCTGGGTGACTCCGGCCCCAGGCTCCTGGGCTCTAGTGCACATCGGTTTGCAGTGCACGGCCCACCTCAGGGAGCACTAAGACATCGATGTACATTCATGCCAGTGTCCATGGCTGAGGGCAGACCCTCTTGGGGAAGTATGCTTTGAGAGGCAGAATGACAGTGAGTATGCGCAAGGTTGAGAAGAGGGGTGGGTACCATATTAGTTAGGGCTTCTGGGTTACAATGACAGAAATCTAACTCAAACGTACTTAAACACAAATTAACTTAAGCTTGAAAGATCCAAGGAAGGCCGCAGAAGGCAAAGCCTTGAACCGAATACCCCGTGTATCTTAAATCTCGGCTGGTCTCCGTTAGCTCCTTCTGCAGGCCGTTCTCGCCAGGTGCTGAAAAGATGGCTGCCAATAGCCCTAGATTCATACATTCCTAGTTTGGCAGCTCCGGAAGCAAGACAGAGTTTTCATCCCAGCCTTCATGTATACATCCCAATGAAGGGTCCTGACTGGCCCTGCCTGGATCCTATGTCCACCCTGTGGACCATTCACGGTTGCCAAGGGGATGAGATACTACGATTGGCCATGCCTAGATGGTGAGTGCATTCTCACAACCAGAGGGACAGGGTGCTGTCACTGACAGCTGCTCCAGAACCGCATGGGATGGGGAGGTGCTACCCGCAAGGAGGTGTGGGTAGACAGAAACAATGGAGCAGTGCAGGAATTGGGGTGGAGGGAAGCCTGGAAACCAACCTTAATTTACATGTTTTTCTTTCCAGATCTATCCAGGAGAGATGAGAGTTTGTGTAAATATAAATTCACGAGATTACACAATTTACATGTAAAATGGGGCCGGTTTTCTCACGAGGTTCATAAACCAGCTGAAGCAATTCTAAAGGAATTGTGACAAAATTGTTTTTAGCATTAGCAATATTACTGGAAAAAAGCACAAAGACTCCCAGGAGCCCACTTGGGAGGACAACTTTCATTTGAATGTATAAGTATTATTTTTTTGTCTTTTTTGAAAATTCAGATTATGTGTAAAATTATTTTGGTAATAACTAAATCAATACAAACATATTACCAAAATATGTTTGCACCCCAGAGCTAACGTTTTCCCAGTAGGTCTAAGAATGTAGGAAAATGAGAATGAGTGGGAACTTTGGTTAAATTCAGAGCAGGGTCTTTAGTCTGGGGTTTGTGGGTCCCTGACCTGGTTATTGTTATCACATCAGGATCCACTGGGGAGTGTGTCAAAATTAGAAGGGACTGGGTCCCACCCAAGAGACTCCGGTCGGGTAGCTCTGGAGGGGCAGCCAGGCATCTTCATATCTTGATGCTGGACCGAAGGTTTTGACTAGCCACTGAGGCTGAAAACCACTGCCCTCAGGCGGCATTTCCCAGCGTGGGAGTGGTCCACCGGCATCAGAATCTAGAACCTGTTAAATGTGGATTCCCAGGCCCCGCCCCGGCCTACTAGATCCTACTTGGTGAGGAGC
>NW_011888829.1:1622620-1624171 GCF_000151845.1 Pteropus vampyrus | reverse complement strand
AAGTGTCAAGTCTAAGAACTCTTTGCTTAGTCCTAGCTCCCAAAGATTTTCTCCAACTTTTTCCTAGAAGTTTTATGTTTTACATTTAAGTTTGTGATCCATTTGAGTTAATTTTTGTATAAGGTATGAGGTCTTTTTTGCCAACGGATGGCCAGTTGCCCAAGCCCCCCTTGTTGAAAGGCTATCCTTCCTCCATTGAATTGCTTTTGTATCTTTGTCAAAAATCGGTTCAGGATATTTGCATGGGTCTATTTCTGGGTTCTCTACGCTGTTCCGTTTCTCTGTGTGTCTGTTTCTCTGCCAATACCACACAGTCTTGACTACTGTAGCCAACTCTTGGAATCTGGTAGATTGATTCCTCCCACCTCATTCTCTTTTTTCAAAACTGACTTAGTTAAGTCCTTTGCCTTTCCATACAAATTTTAAAATAAACTTGTCTACACCTACTATGACATTCTTACTGTGATTTTGATAGGAACTGCATTAAACTTATGGATTAGTTTGAGAGAACTGACATCTTTATAGTGTGGAGGCTTCCAAACCATGAAGATAACACATCCCTCCATTTATTTGAGTCTTCTTTGATTTCTTTCATCTGCATTGTAAATACCATTGTTTTAATTTTGGTCTCCACATGTTCATTATTAGTATATAGAAATGCTACTGATTGTTGATCTTGAATCCTATAATCTCACTGAATTCATTAGGATTTTTTTTTTAATTCCTTAGAATTTCTTATGTAGACAATCATGTCATCTGACAGTAGGGACAATTTCATTAATTTCTTTCAATTCTATGTGCTTTTTATTTATTTTTCTTGCTTTGTTATTGCACCTGCTAGAGGTCCCAGTCCTATGATGAATAAAAATAGTGAGAGTGGACATCCTTGCCTGGTCCCAATCCTAGGAGAGTGTTCAGCCTCTCACCACTGAGTGTGGTATTAGCTGGTTTTTGTAGGTTTCTTGCAGATCATTTTTATAAAGTTGAGGGAGTTCCCCTCTATTGCTGAGAATTTTTATCATGATTGAGTGTTGGATGTTGCCAAATGCTTTTTCTACATCAACTGAATGATCACATAACTTTTCTTTTTTATGCAATTTATATAGTGAATTATATGGATTGATTTTAAAAATATTGAACCAGCATGTATACCCAGAATAAATACCACTTGGTTGTTATGTATCTCTTTTTATACACTGCAGGATTTAATTTGCTGGTATCCTGTTGAAGACTTTTGTGTCTAAGTTCATGAGGGATGTTGGTCTATGGTTTTCTTTTTTTGTACTTTTTCTGGTTTTGGCATCAGGGTAATATTGGCCTCAAAAATTGAGTTGGGAAATGTTCCTTCCTCTTTTATTTTCTGGAATCCACTGTGTAAAATTAATTCTTCTTTAAATGTTTGGTAGACTTCTCCACTAAAACTGTCTTTTTCAGGAAATTTCAAATTATGGATTCAATTTTATGGTTATAAAATTATTCAGATTGCTTATTTCATCTTGGCTGAATTTTAGTAGTTTGTGGTTCTCGAGGAATTGGTCCATTTCTCCTAAG
>NW_011888829.1:1622093-1622570 GCF_000151845.1 Pteropus vampyrus | reverse complement strand
ATTTTATGGTTATAAAATTATTCAGATTGCTTATTTCATCTTGGCTGAATTTTAGTAGTTTGTGGTTCTCGAGGAATTGGTCCATTTCTCCTAAGTTGTCAAATTTATTAGTGTGAAGTTGTCTATAGTTGTTCGAAGTATATTTTCAACAGATAGAGGACTTATAATTGACAGTTCTCATCTTTCAGCATTTGAAAAATGGGCCAGCTCCTTTTGGCCTCCATGAGAAATCTGTTGTCCTTTGGCTCGGTGTTCTCTATAGGTAATACATCATTTCTCTCTGGCTGCTTTCAAGATTTTTTTTTTTTCTGTTTTGGTTTTCAGAAGTTTAACTATGATATATGTTGGCATGAATTTCTTTGGGTTCCTCCTATAGGAGGTTTTCTCAGCTTCTTGAATCTGTAATTTTATGTCTTTTGCCAAACTGGAGAATTTTCAGCCATTATTTTCTCAAACCCAGGTGACTTTTGAGCACAT
>NW_011888829.1:1619870-1620763 GCF_000151845.1 Pteropus vampyrus | reverse complement strand
TTCTCAGCTTCTTGAATCTGTAATTTTATGTCTTTTGCCAAACTGGAGAATTTTCAGCCATTATTTTCTCAAACCCAGGTGACTTTTGAGCACATTTTACGTTTGAGAAGCCTTGCTCTACAGTGGGCTTTTAGGGGTTCAAGAACCCCTTACATTGTATACAAAATGCTTTAAATGTCCACTTTTCTGAGGAGAATGTCTACAGTTTTCACTAGATTCTCAAAAGATTCCATAACGCTCACTATAAATTTTATAAAAGGATTGGTTTATGGCGTTATTGGGTTATTTTTGGCCTCCTTGGTTAAAACCAATAAAAACTAGTTAAAACCAATAAAAACTAGTTAGTACTCTTTCTTCCTTTTCACCGCATCTGTCAAACTCCTGTGTCCCAAGGGTTCCCTCAACAGTTTTGGAAAATATGGTCACTCAGGTGAATATTTTCTGAGCGCCTAAAATGTGCTAATTTTTTTTTTTCCATTTTTCCCCTAGTCAGTGAGAAAGGGTAGAGTTAAAAAAATTAAAGCCATAATTAGCTTATGAAAAGTTCTGAGTAAATAAGAATTCAGAGTAAATTTTGCTGCTGTCACATCTTATGACTTTACCCTTTAAAATCTATCCCTTACTACTCTTAGCTGGATATGCTAGTGATCAAATTATATCCCGAAAGCACAATTTCATTGACTGAAAACACGGCTTTATGCAGGAGGCCCACTTGTCATGACTCCGGTTTGCTTTACACAGTTGGTAGCTGAGCTCGCATTCCCATGAGCAGGCTTGTCCCTGGAGAGCTGCACAAGCTGACTGCTCTGCCTGCTACACCCTCACCTCCCCCGCTTTGCCACCCACCTTCTTGGACTAACTCCTGCTTATCTTTCAGAACTCAGTTTGAGAAA
>NW_011888829.1:1614168-1619206 GCF_000151845.1 Pteropus vampyrus | reverse complement strand
ATCGTTATCTCCAAACCGGACATGATCAAGCAGGTGTTGGTCGAGAACTTCAGTAACTTTACCAACAGAATGGTATGTAGTTTTCTCTTTGCAGAGACGGGTGGATGGGGAATCATTCTCAGATGCAAGGACTGCACGTCACACCTAATAGGGACGTGATCAGGCCTCTTATGGCTTTAGATCGGTTCAACTCAAAATTGAGCTCTCCCGTGAATTTAGGTCTTCAAAAGAGACGTGCAGGACTGGCACAAAAGAATATCATTTACATTTAAGAGATGCTTTAAGAAAGCTAAAGCTCAAGAGAAGTTGTGGTTAATAAAAATGCTAAAACCGGGAGAGTTTTTTAAAGCTGTGTTCAAAGCTACAGGAATCCAGGGGGCACAGGTCAAGTGACTGAGGAAGACCGAGCAAGGCTAATAAATACCAGAGGGAAAGCAAAATTTTGAGCTTCTTGTGCTTACCTCTTTCGCAGAGTATAAAAGCCTTAAGGCTGGAAAGGAAAGACAAGCAACATTGCGAGGGAAATTCGTCCCCGAGTAGCAGGAGAAGCCAGTAAGAGGACTGCGACATGTCAATTCGAGCCTCTAATCCACTAAAGGATGCACATACTCCATCTTTTTTAGAGAGTCCATATCCTACTTTTTCTCTTTGATGAGGAATCCCAAAGAATGTAAAAGGTATAAGAAAATGGCAGAGGTCAGTGTGGTCTATATTTTCTAAAAAGGGGGAGATAGGAATTCCAGCAGAGAAGACTATAAACATCTTTAGGTTGATTCCTAAAAAGAGTCTAAAGTCAATTAATAAATGCTTGCTTGTGAGAATTAAGAGAATCACTATGTGCCAACCTTTTTTTGTCAAATTAAACTCATCTTTCATTCTTATAGGAAGCGTAGGTAATGCAGTCACTCTTTTGTTGGTTATCTGGCAAACTTTTGCCATATGCCGTATGCTAGGCATGGTCTAGGTGCAGATTATAAAGAGACAGAAGACTCAGTCTTGTCCTCAAGGAGCTCACAGTCTAGTGACAGGCAGATAGGCAAAGAGGCCAGTACAACATGGTAGGGTAAGTGTCACTGCAGTGGAAAACACTCCGCCACCTAGAATGGGACAGGAGAAGGCTTATCAATAGGAGATCTCTGGGGCGAGTCTTAAAGAAATCAGACCTGCCCCACCCTACATTCTGTACTGGTTGAGGCACCAGAGTGGTTTTTTCTCATTAAACTTCATGAGAACTTATGACACTGACACAGTTATCACCTCTATGTTACAGACAAGGAAACTGAGACTCAGAAGGGTTAGGTGATAACTCTGACCATGTGACTCATAGGAAGAGCAGGGATTCATGTGCCATGTCACAACTCAAGTCCAGGGCTCTTTTTACTGCCACTACCATTACGGCTGCCTTAGGTGACATTTCTGGACCGTCAAGGTTTCATGAGGTAGTTAGCTGCTCATTTTCCAGCCCCAGAGCATCCTGCCCAATTCCGGACACCACATGTCCACTGGAAGGAGGTGATTTGGAGGGATGGCCGAAGGAATTGCAGGAGTCTAACTACTTCTCTGCTGCCTCTAGATTCTCTTCCCCAAACATTATGTTGTTATTCCCCTGTTCAAAGTCTCCTGAAGGTCTTCTGTGGCCTCAGGCTCATAGAGACTGAGTCTGATGGTCCAATACAGCTGTGGATAGTCATTGTGCCAGGCTCGGCAAAGAGTGTTGATTAAAGATGTGGCGGAAACTGGCAAGTCAAAGGGCCTGGACCACCAAGCCGTGCCCAGCAGACAGCAGAGGCGCCCTGAGAGCCTGTCGCGGTTCTTGCGAACCCTTAGCAGTGAGATGGGGTGTGGCAGCCACGTGTCTCCATATTGCTTCATGTGACACCCAGATGTCACCAGGGTACAAGACCCCGAGAACAGACTTGGAAGAGGGCCACCCTCTAAGTGATACACTAGGGGCAGACATCCACTCGACACACACATTCAAGCAGAAGGCACCAATAAAGGTGCCCATCTCTCCTCTAAATCATTTATCCGTCTATCCTCCCTAATGCTTTCCATCCCCAGACTCAGGTCTCTAGGCCCCAAATGCAGAATATGGTTCTAATTTCCTTCTTGCACTCAGCACAGTGCCCTCGGGAGAAAGTTCAAGGTCCCGCGAGGAGATTTAAGCATCTCTGTAATTTGGATGCATTTCATATGTTCCGATCTCACCCCTCACTGCTCCCCAATACAAGCCTCTCCATCCTTTCCGTAACCTGCTCTGGAAAGCCCTGCCCCAGTGCCTTTGCTCATGCTGACACTCGCACTAGAATGGGAGGCAGGATAACAGAGGGTCTTGCATCGATTAATAACCTGAGCGTGAGCAAATTACTTCTTTATGCTTCTCATTGCTCTTTTGGAAAATGGGATATGATCTACCTTACTGGGCTGCTGTAGGCTAAATGAGATCACACATATAAACCCTGCCTTACACCCAGGCCAGACGAACACTCAATGTGTATTAGGTGCTATTAACAAGAAGACCGTCCACCTTTTCTGCACCCATTCAAACCCTAGTATTCTTCAAGGCTCTCCTCAAACTCTGCCTCCCCCGTGAAGCCTTCCCTACCTCAATCCACATTTACTTTTCGCTCTCTCTGAATCCTTACAACACTTATCATCCCAGAAGAACTAGGCGTTACCTGAACCTGGAGAGTGAATATACACTTCCTCTTCTAGATCATTCATAAACATTCGGAAAGATCCATCAAAGATTAGATCTCTAGGAAACCCCAATGTTTATAATTTTCCATCTGGGAATGCATCCACTTATCTTTAGCTTTGTTTACAGTCTTTAAGCCAGTTCCATATTGATGATAAAACAACCCTTAGTGACTCAATTTTTTTAAAAATCGTCTTTAGAGTGGGATTTTCTCACAGGTTTTTGAAAGTCAAATTAAATCGGGTTCTGTGGCTCCCTCTTATCCATATGCTTATTTATCTGCTCAAAGAACTCAAGGAGATTAGTGAGGCATGATTTCTCCTTACCAACATCATGCTGCCTTTCTCTAATAAGCCATGTTTACTTAAGTGTTCAGCAATTCAGCTTTATTATACATTCATTCAGTAAACATTAAACGCTAACTCCATACGAGCTTCTACCAAATGGTCCCTTGCGATCCAGACAATACCTCGGCATATTAGGTTGATACATTAAGTGAAAAGGAACTTAAATAACACATGGCTTCGTTTTCTTCCGACTGTAAGAGCCCATCTCCACTCACAAATCCAGGCTTGACATACGTGTGCCCCTGACGGGCAGGTGCCAAGTGGCCGCGATGTGGCAGCTGGGTTTAGCGCTGACATGCGATGTGAGCTGTCAGGACCATGAGGGAGTGACAGAGCGTACCAGCTGGAGGTGGGGCGCACCACGGGGAATTCCCTGACGTACGTCAGTATCGAGCAAATGTTTGAGTTCGAAAGTTGTTGAATGGAATTATTATTTTTTTCAAAGTTCAGAACACCGGGCCCAACAGACCGTGGCTCAGACCCAGGGTGGCGGTTCCCGTAACGTGCTTCCCCACGCACATTGTTCGGGACACTCGGGTCTGCGTGACGCCTTTGCCCTGTCTCGCCCACTTTCCACACAGACGGCTCGGGCCTCTATCAGCGCACTCAGCACTTCCTGAAGTTGCTTCGTGGTGGTGCAACCACAGTTTACCGTTAAACCCCAATCAATCTTCTTAGCATTTATAGGATCTCAGTTGTCCCAGCACCTTGAGACTTGGTTATTTTTTTATTTAGATACTTTTTTAATTAGCTCCTCTTTGCTAGCGGGTACTCGATGAAGCCATGAAGGCAGCTCTTTAATATCTGCAGAAACTGGAGCTGGGTCCACATGACTCAACAGAAATGGTCATGACCCGCCAGAGAACCTCTATTCTCGGCCTCTCCTCAAGGCCTGGAGCTGGGGAAGCAGTGGAAGAGAGACGGATATAGGGCGGTCTGTGGCCCACGTTAGGTTGGTCTACTTGGAAGGGGGCGCAGTGGGGATACGCTCCATCACTCAATCTGCTGCTGGGAACTCTGAGTTCTGGTCCCGAATGACAGTACGGAGCGTGGGTCGGGCTGCAAGCATGCCAGCTCCCAGGTTCTGCCGGTAGCAGTCGCCTGTGTGCAGGTGTGGGTACCAGCCCTCCGGTCCTCACAGGCACCACGGGGGTCACCTCTCCCGGCATAGGTCCAGTCACATCCTTGACTTGCAAGAGACACATCTAAAGCCGTGGGATGGATTTGTGAGTGGTTTTATCCAGAACCATAAGAGCCCAGGGGCCTGGCTGGCCCAGGTGCAGCCTCCCCGAGGGCCGTTTCCCACCGCTCACCACATGGACGTTAGAAGCACAGGATGAGTTCCTGTGAAACCGCAAAGCCCTCGGCACAGGCAAGCATCACTAAAGTTCCGAGGCAAATTAGTCGCTGGAAACCTTATTACGTCTGCATCTGCGGCCGTACCCCATTACAGAGAATTGTGTGGGCTCGTTACAGAGTTCACCGGCAAGGAAAACCATTCAGAGCTCCAGGTGGATAAAGCCACCCGTGCTGGAGCCGCAGGGACCTGGGACCCGTCTGCTGGCATCTCTGAGGAGGGAGGGAGCCTCAGCGGGCTTGTTGTATAACTGCCCCCCTACACCTGCAACTGGCACCTGTCCACTGACAGCATTTGAAAACTTGCTCATCTAGAGCTTCTGATCTCCTGTACCATAAATGAGACGCTGAGTAAATTAAAACATTCAGGTTTTCAAACCTGAGCAGTGAGCTTTTATGGTGTGAGAATGGTTTTTGCATATGACTTAGGAAAAGCTCTCATCGCCCCAAACATTGAATACTATTTTGAGCTTTGCGTATCTTGAGAAGGGTCAACTCACATGATAGGTCCACAGCTCTGAGCGAGGCAGACCTTCATACTTAAAACCCGGACAGACTGCAGAGACCCAGAAACAGGTGTGCAACCTCATTTGCCTGACCCCCTGCTATTTTGAGGCAGGTCTCTGCTATGCACAGG
>NW_011888829.1:1610533-1614118 GCF_000151845.1 Pteropus vampyrus | reverse complement strand
TTTGAAAACTTGCTCATCTAGAGCTTCTGATCTCCTGTACCATAAATGAGACGCTGAGTAAATTAAAACATTCAGGTTTTCAAACCTGAGCAGTGAGCTTTTATGGTGTGAGAATGGTTTTTGCATATGACTTAGGAAAAGCTCTCATCGCCCCAAACATTGAATACTATTTTGAGCTTTGCGTATCCTGAGAAGGGTCAACTCACATGATAGGTCCACAGCTCTGAGCGAGGCAGACCTTCATACTTAAAACCCGGACAGACTGCAGAGACCCAGAAACAGGTGTGCAACCTCATTTGCCTGACCCCCTGCTATTTTGAGGCAGGTCTCTGCTATGCACAGGTAACCCTCAAGCCTGAGTCAGATGCTTGTCATCCTGGGATGGGCTGCCCACTGGAAGTCCCATGTGACAGCCGGGATGGGATGCTTGCCCCCTACAGGCCTCCCCGTTCACCTGCTTTTCTCAGGACGTGGCTGGTCCTGAAGAAAAAAAGCCAGATTTGGGGAATTGTATTTGATCTATAAAACACACTTAGCTTCACGTTTTCAACATGGCGGGTAAGCATGAACCCTAAGATCTTTACAGGCACCGAGCACCCCGTGAAGCTTTGGGGATGCAGGAACGGTGCTAAGTGATATTGATCTGAACGCCCAGATGTTCTGTCAACGCCTTGCAGAACATTTTTAAATTTCTGACCCTGCTGAAAATGACTTCATGTTTTTGTGTCTTAGACCTTTGGTTCATCAGGAAGCCATTTTTATATTAAAAAAAAAAAAATAAGTAAAATCTTATTCTCATACCTTCTTCTCCTAACTTTTATGGTGGCAGAAGTAGAAACAAATGTATAAATGTATTAGTATCTTGGCTTTTGGGGGAGAGAACAGTAAATAAGCCAGTGCCGGTCTCTCGGTGGTGGTTCCCGAATGTTCCAAGAAAGTCAGGTCACTGAGCTGCCGAGTCCTGACCCTCACTCTCCTTCTCTGCCTGAGTCTCCTCTTTAGAATACCCTTTTCATTTCCTCCCTCCCGTAAGCCATAGCCCAGCAGTACGATGAAAGGCATTTGGCTTAAATTTTAAGAAATGAATCAAATTCCAGATGTGCCACCTTTTATTGGTTGTGTGACTGGAGCCAGTCCTTGAACTTCTCTGAGCCTCCGTTTCCCCTTGTGTAAAATATGAGTGACGGACTAGCTAATTGCCAGGCCTGTTTGGTTCCCAGTTCAGGTGTCAGCCTCGGATGCCAGGGTCCCTCGTAGGGGCCATCAGGAGAATTTCTTCTCTCAGTCAAGTGTGACAGGTGCTATATCAGAGACACCCTCGCCCCTCCTTAGCACTGCTTCTGGGAAGAAACTCTGCTGAGAGCTGCTATGGATTTTCCTCGGGAGATTTAACAAGCCCCCTCGCACCCCTCCTCCAGCAGGACGGCCCACACATCAGGCATGGGGCTAATGGAAGCGTGGTTCTAAGGCTGTGGCTTCCTCCTCCTCGGTGGATAAAATGCTAGAAACACTATCAGGCAGGGCCACCAGAGCCCATATCATGCCTCTATCCAAATTAGAAGACCCCCCCCGCCCCCACTTCCACCAGCCAATGCTGAATTGGCAGATGGAGCCCGAGCTGGACACACCTCGGGACCTTACTTGGAGGCCATGCTCTCAGGCCTGTCACAGTCTGGAGTGGAGAGAGGGAAGAGATTGTCTTCTGGGGACAGAACACTTTTACTATTTCGAAGCACCGAAATATAAGCCCTGGCCGATATCTTTGAACAGCCATAGTTATATGTTGAAAATAGCATATGTTCTCAGGTACAGAATTTGGGGTTGGTTATCTGAGTGACAGAACTCAAGAGTTTTTGTCGATGATGATACAGTGTGGGGCAGTGCAAGACGCTTAACATACGCACGTGGAGAGAGACAGGTGATGCCACGGAGCCTCCACGCTTGTGCAAGGTTCTGTGGAAATTAGTAAGTTTATACCAGTGGACCTGGCCCTTTTGTGATCATGGCATATTTTCTAATATTGAGATTAGAAAGCTTACTTGACATACTGGTCACTAAACAAGATGGCAACACTCACACCATGACCACAGACGTGTAACAGTGTCCCCTGGGGTTTTTAAAAGCGCCTCGCTCCGCTTACCTGCAGCTGTGTGTGGCTGTCTGAGGACGGCTGACTGCCACGCCAAGTCATCAGAGAGCACGCGGGTCTCGAGTCAACATTCTTGCAGGTTCTAGGAGACAAGAAAACTCTTTTTGGCCATGGTTTCCTCTTATGCCTCTTACACCTTTTTCATAGTAATACACACACTCAGTTACAGCAAAAATGCACGGCATGCGTTTCACGTCCCTCTGGAAAGGTGGTCCTCAGGTGGCTCCACCGGGTCAGTCGAGAATCGCTGGTTCGGCCCATGATAAACACCCAATTAATGGTGGTTCTGTCCACATGGACACAGAATGCTGAGGTGTTGGTTTTCTTTAATAATTTGCTCCTCGGGACTATTTAAATCTTCAAAGTTTAAAGCTTATGCTTAGCTGGTCTAATGAGAAGTTAGACTATTTTAAGAGATCTTAACTGAAAAGATAAACATATCCGAATATCTAAAAGCAGCTTAGCAGGGCGGGCCACGAGGCCACTACGGAACCATCTCGGCTTATCAGGGCAGTGTTTCCTAATTGCCGGAGAATCACCCCCAAGTTAAGGAAACGATGTGAAAAGCACTTTGTTAGCTGTGAGATCAACCCATGTTGGTTAGACACCACACCACCCACCTTCCACATCAACTGTGAGCTCCTCGAGGGCAGGGATTCCATTCTGTGTCTTGATAGTCTCAGTGTTAGCATAGCACCTGGCACATAGTAGGTGCTCAACAGATGTTCGCAACTTAATAACACTGTGACTGACAGGACTTTTGTTGAGGGAGAGGATGACTCTCGGGTTGGTGTTTGGGTTAGCATCGGTTTTTCAAGCTTTCTCTTTTTGACTGTGGTCTACAGTAAGAAACGCATTTTCACATCATGACAGAATTCTCTCGCTTTCTCTCATACATACGCACCTTGAATAAAAATTTAACAACAACAAAATACTCTTACTTTGTAAAACATTCCTCCACAGTTCTACTCTGTCCTAGTTTTTGTTTCCCTTTTTTTAAAAATAAAAATAAAAAATAAAAGCTGGTTGCCATCCACTACGTTGATTTCATGACTGGTTACGGCCTGCAGTCTGGAGTTCGTGGCCAGAGAGTGACTGAAGGTGCCTTCACCAAGACGAGACACAAGGCTGGGCTGACAGACAAAAGGCCGGAAAGCTCTGTTTCCCTGGATCTCCCTTCCTGAGTCCAGTGTCCCCTTTCTACCCCAACACTCACCGTCCTGCCCCCAGCGAATTTCTCAGTCCCGTCCCTCATTTCTTTGGAGGAGAGCCCTCTGTACCTTTCAAAGCATCACTCAGTAAATCTGATCAATTGTTACGTGTAGACAGGGCAGGGATTGGGGAACAGGGAGTTACTATTTCATAAGCAGAGTTCTGGTTTTGCAAGATGGAAGAGTTCTGTGGATGGATGGTGGTGATGTTTGCACAACGAGGTG
>NW_011888829.1:1598605-1609248 GCF_000151845.1 Pteropus vampyrus | reverse complement strand
ATACCAGTGGACCTGGCCCTTTTGTGATCATGGCATATTTTCTAATATTGAGATTAGAAAGCTTACTTGACATACTGGTCACTAAACAAGATGGCAACACTCACACCATGACCACAGACGTGTAACAGTGTCCCCTGGGGTTTTTAAAAGCGCCTCGCTCCGCTTACCTGCAGCTGTGTGTGGCTGTCTGAGGACGGCTGACTGCCACGCCAAGTCATCAGAGAGCACGCGGGTCTCGAGTCAACATTCTTGCAGGTTCTAGGAGACAAGAAAACTCTTTTTGGCCATGGTTTCCTCTTATGCCTCTTACACCTTTTTCATAGTAATACACACACTCAGTTACAGCAAAAATGCACGGCATGCGTTTCACGTCCCTCTGGAAAGGTGGTCCTCAGGTGGCTCCACCGGGTCAGTCGAGAATCGCTGGTTCGGCCCATGATAAACACCCAATTAATGGTGGTTCTGTCCACATGGACACAGAATGCTGAGGTGTTGGTTTTCTTTAATAATTTGCTCCTCGGGACTATTTAAATCTTCAAAGTTTAAAGCTTATGCTTAGCTGGTCTAATGAGAAGTTAGACTATTTTAAGAGATCTTAACTGAAAAGATAAACATATCCGAATATCTAAAAGCAGCTTAGCAGGGCGGGCCACGAGGCCACTACGGAACCATCTCGGCTTATCAGGGCAGTGTTTCCTAATTGCCGGAGAATCACCCCCAAGTTAAGGAAACGATGTGAAAAGCACTTTGTTAGCTGTGAGATCAACCCATGTTGGTTAGACACCACACCACCCACCTTCCACATCAACTGTGAGCTCCTCGAGGGCAGGGATTCCATTCTGTGTCTTGATAGTCTCAGTGTTAGCATAGCACCTGGCACATAGTAGGTGCTCAACAGATGTTCGCAACTTAATAACACTGTGACTGACAGGACTTTTGTTGAGGGAGAGGATGACTCTCGGGTTGGTGTTTGGGTTAGCATCGGTTTTTCAAGCTTTCTCTTTTTGACTGTGGTCTACAGTAAGAAACGCATTTTCACATCATGACAGAATTCTCTCGCTTTCTCTCATACATACGCACCTTGAATAAAAATTTAACAACAACAAAATACTCTTACTTTGTAAAACATTCCTCCACAGTTCTACTCTGTCCTAGTTTTTGTTTCCCTTTTTTTAAAAATAAAAATAAAAAATAAAAGCTGGTTGCCATCCACTACGTTGATTTCATGACTGGTTACGGCCTGCAGTCTGGAGTTCGTGGCCAGAGAGTGACTGAAGGTGCCTTCACCAAGACGAGACACAAGGCTGGGCTGACAGACAAAAGGCCGGAAAGCTCTGTTTCCCTGGATCTCCCTTCCTGAGTCCAGTGTCCCCTTTCTACCCCAACACTCACCGTCCTGCCCCCAGCGAATTTCTCAGTCCCGTCCCTCATTTCTTTGGAGGAGAGCCCTCTGTACCTTTCAAAGCATCACTCAGTAAATCTGATCAATTGTTACGTGTAGACAGGGCAGGGATTGGGGAACAGGGAGTTACTATTTCATAAGCAGAGTTCTGGTTTTGCAAGATGGAAGAGTTCTGTGGATGGATGGTGGTGAAGTTTGCACAACAAGGTGAATATACTTAATACTACTGAACTGCACGCTTAAAAATGGCTAAGATGGTAAATTTTACACTACGTGTATTTTGCCACAATTAAAAATACACACATACGTGTGTGTGCACGCACAGGCAAACTAATAAAAAAAAATACTTGGAGGGGTCTTCTGGAGAGGAAGTCTCAAGGTTAGAAGCCATCTTAAAGGTCATTTAGACCAAATCCCTGTGGACACTGGTGCCTCTTGGGCAGAATTTCCAGGAACGGGGTACGGTTTCCAGTGATGGGGGCTCATTGCTCAGGGCAGGTTATTTTATCTTTGAACAATTCAGACCTTTGAGTGTTGGGGAGTTCTTTAGATGAACTGGAACTTTCCCCATAGCTTCCCCTATTGAACCCCATTCTACTCCTCAATTCACAATAACGACCTAAATTCCCTCTTCCTTGTGAGACGAATTCAGTAAAATTTTTTGAGCACATACTAAGTGCCACTACCTGATCTTCCAAGTTTTCTCTTTCCAGCCAAACATTCCACGACTCTGACAACTATTTCATGTGACACTGTTTCGTGTCCCCCCACCATCTGACGACTCCCCCGAAATGACCAATTTGCTGCTCTCTCTCTTACAGTATGACATCTAGAAATGAAAATGCTATTCTAACCAATGCCTCTCAAAGTTTTCCATTAAAAAAAAAAAAAATGGAGAATTCTAATGGAAGCCATAGGCCGAGGAGAAAGTGTCATGGCAGGTCAGTGAGGGAGCAGTTTGAGAGCTACGCTGACATCTTGCATGGACAGCAACATTTGTCCTCCAGGTGCAAGATAAAAACACATCTTGGAACCAGTCCTTAGCTCTGAAGGACAGATACAAAAATCCAATCAATCTTGACTCTTATCTCTAATTTATTCTGTTTTATCAGTACCCCATCAACCACCACCCAGCTTTCCTTGGAAAATGCATGTAGCATTGCACAGGACTGGGTGTCTGCCAATACATAAATATACATAATGTATGATTTTCTCCTTTGACTCTGGAATCTAAACAAATGGGTTATGTTCCAAAAAATTCCATAAACCCACAATTCTGTATGGTGACCACGGTGCTCCCAAAGAATTTCACTCTAAATATAGAAAGGTATTCCTCTGCAGAAAAATAGCCCAGCAACTTGGTTCTAATATATAATTAAATCCCCCTTAGATACTTTGCAGTTATGTTTTATAGCTTATTTTGAGTGTTCATATTTTATCAGAAAATTATAATTTTCCTCTAAATAGGAGTTTTTATAAAGCTTTTGAATTATGATGGCTGGCTTCATGTTTCAACTATAATTAAAACAGTGAAAAGAAATAGCGAAACTGTACATCATACATGGTTCTGAAGAATACTCGGTCCTCAGATCCCCCCACTTCCTCATACCCTGCAGCCCTGGAGCTGGGGGATGCTCTTACCAGCTGTGGGGGCCCCAGTTTTGACCACCTGGTGGTAGTAGCTGGTTTAGAAAGGAACAGAATAGCCTGGGAAGGAGGGATGAGGAGGCCTCATCCTTTGCATACGTCCAGACTCAGCCGGAATATCTCCTCCTCCAAGAAGCCTCCCTGACCATCTAGTCCCCTGTTATTCTCACCTTGCCCTATTTTTCCCCTTCACAACACTTTCTCCTGAACCGTAATGATATCTGTTTGTTATTTAGGAGCTTCCCGTCTGCTTCCCCATTAGATTACCAACTCCTCGCAGGCCAAAGCAAAGCCTTCCTTATTCAACACGGTACAGCCAACTCCTTGCACATGTTAGATATTCAATAAATGTTTGCTGAATGAGATGAGTGAATGAATGAATGGAAGAACACAGAAACATGGTGACAGGTGTGCTCTTGGAAGCGGCTCTGTTGGGACATGCTTCTGAAGGACTCTCCTGTTCCCCGCTCCCCTCTGTCTCCATATTCCACACCTTATGTCCCCCCAAACACACACCAAGGACCCAGACACATGAGCCTATCAACTCCTGGCCCCACTTGACCGAGCCAGCTACACAAAACCCATTGCTACAAAGTTCAGACGTGAAATTCCATCCCAGGAAAGACTAGTCCATCCCGAGAAGCCTGGTCCTCTGGGAACCCTCACTGCAGAACACACAGAACTGCAGTTATTCACACAAGGACGGCCACAGTGTCACAGGGTAGAACTGGGCCAGCAGAGCTTATCCATCTGCTCCCCGGGGCCCTCAGCCATGAATCGTTAGCTCATTATCCCTGAGTCTTTGTACTCTTTTTCTGTCTCCTCTCAGGAAAAATACCCTCACTCGTTGGTCTCTGCTGGACTTTAAGTAGAGTGTTTATCATGGACCTATACTGCCACCGAGGTGGCTTTGGCTCCCTCGTGTCCTAACCCTCTGCTTGTTGCTTTCCATCAGGCATCGGGTTTGGAATCCAAACCGGTAGCAGACAGCGTGCTGTTTTTACGTGACAAAAGATGGGAAGAGGTCAGAAGTGTTCTAACTTCTGCGTTCAGTCCTGAGAAGCTGCATGAGGTAAGAAAACACGAAAACTTTCCTCCTTAAGGGATAGGTTTCTTCTCTCCCAATTGTGATGGAGAGCTGGTTCACATTGCATCACTTGTCCAGGTGGCACAACAAAATGCCCTGCCCGCTGGGGCCTTCCGACCTCCCAATTCCGCAAAAAAAAAACACAGGACACTGTCTGTATTGCCGTGCCTTCCATTTCTCCAGCCTCCCACATCTCCGATGCCATGAACGGGCTGAGTCAACAAGCAGCTGTGGCATTCCTGCTATGTGCTGAGACTCTGCCTCAGGCCCTTTGGGAAGATCCAGGAGAAAACTGAAGCAGTGCTCCTCATACTTTCACGTCTAATAGATAACCTGGGAATCTTTTAAAAATACAGATTCTGATTCAGAAGGTCTGGGGTGGGGCCTGAGATTCTACGTGTCTAACGACCTTGCAGGAGATGCGATGCTTCTGAACGGTGAAGCAGCCTTTGCATAGCAAGGCACCAGAGCACAGCTTGAAACAAAGGTGAGCTGTGAGTCAAACCTGAAATGGGAACCAGGTGGCCATGGACTATTGGGGAGGAGTAAAGGGACGTTCCTGGAAGAACTCTAGGGGTGCAGGCAGGCCCCGGTTAACCTGCACTGCCAAGTCAGAGGAAAGAGCAGCATCCACGCCATGCTGCTGGCCCTTTAAAGGCCCGGGGTTTCCTCCTTCCCCCATTCAGTGACCTGCCCTTCTCTGCCAGCCGTCTGTCTTTTCTTCCAGCCAAGCTCTCTCGCAACGGATCCTCACTGATGGCCCCGCCATTGCTGGTCGGGCTTTGGTTTCTGGTCCAAATTTTGCAACACCTCAGGAGTGAGCACTCGAGCCCTTCTGATGTGAAGTGGCTAAGGGATTGCTTCACTTTGAGTCCCAGGTTCATGGGCAACCCAGAGCGAGTGGCCTTCCAGAGCCAGCCACATCTAGCTGTTCCAAAAATACCTGGACTTGGAGTGGCCTGTCTTCGGCTCGGTAACCGAAAGCTACCCTTAGCTCACACTCAAGATGCTTTGCTCACCCATGTGGTTCTATTTAATTCCTATAAATCTTAAGTCCCCCAGAAGAGAGGGTCCCATACTTCATAGTTAACCCCATCCAAATAAACGAACTCGGAAACCGGTGATCCTGCCCATTTTCAAAGAGGTTTGGACTTGTGTTTCCATGGCAGCCTGTGGGATCTGAGGGCAGAGGGCAAGCTCAGCTTACAGCATCAGCAAACCCTCTCCCGGCTTTTACTGCGTGTCAGCCACGGGTTCTAAGGGCTTCCTGCTGGTACTAACACACCTAATCTCCACTACATCCCTGTGAGGTAAACACTATTATTATCACCCTCATGTGACAGATGAGGAAACTGAGGCACGGAGAGATGAAGTAACATGCCCCATGTCCCACAGGTAGTAAGTGGCAGTGCCAAGATTAGAATCCATTTCCAAAATACTCTTAACCTGACTGCTTCTCTTACCTCCGCGTGGTTTTCAAACGGCCTCTGAAGCTCCCTAGGACTTGTCCCAGGGGCTGTATGGTGGGTGGGGGAAGGGGAGCACTTGGGGCCTCTGGAAACCCAGGCGACTCAGAAGCAATACTCCTGTATTTTCCCGCCTAAGTTTGGAACCAGGTTCCAGACAGAGGGAATACAAATTCCTTTCTTACCAGTAAAACTGAGAAATGTAGCTGAACGCGAAGGTCGCACGCAGCCCGCCCGCCAGGAGGGCGGCAGAGAGCGCGCATGCTCAGTGCCTTCTTCCCAGGCCCCGAGGGTGGGCTGGGTGGGGGTGGGGAGGGGCGTGGAGAGCAGAAGTCCAGCCGGAAGCGTAGCTCAGCTGCAGCCCTCCTCAGCCGCAGGTACACCTTGGAGTCACCTGGGGAGCTTTGCTGTCTGCGACCCACATCTACAAGTTCTGATTAAATTGGTTTAGTTTGGCATGCAGCCTGGGTTCGAGGGTTTTTACAGCTCCCCAGGTGATACTATGTAAACCCCGAGGTGGGAACCACCACTAGGAGAAGGACCCCGGCAAGGAAACACGAGGAGGGGAGCATTCTGCTTCGGCTGCCGCCATGAGCCCTGCTCCACATTTAACCAGGTTATACACTGAGGTTTCATGAGAGAATTTGTTTGAAGGTAGGGCCCGCTTCTTTAGAAAGTTGTAAAGCACTGTTTTGACCACCTGGATGAGCTGGAGGGAGGACACCTTTTTACAGCTAGTCACTAACATGTTGAGTCAACCGAAAGAAAGGCAGGAGAGGAGAGGCAGGTGAACCGTGGGTTGACATCACTAGTTTAAGCGCGGTGCATCCTATTTCTTCATTCATGGGTAACGACGGCGTGACAGCACTACAGATGCAGAATCTCATCATTTGTAAAAAAAAAAAAGAAATGGATGAAGTGCATCTGATTAAAAAAAAAAAAAGGAAAAAACTTTTCTTGACAGTCTTGGGCTATGTGTCTTTGAGAGAAAAAAAAAAAAAAGGATCTTATCAGGGTATATTCCAGAAACTGACACGATGCCATTTCCCAAACAAATCCAGTGCTCCTGGTGTCCAAAGTATCTTCTCCTTCTGGATCAGAAATCTAATTCTTAGCGCCTGAATTCGTGGCAGAAAACAGAGTTCCTCAGAGCGGTTCACAAGCACTAGAGGATGGAGGTGCTCATAAATGAAAGGGGGGAGGGGGAGGAAGAAATCTCGTAGACACAGAGTCCCTGGGTTTTGCTTCAGTTCTAGCCCACTTGTTTATCACGCACTACCAGCAAACTTAAAATTCCATTGAAAACCATCTTTGTACTCAATATTAGTTCAGTTTGGGTTCTTGAGTTTCCATGTGAAAGATCGCCATTCCAGGGGTGGGGGGGAAAGTCAACTTTCCTTTCTCCTCTGGAGAGTTTAGACCTGGTGGGTTTAAGATTCCTGGGAGACATAAGTAGATACAGTAGGAAAAAGCTGACCGTAGATCTGGCGCTCAGGAGAGAAGGGCAGGAAAGACGGTTGTCCAAAACACAGACACAAGCGAGGTCACCCTGGGAGCGTGTGGAGCCTAAGAGAAGAGGGTGCTCAGGACGATCATTGAAGCGAGGGGCAGAGGAGAAACCCACAAAGAAGAGTAGAGAAGAATGGCCTGACATAGAAACCCAGGAGAATGGGGACGGGGAAAGCATTTCAAGAAAAGAAAGAGGTGTTGAATGCTGCTTAAATAGAAAGAGACACGAGAACTAAAAAGTGTGTGACAAAGATAATATTTTTAAAACATTAACTCAATGTATGTGTTTCATGCCCCATAAATCGTGTCCCCTGTGACATTCTCTCCCCCACTGAATTCATGACGCTCGCTGCCTTCAGAAGGAGAGAGCGAATGCCGTCCCAGAACTAGGAAATTGTCGTTCGGTTTGAAACTGCACGTTAGGCTCTCTTGGTCCGTACTGAGACAGTGGTCTTGGAAGCCAGGCTTTGTTAGGAGAGTAAAGAGTTTTCCTAATTCCCAAAGCAGCTTTGCATGTGAAGGTTTGGGGCTCTGAGCATGGACTCTATACCAAGGTGTAGATAGGAGGGAGGATATGAGAAAGGTATGGTTTCTGTCCTACGGGAGATGGGTGGAGGGAAGAAAGGGGAGAGCAGGCTGCCACACATTATAGCGTTCCTGACTTCCTCCTTCTCTAGCCTATGTGACCCCCCTGGTATCTGGATGCTTCTTGGACTTTACCCTCCCATGGCCTTTGCTCTGGTATTCCAACCAAGGACTCATGACCAAGGGCTGCACCAGAATCACTTAGGGCCCTTATTAGAAATACGTAATTCTATCTACCCCAGGACCTGCAGAATGAGATTTCTAAGGGTGACTGGGCATCTGTGCGTTATAAGTTCCCTAGCATGGTTCTGATAAGAGCTAGATCAGAAAGCACTGGTGTCATGTCTTCATCTTAGCTCCTTGTCTGACTAACTCAGAGCTGCAGCTTCCCCAGGCTTGAAGGAGCTGGGCCCCAGAACCCCAACCCTCTTCCCTGCTTTATTTTTCTCGGTAGCACTATCGTCAGCTAACATTCCATTTACTTTACTTATTTCTTTATTGTTAACTACACAGAACTAGGCACCTAATGGGCACTCAATAACCATCAGATGGATGGATGGATGGATGGATGGGTGGATGGGTGGATGGGTGGATGGGTGGATGGGTGGATGGGTGGATAGGTGGATGGATAAAGAAAAAAATCAAAGAACCAGGAAGCTTTCCACTGAAGGATACATGTTAAGACTAAGATAAAAGAGAAATCATTTTATCAAGGAAAAATTAAAGAATGACCGATTGTTGGCTGTCTCTTTAGAGAGTCACCAGTATATACGTATATAAATAGAACAAGCAGGTCACAAAGGCACAAAGAGGAAGATGAAGCACACAGAGGGCCTGGGGCAGAAGGGGCAGAGACGGAAGAAGCTCGGAGAAGCGACAGGAACCTGCACTCTTCTCAGTTGCTGGTTCCTAAGTCAGTTTCCCCAGAAATAGCTTTGAAATATCAATATCTCCAGTCATATTCTGAGTTTGCACCTATCTTTTGGACTTTTATTACCAAACTTCAGACCGTATTCTTGAAATCAAGGTTTGTTTTCCCTTGAAAGTCAGAGGCTTTTTCCTTCAGACACCTTGGCAGCTGAAACTGCTTTACCACCTGTGTCTGTGTCAATATTCAGAAGGCACTATCTTTATTTGTGTGGATATTAGGCTGCCACGATCAACAATACTTGAGAGTTATTTTAAAATCAGTATTATATCATGAATCCATATTTTTACTTAAAATAAAATTGGTTTTCAGCTTAAGTCCTACCAGGGATAATACAGAGAGATAGAGAACCAGAGAAAATTTGATTGACGTGTGCCTGATTCCAGAAGAGACCATCAGAATCATAGCCCAGTGACAGACGAGTTATTGAGATTTATATTAAAGGATGGTTGGGCCATACTGGGAAAACAACTAATGGTTTTATTAGGGAAAATTCTGTCCGATTAATCTGCCAGAGTTTTCACCCTGTTCCCTAAAGGACTGATTTTTTAAAAGAGACAACCAGCAGATTTACTTAGAATTTTTTTTTTTACAGATTCTTTTGCTGGACTCTTTACCAAGAACTATTAATGAGTCACCCTGGGATTGTGTAAAACTTTATTATGGGTCAGGAAATAAATAGATTTAACTTTAGGAGACAAAACTGGGGCTAAATTAATTCTTCTCTGAGGGAAATATATAAGTAATGGGATTCCCTGGGGACTCCTGTTAGCACTAATTTTATTTTTAAATTTTTATGACTCATCTGAAAGAGGGAGAACAGCAGGAAATCTATACATTTGTGACTTCCTTTAAGCTCTTCTGAGTTGAAAAATATTAAATCGATTGGAATAAGTTGCTAAGACTGTACTAAGATTATATACATTAGCACTAAAGTGACAGCTAACCTTCAGTATAAGCAAGAATAAAATAATACATTGAGGAGAAAAGCACCTAAATTGTACTTATATGATGACGAACTTCGAGCTACAAATTACTGCCAAAGAAAAAGATTTGAAATCACTGAGCACCCGAAAAGGCTCCGTGATCATACAATTCAGTAATATATTGCAAAGAGTCTTCCTAGAGATTCACTGTGTATCTTAGCATGTGAAAGGCTTAGGAGTGACCTGCAGCAAAACAAACAATCAAACAAACAAAAACGACCTGTTTAATTTTGTTTATTCTGGGCTCAAATAAGTTTGCAGTAGGTGAAAACATGGGTAGATAAAATCCACTATTGGGCGCCATGCCTTTGGAGGCAGATTTCATGTGGAACTCCATTTTCAAGTGCACCTTGAGCAGAAACCAAGCTTCAAATTGGATGGACCACAGATCCAATCCGATACAGTGGCTCATATCTTCCCGATCATCAAAGCCCAATAGACGTGATGGACATTTCCTCATTCTCCCAGAAAACTAAGCTGGTGGTGACCCACTGAGCAGGTGTAAGAAAACTGGCAGCTTCATACATGAGAGCCTAAGGTTGTGTGTGTGTGTGTCGCTCAAGAGTAAACGAGCCAATCACATCTCTGTGCTTGGAGACTCAGTTAAAGAAAAGTCAGACCAACAGGGAAGGCTGGTATCTCTCACAGTCACGGAAAATCCACCTTGATGCCTCGGTTTTTCACTTTCATCCAGATGTTTCCTGTCAGGAAGGCACAGTCAATAATGTATGAATCTTAACGGCGGAGGCAGATGTGGTTATTATTCCCTCTCGGCCTTTCTTGCCTTGGAGAAGATGTGTTGCTTGAGAATGAGTACAATTTTTAAAAATTTAAGTTGATAGAGCCAGCTTATGAGTAAATGCACAGCTACGAACATTTCAGTGCAAAAGTCTTTGCAGAATTACAGTCATCATCACAGTTTAGTTTGGCCTTTAAATTTTCACTGTAAACTCTCAGACGATCACGCACAGGGGCTTCTAAATCAGAACCCAGTCTTCCAACAATGTTAGAACGAGCAGCTTTCTCTCGGCTG
>NW_011888829.1:1588270-1598555 GCF_000151845.1 Pteropus vampyrus | reverse complement strand
ACTCATCTGAAAGAGGGAGAACAGCAGGAAATCTATACATTTGTGACTTCCTTTAAGCTCTTCTGAGTTGAAAAATATTAAATCGATTGGAATAAGTTGCTAAGACTGTACTAAGATTATATACATTAGCACTAAAGTGACAGCTAACCTTCAGTATAAGCAAGAATAAAATAATACATTGAGGAGAAAAGCACCTAAATTGTACTTATATGATGACGAACTTCGAGCTACAAATTACTGCCAAAGAAAAAGATTTGAAATCACTGAGCACCCGAAAAGGCTCCGTGATCATACAATTCAGTAATATATTGCAAAGAGTCTTCCTAGAGATTCACTGTGTATCTTAGCATGTGAAAGGCTTAGGAGTGACCTGCAGCAAAACAAACAATCAAACAAACAAAAACGACCTGTTTAATTTTGTTTATTCTGGGCTCAAATAAGTTTGCAGTAGGTGAAAACATGGGTAGATAAAATCCACTATTGGGCGCCATGCCTTTGGAGGCAGATTTCATGTGGAACTCCATTTTCAAGTGCACCTTGAGCAGAAACCAAGCTTCAAATTGGATGGACCACAGATCCAATCCGATACAGTGGCTCATATCTTCCCGATCATCAAAGCCCAATAGACGTGATGGACATTTCCTCATTCTCCCAGAAAACTAAGCTGGTGGTGACCCACTGAGCAGGTGTAAGAAAACTGGCAGAGCCTAGTTTCATACATGAGAGCCTAAGGTTGTGTGTGTGTGTGTGTCGCTCAAGAGTAAACGAGCCAATCACATCTCTGTGCTTGGAGACTCAGTTAAAGAAAAGTCAGACCAACAGGGAAGGCTGGTATCTCTCACAGTCACGGAAAATCCACCTTGATGCCTCGGTTTTTCACTTTCATCCAGATGTTTCCTGTCAGGAAGGCACAGTCAATAATGTATGAATCTTAACGGCGGAGGCAGATGTGGTTATTATTCCCTCTCGGCCTTTCTTGCCTTGGAGAAGATGTGTTGCTTGAGAATGAGTACAATTTTTAAAAATTTAAGTTGATAGAGCCAGCTTATGAGTAAATGCACAGCTACGAACATTTCAGTGCAAAAGTCTTTGCAGAATTACAGTCATCATCACAGTTTAGTTTGGCCTTTAAATTTTCACTGTAAACTCTCAGACGATCACGCACAGGGGCTTCTAAATCAGAACCCAGTCTTCCAACAATGTTAGAACGAGCAGCTTTCTCTCGGCTGTATCGGCGTCCAGCAGTCTATTTTGAATATTTGCTTTTATTTCTTAATCCTTCCAAACAATGAAAATGAAAGTCATTATAACCAAGTGTGGCTGTGGTGATAAATACTTCAGAGTCCAAAAATACATTGTCCCTGCCTGACCGGTTGCCCATTTTCCAGAATGTCTGGGTATTTATCTAGCAGCAAGAGACCATTATCCTGCGACACAGTTGTATTCCACTGACACCTAATATCCTAATTAAAATCGGTATGATGATGGACTGTTTAAATTTTGGTGAAAATGTTCCTTTTCCATTTGCATTTAAAAGAAAACACACTCCTCATCATGGGTACCCCATCCTGGGTTATAATTTGGCTTTCCTTTGCCTGAATCATGTCACTCCGACTCGCCGCTGGTTGTATCTAAAAGAGCATCTCAATGTGCCTCCCAGCTTGGCTGTTGCCTGGCAACACCAGCAGCCACCTCCTCATCGGGATGAGTTCTAATTGGTCGCAACTCTTGACAGGAGCTACTGACTTATTAGAAAGGACACTTGATTATTTACCTAGATGGCTAGAGCTGATACATATCAGCAGGAAATTTTGCATCAAAGTAAGTCATGGATGTTTTTAATAGCTGGGTGGAAGAAAGAGGTCATAAGTTTTGTTAACTGGTATTAATTTTACATTTGTTAGTCACCAGTATAGAGCACTTTCGGGCATTAATTTTTCTCTCTCTTTTTTTTTTTTTAACAATATGGTTAAATACCACTTCCCATCCCTATTAGCCAACCTATATTTATTCAGAAAATCTCCCTCTGACATCAGTTCCAAAACAACCTTGCCCACGGGTCTAAGAACGCCAATTAGAATGAAACATTAAACTCACAAAATTCAACCAATTTTTATTAGTTCCTTTCTGTAAGGGGTTTATAATGTAGTAGGGCAACAAGGTGCCCGCCTTCCTACATTATTACCAAGTAGTGGAAGATGGTGATAGCTCACGTCCTCTCTCAAGCATCAGAAAGCATTCGGGAGGCGAGTAGCATTGGAACTGAGCCCTGAAGATGTTGCTGAGTTCTGACAGAGAGAGATGGCGTGCTGCAGGGGGAATGAGCTGCAGGAACAAAGGCATCTGGACAGCAAGTACAGGGTGTGTTTGGGGAATAGAAGAGCACAAATCGGCTGGAACACAGAGTACATGCGAGAACTCACCGAGAGAAAACTGGAAAAGTAGGTTGAGGCACGTCCAGTCCGACGTTCAGTGCCACGGAGAGTGCTTGGTGCAAACTTCTCTGGAGAGTGAGGAGCCATCAAATATTTGGAAGTCGTGGAGTGAGGAACAGGGGTCCCGTTTCAGCCATTTAGCTTCCAAGATGCCAGACGTCCCCAGGCCCGTGGGGCTAACACTTCTGGAGCAGCAAAAGACAGCCACGGGTCCATAACTCGGGAACCTGTCACCTTGGCCCCAAGGGGGTGGCTCCCAGGGGCCAAATTTTGATCTCAGGGTGGCAGCCTCCACTCATGCTCTTTTCTGAATCCCATCCATGTGTAGGGCCATCTCGGTTTAGAAATATAAGGTAGCATACCAGAGGCCCCCTCCAGCCCTCTCCCTGCTCAGGAATCGTGTCACCCCCTAGCACTTGGGCTGTCTCCATTGTCCACATTTCCAGAGGCTCCAGAGGCTTGTTTTCTTCTTCTTCTTTTTTTTTTTTTTTTCCAAGTTCATGACATCAGAACTGCATGGAATGAAATTACAACCTGGAAGTTAATTAACTGAGGAACAAAGGGAGCATGCATCCCGATTTCGGAGAGAAAAAAAAAGCAGTAAGCCAGGAGTCAGAGGATCTGGTGTTCTGATTCGCACTTTTACTAAATTATTTGAGCATAAAAATAACTAGAGACTGCCTTTTAGGTCTTTTTGTAATACTAAAGTCAATGTGCGAAAGAAATGCAAAACGGCTTTGTTAGGGGTCTCACATGTTAGAGCAAGTCCACGAGCCCACTGATTGGACCCTTTACTGCCCTAAACTAGGTGCTTGCCTGTTCTTTCCATGGTCCCCAAGCAACTGTCTCAGCTCGGTGCTTAGTGACCTCCTTAGAACCCCAGAATGTCCATGGACAGGGACTTATAGCTCATTGCAATTAGCCCCTCATTTGGTGGATAAGGACCTAAGTATAGAGAGAGCCAAATGATTTGCCCAGAGTAAGAAGTAGAGCTACCATGGGTCTCAAGTTCATTCAGGGCCAGCTCCCAGCAAACTGCACCACACTGATGCTAAGATAGAGCACCTTGATCTATTGATGTTTCTTGGATACCTTCCATGTCAGGGCCCTCAGAGAACATTCAGTCAGTCAGTCATCACGTAGATATTTCTAGAGCATCAGTTGAATGTGTTGCACTGTGTTCATTCCTGATAAAATACCAAGAACTTCAAAAATACATGACAACACACAAGAGTTGCTACAAGATAGGGACACTGAGCGTGCATTAGCTATCTACTGCTGCGTAACAAATTACCCCAAAACCTAGCAGCTTAAAATATCAAACCTTTGTTAGCTCCTAGTTTCTGTGGGTCAGGAACTGGCATGGCTGAGCTGGACGCCTCTGGCTCAGGGTCTGTCTCTCTGTATAGTCAAGCTGCCAGCCCGAGCTGTGGTCTCATAGGAAGGCCTAACTGGGAGACAGTGGGGCTCTGAGTTTACTCACGTGGTTCTCGGCAGGATTCAGTTTTTAATGGACTTTGGAAAATAGGGTAAGAAGCTTGTCCTACGTCCTTCAGTCAACAGGAAACTCCAAAGGGTTTCAGCAAAACATGGCTCAGATAACAAGTGTTTTTAGAAGACCGATCTGGGGACTGTGTGCAGGATGGACTGGAAAGTGAAAAGACAGGAGGCAAAGGGCCCAGCAGGCAGTTTAAAAAAAAAAAAAAACACAAAAATTTAGTGCATCTATGTGCCAGGTGAGGTACTAAGATACTAAAATACTAAGATACTATAAGATACTAAGACTATAAAGATACTTAAGATATGGTGGTTATTCTCAAGAAGCAGGATGGCAGCCATATTCCAGGTGACAAGTGGCAAAGCCTAAATTAGAGTGGTCACTGGGGAAATAAAGATGAAGAGACAGATGAAAGAAAGTGATGATAACATGGCGAGGCAGGAACAGGTGGGTCCAATGGGGTGTTGTCTGTGAGGAATGAGAGAGGATAATGCCAGGCATCCGAACCAGTCGGAAACATGGGTGTCCCCGAGATCAGCGGTCCCTAATCTTGTTGGCACCAGGGACCGGTGCTCCTATGAGAGTCTAATGCCTGATGATCTGAGGTGGAGCTGAGGCGGTGATGCTAGTGCTGGGGAGCAGCTGCAGACACAGATGAAGCTTTGCTGTCTTGCCTGCCACTCACCTCCTGCTGGGTGGCCCGGTTCCTAACAGGCCATGGACCGGTACCAGCCTGCAGCCTGGGGCTTGGGGACCCCTGCCCCAGAGGACGGCTACCATGCTTGGGACGCTCATCGCCATCTAGTGCTCAGCTTCTTTCATATTATGTTCCTAATCTTGGTCATGACTTTTCAAGGGAGCTGTTATTATTCCCATTTTTTCAGATGAAGAAATAGATTCAGTGAGGTTAGGTCCCCCAACTGAAAAGTGTCAAGGAGAGGAAACCTAATAATTGGCAGTGGCTTCAAGTGTTTGCTCTCCCCTGTCCACGAGTATTTAACAAGATCAGATTCTTAGCCTCGAGGAAGGAAACCTCGAAATTCTGGGGCTCACCTATGAGGAGAGAAGGAAGCCTCTGAGCAGGGGAATTTCTTAGCCCTTCTGCATTGTTATCCCATAAGTTGTCTCTTTTGCCCACTCATAAAGCTCTTCTTACCTTCTTGAATCAACTCTACTGCCCTCTGTCTCCATCTTGACTCAGAATTCCTCAGACATACTGATAAAGATTCCGTTCTTTTTTTTTTTTTTTTAACTGGGCACTTAGATTATACAGTAAACTCCAGGTAAGCAAGGACTTCCCTCTTTGGGGATTTCCTTCCCAGGCTGAGGATGGTGCTTTACCATTGATGGTTACTGCTAGTTACCAAATAGCTGGCAAGCCATACACTCAGCACCATCTACAATGAAGGTCACCAATGTGAGAAATGACAGAAGCAAAATGGGAAACGTTCTCCCTAGGCTTGGCTGCTGGACTGGGATCTCCAAGAAGAAACCATTCTTTAAAAGCCTAAAAACAATCACATTTTATCTGATTATAAGTGTAACATATATGCATTATGAAAAATGCAAAAAAAAAAAAAAAGACATCACTCATCATCCCACAAAGAAGACAAAAATGTAGCATCTTTAAGATCTGCGTGATAACACTGCGTTCATCGGTGCACGTGTGTTTGCACAAGCCACCTATGCCTGCTTGTCTGCAAATCTAGGGGAATAACTGCAGGGCTTGTGGATTGTATAAAGATGATTGCAAACCCATCAAAGAGAGCTTTTGTTTGTATGCAACTCGTGTAAGAGTAAATATCCTGTAACTGCTTGTGTATAATGCAAGGGAGAAAAACCTGAGTTGATGGCTATTGGCTAACATACAGATCATGCTCTACTGTCTTATAATATGTTCTCTGCATAGCTTTTTAAAACATTTTTCATATTCCATGCCCCATCTCATATCACATTAACCCAAATAAAAATGTCATTATCCATTCAGTTCGACAGACAGCAGGCAGAGTGTGGTAGAAAATTACAATCATGCCAGCCAGCAACAAAGAATTCTAGTCACAAGCACGTAGAGGAACTGGTGGGCAGCTGGTCCAGCCCCTCTTTTGCACTGTCCAGGCATACGACTGGGTTCAGTATGGGTGAGCCCCTCTTTGTACACAGAGCATGCTTCTGAAGGGTTGTATGTAAATCAAATTTTATGTTGCATCCCATTTTTGTAACTTAAGGAAGCTTCAAGCTTGATATCTGAAGAGACTTCCTTTCAAACAGTATTTTTTTTTACCATGTTACTTATTCCCCTAAAATAAATCTACAAGATATTTTTGCATATGGAATTTTATTAAAGCAGAGTTTACTTGTACCATTAACTTTATGAAAATAACGGAAAGACTACAGCCAGTGAAACCAGTCATAGAGCTGATTCATGGAAAAAGACCTTGTGAACCTCAATATTTGCCTGTGTTATGTGTCTTCCAAAAAAGTCAACATAACCTGGCTTTGTGATTGACGAGCAAGGAAATGGTCTACTTAGCATTTACGGTATTGCAGCTGAAATGCCATGTTCCCTGTGTGGAGCCGCCTTTAAGAAGTGACATACCTGTAGTAGATAATGTTTTAGAACTTTTCCCAATGCCTTGAGACTTTACGAGCAAAGAGTGGGCTTTATGTAATCATTAAAATCCAATCATTCATTTATCCGTTCATTCATTCAACAAATAATTACTATGTGCCAGGCACTGTTCTAGGTGCTGAGGACACAAAAATGAGCAAATGAACAAAAATCTTCTCTGCTCTCGGGAGCTTACATTCTAGTGTCAAAAAGGCGAATTCCAAACATAGATAACACTTCAAAATACATTTTCCACAAGAAATGTTCAGGACAATGTATGACAGCATGTTGCTTTAGCTATAATGTTAATTCTAGAATGCACACTTGTTAAAATGAGTCCCCTCAGCATTTCCAATTTGGTTGATCAAACATACAGTGGGGGCTGATGCCCGCCAGGCTCCACAAAGAATTCCACCTGCTCCAGGCAGCCTGTTTGGGCCAAAGTGGTGGACAGCCAAAAATGAGGTTTAAAATTCTTGAAGTTGGATAAGTAGTTACGCGAACGTTCGTAACATCATTCTATCTCTGTGTGTATGTTCGAAATGGTACATAATAAGAATATTTTAATCTTAAAAAAAAGAAATTCAGAAACTGTCCTGTGTGGGCATAGGAGGCCTCTTGAAGTCAAGAAGGGTTCTCTTGCATTTAAAGGTTTAAACGATTTAAGCAGAAATCACCGTCCATCAGAAATGTCCTAACAATGATTTTTATCTTGAATAAGAAGTTGAAATAAACGACCTTGGCTACCTTTGGCTCATAAGATTCTATATTCTAGTGCAAGATCTAAAGTATAATTGGAACCAAGCAAACATGGATTTGGGCTAATTCCAAAGATGGTACATATGGATTGTGGTCTGTTTACTCTCTAATGCGAACCAAATGTCATGAAATTGAGTGCAGATTCTCATCTCTGCCTCAGCACTTAATGATCATTTTCATAATTATTTCACAGTATTTACTCTAAATCCTTTCTTCTTTTTACTTCTAAAAAAAAAAAAGATTGCTTAAGCTAAAATAGACATTTACAGCTACTGTATTTTGTGATGCCTGTGAATTTTAGCCCTTCCTCTTGCATCTCAGCTGCACAAAAGTTACCTTCAGTACCATGTCCATTTTCCCAGGAAGTACCACACATAACCTCTTTATCTGCAGCTAATTTCGGGATGCTCCCTGCATGGTGTCCTAATTACACCTTTGTTATCCGCCATCAGATGATTCCTCTAATCAACCAAGCCTGCGACCTTCTCCTGACTCATTTAAAACACGATGCGGAATGTGGAGACGCTGTCGACATCCAGAGGTAAGGGCGCCACATGACTACGTTGCAGACAAGAAATCGCACTGTTGAATCGCTTCTTGTAGCAGCGCACAATTGCTGGACAATTACCTCGGGACCAGCAAACTATGGCAATGCTAGCAGCTCATAAAAGCATGGGTGGACTGACTCGTAAGTAGAAATGAAACCCATACGAAATGTGACGCGAACGTGAACAGAGCCCAGGGGAGCTGTGGCCTGCTGAGGGAAGCCTTGAGTGGACAGTGGTTTGTGGATGGACTCCCCCTCTGACCTCTGCAGACCTAGGGGGTGGGCAGGATGTGCCGGGGCAGAAAGGACGGGGTCCTGGTATAATTAAAATTGTGGCGCACCTCAGCCTGGAAGCCAGGACTTAGTGGCGCACACCAAATTTAAAAGACTGATGATCTGGCTTTTCTCTCAGTTGTCTGATGCTCAATTATGGTTTACAGCACATTGGGATAGGGTGGGATTGGCGAATCAGCCAGAAGCTGACGCGTTCTTATTATCATTGCTAATAAAATAATAACATAATCATCACCAGCTTTTAAACTCCACCATATTGTTTACAAAACCCTCTCGTACACATACTCCCTGGTCATGAGATGTGTGAGTTGGCTACAGATGGGCACAGTAGCTATCAAAGCAGAGTCAACTCTTAAAACTCTTAAATCTTCAACCACATTCAGTAGTCAAATTGTTGTTTTTGCAATAGCAGGGAAATGCGTAATCAATTGTAGAAATGTTTTCAATAAAAGCAGTCAAAATAAGTCATCTGGAGATGTCATTTATTCTTTATCATTAGTTGTTGGTTACAGAGTTTATAAAGAAGAGGAACTAAGTGTGTGCCTATATCAAGCCACAAAAATAGACCTTTTAATTACAAAAAGGATATGCATACCCGGTGGTTAGCCCTTTTGGGGATAATTTAACCTGACCACTCCTATGAGCTAATGAAAAAGGACCATTCCAGTTTAAAATGGCCATTTGGGGGGCAAGTTTCCTAGAGTCTAAGAGGTTCATTTCTCTGGAGCTACTGCCAGACACTTTTCCTTCTGTTTGTTTCTAAAGTACGATGTGTGCTTTCTGTAATAATATAATATGTTCATGAAACTGGTCCCAAAGTTTGTCTTGTATTCTTTATGTGAATGTGAAGGGCTCTGGTTTTTTGTCTGTTGCTCTTACGAAAACTATAACATCATCAGAAGGAACATGGGGACAAAGCTACTACAAATAGACAATTGTTCATTCATCAATCACGATTTGCTCCATATCAATTGATCATTAGATCCTGGCTTTGGGTGGGCTCCGCACAGCTTTGAGGTAATGCGCGTGGGTTTTGGATCAACTATTTTCCCTCCTTCTTGGGGAGGAAAATTTAAAGCGCACTTCCTGGCATTTGCCCGTGTCTGTCCAAAGCCTGAAAGTCGAGTGACGCTCTCCTGCCCTTCGCAGTCTACGCCTCGATCAGCAACCAGCTGTCTTTTATGTCTTCTCTCGCGTTCTGCTGTCGCTGCTCAGAGGGTCTAATCCTGGTGGTTCTTCCCCGGGCTCCTCACGTCGGACCCGCAGGAAGCTCCCCCGTCGAGCAGGTGGATGATGGAGTCTGGATCTCTCCGGGGGTGTGTACGATGTGTGGGCCAATGGTGGAGTCCTTTCGAAATCAAACGGTTCCCTCTCTCGTAGGTGCTACAGCTGCTACAGCACAGATGTGGTGGCCAGTGTCGCCTTCGGCACCCAGGTGGACTCCCGAAAGGCTCCTGAGGACCCCTTTGTCAAGTACTGCAGGCGTTTCTTTGCCTTCGGCATCCCCAGACCTCTTCTGGTTTTAATCTGTATGTACAGCTCCTGCCAAGGGTGGGGGACACTGGGCTACTGCCAGGTGGGCAGACCCCGGGATGCGTGGGCGGGACCAGCCTCTGCCATAGGAAAAGGGACTTGGGGTGTCACTGGGAGTCGCCCTGTGGAGTCCACCCTGCAGACGTCTTGATTCCTGGAGCTACCCAGGCTCTTCTCATCCCTAGCCCGAGGCCCCTTCTCACCAACACGGGTGGCCTTGGCCTCTCACCACTGCCATGAGTGTTTTGATGCATTGTCTCAGTCAGTGCTTGTATTCATCCTATGGAAAGTTTTCTCGCCCCCATTTTACAGATGGGAAAACTGAGGCTTAGAAAGACAGATCCAAAGCCTTTCATTTTTCAGGGCATATTTCTGCCTGCTAGCAAAACCGTCTGCAGAAGACTTCTCTGCGTGAGGCCCAATGCATAGTAAACCAGAAATCACATGTGATGGGGTAACTAATAGGTTACCTAATGCTGTGGAGACCAGTTGATTTTTTTTTTTTTTTTTTTTTTTTTACCTTTAGAAGTGAGTTTTTACCCTGGCCAGTTCTAGTATCTTCTTGCTTTTATGGAAATATTAAAGCATTGTTTTTATTGTTATTAATTATT
>NW_011888829.1:1583878-1587010 GCF_000151845.1 Pteropus vampyrus | reverse complement strand
TTTTTTTTTTTTTTTTTTTTTTACTTTTAGAAGTGAGTTTTTACCCTGGCCAGTTCTAGTATCTTCTTGCTTTTATGGAAATATTAAAGCATTGTTTTTATCGTTATTAATTATTGCCATAATTTCTAACCATTTGCTGGGCTGGTGAACTCTATTCATTCCTTGGTCAGTTTCATTTCTGTTTCTGAGTCGGTTTCTGTAGAAGCCCCTGTCACATCTATCCGCTGGGCACTGAAATTGTAGGAGTTGTTGCTAAGGGGATCAAAGCAGCCTCCTCCTTCGGCCCTCACCCCTCCACCCAGGGGAGCTGTTCCAGCTGAGGGGGGCTCTCTTGCCATCAACCACGGGGCAGGCAGGTGGCTTCGTTCTGTGTCCTCGTCCCTGCTGCCACTCTGAGCCTGCCTCCCCACTGTGACACGCTGGTCCAGGCCCCATCTCTTGAAAATGGGCAGAGCATCCTGAAACCTCCATGGGTTCAGAACTGTCCCCCGAGCCCAGCTTCCACACAGCACCTGTGCACAGCAGGTCCACTGTGAATGCCGAGAAGCTGAACTGAGTCGAGCTCCCCTGCCACCGCCCTGACCCAGTTAGCCCTGTCCCAAGAGCATGGCAGCGATGGCCCAGGCTGCACATGGCACAGCAAGGGAGGCGCCCACGGGGAATGGGGCCATCGTCCTTGTCAGCTGCTGCAGCCTCAGCTCTTAGGGACGACTCAGCTGGTAGCTCTGGGGACAATTATCCAGTGGGGGGAAAAATGCAAATGACCAGAAAGTTAAGAAAATAGATCAGCTTCCGCCACTTGCTAAGACTGGAAACATGGTCTGCCCTCTGTTCTTTCTTGAAATCCAAAGGGTTTGGACCCTCATATCTAGGACCTGGGAAATTAATTGATAAGCACGAGACTGGCTTCTCAAGGGCCAGATGGAAGGCGGGATTCAGTTGCACAAACGCTTATCGAGTGCTCACGAGGTGCAAAGAACGGTGAGGAGTCCAGAGGTGGAATAAGATACAGCCCCTGCTCTAAGGAGCAGCAATTCAAAGGGGAAGACGGGCCTTCCAATGACTCTAATTCAAGGCCAGGGTTTGCTTCCTGGCAACAGGCATCTAATAGCCTCGGTTTATTATCACCCCCTTTTCAATGCCACTTTTGTTTTTCTCTTTCAAGTATCATTTCCATCCATAATGGTCCCACTGGCCCGGATTTTGCCCAATAAGAACCGAGATGAACTGAATGGCTTTTTTAACAAACTCATTAGGAATGTGATTGCCTTGCGGGACCAGCAAGCAGCAGAAGAGGTAACGTGTTTTAATAGGACACAGCTTCGAAATGGAATGGAACCTAATTTGGCATCGCTGTCTCTTTTCTCTCTCTTCCCCGCATACCACGCCATGCTGTCCTTTATTGGTCTACCACTTAGAGCTTTCTAGGGGCAGGAAAAATAAGAAACTCTGGGGAGGGGCGGATAAGAAGGAGAGAGTGAGGGCAGGTGGGAAGCACAGTAGGGAGAAGCCCAAAGCAATCTGTCTCCACTCTCACATGGGCGAGTAGAAATGAAGCTGCCCCCAAACTCATGGCCTATTTCAAGCTTCGCCCCTGGCACAGGTTATAGCAGCCCCCCAAAGAATTTTCTAGGTAAATGTGCCCACGTGTACTTTCCATCAGCAGATTCTTTATATTGAAAAATGGCAAGAATGGAGTTTTATAGCGTGAACGGCATTAATATTTGAGAATTTAGGCAGCTGTCACCAATTCCACATTCTTCTTCAGCACCGAGGATGTTGCTACAAAATTTGTGTTTGGGGGCCCTCCCCTGCTTCACCTGAGACCTAGGGATTTCTTTCACCCTTACAGACTTGCACTATGCTTGGCACATAGTAGGAATCGATTGAACTTGGCTGAGAATAGAAATAGATATTTTCAGTGTTAAGAAAAATAATTTCAATATTGGATACGCTGACACGTATGCAATGTTATTATGCTTTAAGGGCTTTGTTGCATTCAAGAAAGTTGCTTAAAAGGAAAAACAAGGCTGAAATGTATGATCCAGAATTGACCCAGACAAAAATCTAGCTTTAAAAGCATTTCCTCAAAGGCTGGGTGGCTCAGAGGAATTGAAAGGGGTGGGGGTCCAATTGTTGCAGCCTTGGCCGAGAATAAAATCAGGAGCTGCTGGCTGCATGGAGCAGCCTCACCCTGCCCGGCTGTGTCCTCGGGAGACTGTGCAGCAAAGGTGTCCAGGTCCAGAAGCGGGGGAAGGTGTATAAAAGGTCATGGCCCCTTGGGCTGCACCGCTGTGAACTCAACGTGATGCCCTTGGAGGTGTGAGGAGAATCAGCTACCTGGTACCCCTGGCCCGGCTCTATGGCCTAAAAGGACAGAACTCTTGTTCAGGTTCAGGGAGGGGTGAGGAAAGTCCCATTTTCGAATCTCAGTGTTGCTAGAAAGGGCTTCTGTATGGGTGTTTGGTCACTCGCACCCCCACTCTCCACCCCACCTCAGCCTGACACCCACTGGCTATGGAGTCAGGCTGAAAATTCTGAAACTGTTGCACCAAATGGCTTACTAAGAGGTGAGGGGTTATTAAAGATCCAATTACTGGGATTGCCTCGAGCTTTTTCCTTTTATAAACTCGAGAGCTATTTGTTTCAAACAATGAGTTGATCTGAGAAAAGCTTCCCAACCACAAATCCAGGACCGCCTGTGTCAAGACAGAGCTATACGGTTACTAAGAAAACTTGCTTTAAACCCATCTAAACTCTGTAGACATTCCATCAAGCAGATGTGTGTTTGCGCAGTGGAAAATGCAGCACAGATGTTAAAAGGTAAATATTTTTCTAAGCTCTAGCCGATGGGTGGATTAGACACCTACATCTATCAGGGTGCGTATTTTTCTTGGATATAACCATAAACCAGCACTGTTTCGGTCCTAAATGGGCAGTCTTTAAATAGCCTCCGTGATGCAGTGCGAATACAAGAAACCCATCTGCACTAATGCTCCTCTCCAGGCACAGGCCCTAGAGAGCAGCGCTTTCTTCTGGCCTCTGCAACTGGAGGTTAAGACGGATTTCTCTGAGCCTAGATGGCCCTGTAGCAGCCTGTCTCAGCCAGCTGCAGTTCTGCCACTGGAAAAA
>NW_011888829.1:1566744-1583828 GCF_000151845.1 Pteropus vampyrus | reverse complement strand
TGGGCGAGTAGAAATGAAGCTGCCCCCAAACTCATGGCCTATTTCAAGCTTCGCCCCTGACACAGGTTATAGCAGCCCCCCAAAGAATTTTCTAGGTAAATGTGGCCACGTGTACTTTCCATCAGCAGATTCTTTATATTGAAAAATGGCAAGAATGGAGTTTTATAGCGTGAACGGCATTAATATTTGAGAATTTAGGCAGCTGTCACCAATTCCACATTCTTCTTCAGCACCGAGGATGTTGCTACAAAATTTGTGTTTGGGGGCCCTCCCCTGCTTCACCTGAGACCTAGGGATTTCTTTCACCCTTACAGACTTGCACTATGCTTGGCACATAGTAGGAATCGATTGAACTTGGCTGAGAATAGAAATAGATATTTTCAGTGTTAAGAAAAATAATTTCAATATTGGATACGCTGACACGTATGCAATGTTATTATGCTTTAAGGGCTTTGTTGCATTCAAGAAAGTTGCTTAAAAGGAAAAACAAGGCTGAAATGTATGATCCAGAATTGACCCAGACAAAAATCTAGCTTTAAAAGCATTTCCTCAAAGGCTGGGTGGCTCAGAGGAATTGAAAGGGGTGGGGGTCCAATTGTTGCAGCCTTGGCCGAGAATAAAATCAGGAGCTGCTGGCTGCATGGAGCAGCCTCACCCTGCCCGGCTGTGTCCTCGGGAGACTGTGCAGCAAAGGTGTCCAGGTCCAGAAGCGGGGGAAGGTGTATAAAAGGTCATGGCCCCTTGGGCTGCACCGCTGTGAACTCAACGTGATGCCCTTGGAGGTGTGAGGAGAATCAGCTACCTGGTACCCCTGGCCCGGCTCTATGGCCTAAAAGGACAGAACTCTTGTTCAGGTTCAGGGAGGGGTGAGGAAAGTCCCATTTTCGAATCTCAGTGTTGCTAGAAAGGGCTTCTGTATGGGTGTTTGGTCACTCGCACCCCCACTCTCCACCCCACCTCAGCCTGACACCCACTGGCTATGGAGTCAGGCTGAAAATTCTGAAACTGTTGCACCAAATGGCTTACTAAGAGGTGAGGGGTTATTAAAGATCCAATTACTGGGATTGCCTCGAGCTTTTTCCTTTTATAAACTCGAGAGCTATTTGTTTCAAACAATGAGTTGATCTGAGAAAAGCTTCCCAACCACAAATCCAGGACCGCCTGTGTCAAGACAGAGCTATACGGTTACTAAGAAAACTTGCTTTAAACCCATCTAAACTCTGTAGACATTCCATCAAGCAGATGTGTGTTTGCGCAGTGGAAAATGCAGCACAGATGTTAAAAGGTAAATATTTTTCTAAGCTCTAGCCGATGGGTGGATTAGACACCTACATCTATCAGGGTGCGTATTTTTCTTGGATATAACCATAAACCAGCACTGTTTCGGTCCTAAATGGGCAGTCTTTAAATAGCCTCCGTGATGCAGTGCGAATACAAGAAACCCATCTGCACTAATGCTCCTCTCCAGGCACAGGCCCTAGAGAGCAGCGCTTTCTTCTGGCCTCTGCAACTGGAGGTTAAGACGGATTTCTCTGAGCCTAGATGGCCCTGTAGCAGCCTGTCTCAGCCAGCTGCAGTTCTGCCACTGGAAAAAATCCAACCGTGTGGATGTGGCCACGCCGTCTCTTTCATCATCACCCTCACGGCACTCCAGAAAAGCCACCAGGAGGCCTCAAGGACCACAACTGTCCCCGGGGTGGGGGCAGGTGGGGTGCAGACACTTGCACTCCGATGGAGGGAAAAAAGCAACCCCACTTGAAATAACGATCTTAAAGGATGGAGTTAAGTGCTAACGTGTGTGGCGTATATTATTCATGCAATGGAAATCCGGAAGCCAATGAATTGAGAAAATGCTACAATGAATAAAGTAATCTGAAATTATAATATTTTCTGCCGGTGGTTCTGATAGTCTCCGTTTGCTGTTTAGGCCCATAAACTTCAGAAAAAAAAAAAAAGTCACATATTGGTTGTCTCTCATCACATTAAAAAGCTTTTCAAAGAAGGGATATACTTTGTCAAGGCTAAAGCAATGCAGAAACCTTCTGTGGTTACAAGCAGTGATAGTAAAAATACAAAGAATATGCAAATTGCTGATAAGGAACGTGGGGGGTGGAATGGGGTTATACATCTTTAACCACCTAAATGGGGTAGGGGATTAAAGGGAGCTAGGCTAAGGAATGCAAGATGCAGACTGGACACTCAGAAGACAAGCTTCTCCAAAGCTAGTCCCCTCCCCTGCCCCCAGATTCTGTTAACTTCCTGCTGTATGAGAAAAATATAGAAGCCCTGAACTGTGCAGATGTGAACAATGGAGCATGTGCTTTGACTTAAATCTATACGGTTTTCATCGTTTTAGTGTTGGAAAACCAACCAAACCAACCAACCAACAGTACGAACATGGATAAAGTAAAAAATACAAGGCCCCTGGTTTCCTCAGCTCCTCCAGCTCACCGTGGAGTATGGATGTTGCTAAAGATTTTCCAGGCGCGGACAAACACGCGTAATTATGTATCTCGTACATTTACTGTTTACAGAACTGGGCACACCGTTCTGCACCTTGCTACACCGTTCTGCAACTTGCTCATTTTGGCTTACTGAAATGGCTTCCCATCTTTCTGACTCGGCCCAGATAGAAGCGCCACATTCTTTTTAACGGCAGCATGGCAGTCTGCTCTTTGCTGCACCAGTCTGTGAACCAGTGGGGACTGAGGGACATCGGGGGAGGGGGGAGGGGTCCAGGTTCTCGCCGTCTCAGATCACCCCGCAGTGAGAATCTTTGTTCCTGTCCAGCTCTTTTAAAAGCTCCACGTGCATGTCTTTTGTGCTCTAAGACTCACTTATGCAACTCTAGGGCCAAAATGTGCAATTTCTTCTTTTGTCCCTTAGAGGCGGAGAGACTTCCTCCAAATGGTCCTGGATGCCCGACAATCCACCCCTTCCGTGGGCGTGGAGAGCTTTGACATAGTCAGACAAGTCTTCTCATCCTCCGAATGCTCAGCGAATCCTTCCCAGCAAGGCCAGCCCAGACCCCTGTCCAAGCCCTTGACTGTGGATGAGATCGTGGGCCAGGCCTTCCTCTTCCTCATCGCCGGCTACGAGATCATCACCAACACACTATCTTTCGCCACCTACCTACTGGCCACCAACCCTGACTGCCAAGAGAAGCTTCTGACAGAGGTAGACCGTTTCAACGAGAAATATGTGAGTACAAGTTGGGTCCAGGGCTCTATGTGAAATCCACACAATTGATTTTATGTTCGTCGACGTGAAACCTATTTTTGATAACTGCCTTGCTAAATTCACGTTCTAAGTTCTTAAGGTGAAAGAGGACCGTTGCTCGCCTACTCCATCTCTCTGGGTTAGAAAGTGCGATGGAATGTTCAGGATAACAGAAAAAAAAGAAAGTTGTGCACGCGCCTTCACTGTTTGGGGTGGTCTATGAAACCAGGCCTGGCTCAGGGAAGCTGCAAAGCCTTCATGAGTCAGGGTCAAAGGTCAGAGGTAGGGCAGGCCGTGTGGTTTCTCAGTGCACTGACTGTGGAGTCGCCATGCTCAGGGAAGCAGGTCTGATTCAGAAAATGGAGCCAATTAAGAGGCAGGAGTGGGCATAAGGATGGGCCAGGCGTGCAGGTTGGATGAGCACAAAGGAGGGGGCCACAGATGGAGTCGGGTGAAATGGGGCCAGTCAGCAGCGGGTCCAGATTCTGGATATTCCTTCTAGGTGAGGCTTCTCCCTGCTGGACGTGAAGTAAACTTTCAAGGGTGCTGAGTTAGGCTACTTTATCACAGACTTTGTTTCTGGATGCTTCTGTGTGTATTGCTTTGACTTGTGAGTTGTGAAAGAAAGTCATTTTTTAAATCCGTGCTTTAAAAGGAAGGCCACCATAATAGAATCCTTTCCATTACAATCTGATGTAATTTTTAGAGTCACGATCTTGGGAGGTGGCCCGTTCTGTTATCGGAACTATTAGAATTTTTTTTTTCATACGTTGAGCTGAAAACTGCTTCCCAGAAAATTACTTTTTTTACCCCACTGAGGAAGTAAATGCAACATTAGCCTTTCTTCTCCAATGCATTAACTGTGATACCAGTTCCCTCAACTTTTGGCTCCTCATGAGCTTATGGTCAACTCAGAGTTCCACGATATTATGACAACTGCCACGCTGGCCTGCCCAATCCACTGATTGTACAATCGATTTCTTGAGCCTCGATGCAAGAGTTTATATTTATCCTTATTACTGCTCAAGTCAGTCAAAATAATTTTGAATCTTGATTCTGCCATCTGTCATATTAGCAACTCCTCCAGCTTTGTGTCATCTGAGACTTGTTAAGCATGTCTCCTATTTCATCCAAGTCATTGATTAAAATGTTGAACAGGACGGGGCTTCCCTCCAGGTTGACATTGATCCATTAATCGATATTCTTTGGGCATGAAGTCTCAACAAGCCATGAATCCAAATCGCTCAACTACCCAGTCTCACCACCGATAGTATTTTATTGGTAGTTGCGTGGTTTTTATAACTGAGGCGAAGGAGAGGCTGAAGATGATCAGGGTATATCACTGCATGAGCAATAACAGGAGCTGAAGAGCATCTCTATAGGATGTATTTGCTGGCAGGAAACAAAACCCCAAACAAAATTGATTTAAGAAAAAAAAAGGGAGGGGCTTATTATTACATATAACTGAACAAACAGCTCAGGAACAGAGATGTGTCTTCAGCCAAATCTTTATCCAGCCTCCATGGCATGCTCCGGTCCCCAGTTCTCCAGTTCTTGGCTCTGCTTCCTTCGTGCTGGCCTCCTTCTCAGTCCTGCCCTCCTCTCGAAGACCCGAGCAGCCTTCCGAGACGGTGTGGACTGCAGGATTCTCTGCTCGTAATAAATGGAGAAAAGAGTCTATGGCCCCGAACTCTCAGCAAGAGTCATGGTGTTCTCTCTGACGGGATTGCCTAGGTCGCTGCCTGTTCTTGAAGCAACTACCGTGGCTGGGGAATGGAGGCACGAGTGGGGTTAAGCCCATCGATTCACCCACAGCATACTCAAGTTATGTGACTGAGGAGTTGGGGGGACACACCCCCACACCCAGAAGCTCCTGCTGCTATCCCAGGAAGGCAGGAAAGGCTGGTCTCAAATAAACCAGAAGGCTGGTCTAACTAAAGACCTTTAAGTATCTAGTAAGTGCCCAGCAGTTGGCTCATATGGTGGTAGGTTAGAGAGGGAGCAGCTCCAACAGGTAGAGGCCACGATCCTCACCTTCTAAGTATTTAATAGCAACTGAAAAATAAGTACTTATGGCTATTAAAACAATACTTCCCTTCCAAATAAAACCCTCCAGGGCAACAGAGGGCAGCAAGTCATCAAGTCCAGAACGTGCGGTGTTCTGGAGAGAGCGTGGGGCTCGAGAAGTCTCTCCCACCGGCTCCCTCGTGACCACCTCTGGATTTGTTTATCTCCCAGGACACGGCCATAACTGCCCATGGCCTCAAGGTGGATGACACTGTCTTACCAAAGCCTGGCCTCCTTCACATCTCCCCAACCCGGGATGGAGCTTCTGTCCCCTAGAGGACCACCTCCCAGGGGGCTGTGCAGAATGCGTCAAGCTCCTGAGAGCCCATGGGCACACAGACAGAGTTTAGTAGGTAAAGGTTCTCAAACTTCAGTGTACAAAGAACCGTCTCGGAAGGCTGTTTAACATGCAGAGTCCAGGGACCCACCCTCGGAGAGTGTGATTCCATAAGTCTGGGCCAGGGCCTACGAACCTGAATTTTAAAATTAACATCCCAGAAGATTCCGATGCAGGTGGTCCCTTGTTCCACCTTGGGAATACACCCTTAGACTCTGAGGGTCCTGTTTCTTAGAATAAACAAAGTCCTGCCCCAGCCATGCAAGCCCCGGATCATTTCCTTTCTCTAGGTAACTAACAATTGGGGCTGCCTCTGAGAAACGGGGACGCATATCGGTAGTCACTACTGGTAGTCACGGTAGTGTTAAAAGAAGTATAGCCTTGCACATGGTATGCAATCAATGAATATCTGCAGGTTCTCTTCTTTTTTTTTTTTTTTTTTTACTATAATCAGAGTTCTGTTAATATGGGCCATCTGTCAGGACATGGAAGTGCAGATTATATGTTCACACATTAGATATTTTCCTAAAAATTTGCATGCAAAGTATGACTTGTTATAATTTCCCGCTGGTTTCCATTCAACAAATATTTCTCGAGTGCCAGTTAATGCCAGGCTCAGGCTCCAGACGCGGCACCCAAGGATGTTCTGACCTAGCTCTTCATGATGTCCCTGCGGAGCCCCTCACCTCAGTAGGTGGCCTTCCCTTCGCGATCACTGTTTGAGCTCTAGAGTACCTCTTCTCTGAGTCGCATCCTTTTCCGGCAATGCCCTACGAGAATCTGATGACAGCAGTGACCTTCTCCCCAAGAAAAAGAGTGTATATGTGCACTGTATCGGTAAGGACTCTTCTTGTTGGCTGTGTTAGAAAATTCAGACCAGATGTGTCCAGGTTGTTAATTGGCCCACATATCAGAAAACTCTAGAGAACAGGGCTGCCTTTGAGGATGCTTGATGCAGGAGTTCAAACTCTGTCTCTGGATCCGGGTCGTTCTCGCTCCCCACCTTTCAGCTCCAGTCCCATTCCGAGACGGGGAGACAGGATCTCCCTTGGTGGTCTCGAGATGGTTGTGTAACCTGTATGCTGAACAGTCTGAACTAAGTGTGGTGCAAATATGGAAACGTTTTGTGTTTCCTCCAATTATTTACTTTAAATGTGCTCTGACCAACGTCCTTTCTCTTTCCTTGATGATACCTTGGACAGATCTCAAAAGTTTCTGGTCGCTCTTCGACATTAGAAAGTCCAGACCCTTCTGGTCCAGTTTTAACACTTCAACCAATCACCGGAGCTCGAGGGGAATATAACGCTCTGATTGGCTTAGATCCGGGTCACTCACTCCACCCTGGCTTTGGTATCTAGGCGGAGCCTCAGCCTGAACCACTCAGACCTGGAATGAGGGAGGGGTAGATTCTCAAACCACTGTTACTGGAAGTGGGGGGAATGGCTGCTGGATGGCTAGAAAACAGAGTATCCGCCCCCATACCTAGAAGCCGTAGCCCCCAGATTACAAGCTCCCACTTTCAAATTTCTTTCTGTGCAATCACATTCGCCTCTCCTCTGAATTTTTAAATACTGACTTTCCAAAGTCAGAGGGGTAAGCCCGACAGCACCTAGTACTGCCTGCTCTTTTGTACTTCTAAAGGATGCAGACGGTCTGCTCTTGGGTGTTTCTTGAAAAGGACGCGGCCACTTCATATAAGCAGCCTGCGATTTCCACAGAGCCAGTCAGTGCTTCCCTATTGGTCAGCACAAAGCCTGGGTTGACAGTCGGCTTTACTGCATCCTTTCTCAGTCAAGATGTGAAATTGTCAGTGGTGAAAGTCAATAACTCAGGTGCTGGCTTTTAGCAGAACTGAACTTCCAGCACATACAAGGTACTCGAAGGTCTTCCTTTACCACTGGGGATAACTTTATACCAGTTTCACGGCTCGCACATTCCAACCGCTATTCTCTCTCACCATCTCTTTTGACCCAAAGTGGCCCTGATCGCCTTTCTCTTTACAGGGTCTAGATTTCCATTTCAGTTTATAATAGTTATAATCTGCTTTATGCCTCTAAACTGCTTCATTCCCAGCCACATGTTTTCTTCCAAATCATCTGGCTTTGGAATTCTGGCTTCCTTCCCCTCCGCTCACTCCACCACCAACATCCAGCTTAAAACCTTCTTTCTCAAGTCACCCAATCTCTCCGAGAACTCGCTCTTTCCCCCATGTTCTCTTAGTCACATTAAAGAGGAGGTACGTTCATGAAACTCAAGAGGTGGGGAGAAGGGAAAGATCTGTAGCACTTGTACCACTCGTAAAATTGAGCAAGCACACCAATTATTTAATAAGACCTTTGTAATGTAGATGCTTCACCGTGTTCTCCAATATCTCATTTTGAAAAGGATGAAAAAAAAAAAAAACTTCTTTCCATATAAATGGTTTTTGCTATAGCTTTAGCACTTTGTGTTGAAATTATCGACTTTTGATCTGGCTAAACCATTCTCTTTTCTTCTCTTTGGTGCCAAACTGTGCCAGCCAAAATTTATGACTCATTTTCCTTCTGCCTAATTGTTGTTATAAATCTGTGCAGAACCCAGTTATAAATTTATCACGAATTGGACTAGATTCGTGATAAATTGATATATAGCCTCTCTTTAGGATACTTTGAACGCGGTTATGCCTTAGAAGGAAGGCCAGATTCTTAAAACTTCTCTGGAAGGGCTGCTTTGTAACCATTATAAATATCTAATTAAAATACAACTTACTCTTTTTCTTGTAAAGGATAAAAGAACATTCCATGCTGGGTATTTCAGCTGATTAGCTCATGCTGCTAATGAGAGCAAGGTTGAGGATTTGTTTCTTAAAGCAGCCAGAGGACCTCAAAAGAAAAAGGCATATTCTGTGGCTACAATTAAAAAAAAAAAAAAAAAGCCATTTGCCTCAAACTAACTGTTTCATAAATACACATCCTTAGTCACAGGGGGAGGGTTTGTTGAAAAAAAAAAAATGTGACTAGTTTAACACACATTGATCCTCATTATAGGAAAAAAAAAGTCTGCCAGTTTGGCTCCCACCCACCATGTATTTGCGGGGTCACGTTCACTCGGGGAATAGGACATAGTTGATTTTAAGATTCAAGTGAAAAACGGGAAACGGGTTTTTCCCCACTGGGAAGGGGTCTGCTTTGCCTAGGTCTGCTCAGGTCCTGCTGTTTCATATTTAAGAAGAGAAAGTTCAGGTGTTCCCCAGCCACACAGGGCAGGAGCGGTTCATCTGATGTGTCCGTCTCCTGCAGATCCCCAAACAAACAGGAAAGAGGTAGGGGCAAAGAACGACTTATAGCCTTAAAGTCAAACTATAAAACGAAGACAAGAAACGGGGTACCAGCCAAGTGAAATTAGCAGTGACGGACTGCAGTACCAGGCAGCGGATGGGGTGTCTCCAAGTTTAATGTGGGGATCCTGTTAAAATGCAGGTTCTGACTCAGCAGGTCCAGGGTGGGGCCTGCGATTCTGCATTTCCAACAAGCTCCCAGGGGACATGGATGCTACTGGTCCATGGCCCGTACCGTGAGCAGCCAGGTTCTAAACTCGAACTTCTGCATCTCTCTCAGTTGTGATGTACGTAGCAAGTAATTATTCTGCAGTGATTTGCTTCTTGAGAGAGAAAGTGATGTGGGAATTATTCGGTCCTGGGTATGTTTTTAGAAGTGTATTGCTTGCAACCCTAAAATTATCTGGCCTCCTTAGACAATCTTTTCCAGGGTGGGAAGCTAGGGAGGGCTTTTGAGTTCATTTGTGGTCATTTTCAAGACAGATAAAGGTGGCGACCAGAGCCTTCTCTCCGTATGCACGTGTAGACGCGGGCCCTATCATAGCCAACGGGCAGCCACCAGGCTAGAGTTTTAGGCAGGGAGCCTCATCTAGACCACGACCTCCCCTAATGAGCCCTAAGTGTAGCTTTAGATGCCCATTGAGAGGCCGCGTCAAAGTATTGCGGTTAAAGAGAACCTCTCCGATGCTGCTCCCCGGGAGCCAAGAGCAAAATCTATATTGTTTTCACTGCAGGAGCAGGAGCTGCGTGGGGGGGACTTTGGAATGTGTCCAACTTGCCCACTTCCTGTCTTTCATCCTGGAGGTGTCTGACCCGGAGAAGTAGACTCTCTCGCCCTTCCCTGGCATCTCAACAACTAACATCACAGGACAGAAGTTTTGACAGCCTACAAGAGGGGCTGTCTGGGCGTGTACCTGGAACCCAGCTCGGAAGTGATGGCTGGGGGGCACTGCTACCAAAGCAACAGCTCTGGGAAGGAGGAAGACGGGATGTGAGGCACTTCTGTGCCCCGTCGGCAGACAACCCGAGTCCCCGAAGCAGGGTGAACAGTTAACCTGGATCGGGTGGCAGAGCCCCAGTTTTCAACGCAAAACCATCTTTGTGATCCAGGTCATCTGCCCATTCGTTCCTCGGGGACACCTGCAGGAAGGTAGATTGTCCCTCCCCGGGGACATCCAAAGCCCGTGCCTAAGTGACCACTGGGGACATTGAACCACCTTGACTTTGAACTGCTCCCGGGGCCTCGGCAGTAGCAGCCACATCCCCAGGCCTTATGCCACCTAAGAACTCAGAGATGCTCTGTGGATCCCCTCCCCTTTTTTCTTCCCTCCCCCTTCTCGTCCAGCCCCAGTTCTTGGATTTCTCTGCTCTCTCCTCCCTTCGGGGTTCGCAGCACCATTTCGTCTTCTCGATCCTCGTTCTGGCTCTGTTCCCGAGATCCACAGAGAGGCAGAGGCTTCCCTGCTCCATCTCCTGGCCCGCTGCCCCCTTGGGGCCGCTGGCGGTCCCCGAAGCCTGGAAATTCTCAAAGTGATGTCCCGGGTGCGTGCGATGGGTTGGACAGGTGGGAAGTGGGCTGCAGCGCAGGAAGAACGTGCAGGTGCTTTTCTGGGCCACCGGGCTTAATCAAGTGTAGCACTTCAGCACTTGCAATTTTTAACAAGTGATGCTCCAAGTCCCCCTCCCCTGTAAGTCCCTGCAGAGCAGTTGTCTCGGCAGAAGGAGAGGTGACCTGCAAAAAGATGTCCCTCCCGGGAACGGGCCATACCAATCAGCATATATTTGGTGCCCTTCATGGGGCGACTCGGAGTATTTAATACTCTGGGCCTCAAGAGAGGCCAAGCTTTGCTTAGCAAAATAAGCTGGCGGGGTCGGTTCATGTCAATCCAGAAAAGCGAGAATTAAAAATAAACTTGGGAACGTGAACTCCACAGGTGAAGCTCTCCCCTTGGCAGGCGGCTCGGCTCTCAACTGAATGGCTCGTTTATTTAACTGCTGCTCACATTATAGGCTCTTAAAACATCAAAAGTATGGGTCTTCTTCCCAACAATTAGCTTTTGGAATAGAAGAATAAATACACACTTTTTAAAAAAAAAGTCACTGGACTCTATTAACCAAAGCCACTGTTACACCAGGGAAGCAGGATGATAGCAGCAGATATAAATTTAAAGACTCCTAGACCCTGAACATTTTTTTTCCATCGACCCATCACGAGCCTTACAATTTCACCATCAGGAGGTCCTCCCTTTGTTTCGAGACACTGCCCATCATTAAAACGCCACCGCTCTTGGGAGGGGGTGATATACTCGAGTACCCACGGGGGCGCTCTGCTTGGCACACTGGCCTCCAGCAGCACCTGGCCCCGAGGAGGCTGGTGATGAACAGTGCTGAATGAGTGAATGAATGTTTTCTAACTGGAGACTGACTGAAAGCAACCTGAGGTGGGGAAGCACAGGGAGACGCATGGGAGAAAACACGTGGTCACTGTGCTCTGAAAGGAAGGACACGGGAGTTAGAGAAGGCAGCTGCTGAGGCAGAGGGAGGCAGGCGGAGGCAGCACTCAGCGTCCCGACGATCCCGCAGGGCTCCTGGGTGGGGGGGGCGTTTCACTCATCCGCCAGCTCATGCCCAGAACCTGTCACGCCAAGGCATGGAGGGAACCTGGGCCCTCAGGCTCTGAGGGGGTCTAAGGAGCCATCTAGGGCAGTCTCCCATCCAGGGCAGATACCCGAGAGACCACGCTGCTCTGCTTGAATGCTCCCAGGAACAGGGAACTCACTACCTACTGTCCGCCATTATCCTTGATAAAGGGCTTCCTCCACGGAACTGAAATCCGTCCTCGCTGAGTGCCCACCTACTCACCTTTTACGACTCTTCTCTCAGTTCACGGCAATTATCTGCTAGCAGTCTGCAAATTAACAGCTTCTGCCGGGGGGCGCTGCATCCACGCCCACTACCAGCCCGCCACGGGGCACCTCAGAGACAGGGGGTGGAAGAAATATTGGGAAATCAGTACAGAATAAGGGACCTTTCTAAAATGCTTGTGGTCCAGACGTTTAATTTACTCTGAGTTTTCTGGTAAGTCTGTTTTGCCCCAGGGCTGTGGGCAGCGTTATGTTTGTGTTGGGGTGTGTGTGTGTGTGTGTGTGTGTGTGTGTAACATTGTTTTATAGCTGAATATGGTATGTGTGAAAGTATCGACCACATGAGCCTGCTAGTCCAGGCATATGAATATTCCAGATCGGAAAGGATGTTTGACTCTCCCGTGAATTGCAATGTGTAAGGTTTATAAAGCTAAGCACTTAGAAGTCGGTCTTTAAAATTTAAATATTTAGATCGGGTCTCTAGGACACAAAAGGCAATGCCTGTTTTTCACTCCCTAATTTGATTTTTTTTTTTTTCCTTTTTGGTAGCATAAGTTGTTTTTCAAAGCCTCATTCCTCGAATGTTCCCTATAGGAGGAATGTAATTAAACTCCACTGGCCTCCCCCTGCTGGGACTGAACTGGGGCCAGAGCTGCAGGAAGCTTAAAACAGACACCCTGAAAAAACAATCCTGATTATAAAGATGAGAAGGGGATCAACTTCCCTCTGGTTATGAACAAGAAGCTTTAGAAAGCCTTTGGCAATGGGTTTAGTCTCCAAGATATTTTAATTAGTGATTTAAGGCTGGAAGCAAGAAGGGAAACTTCTCGCCTCCTTAGCTATACACAAGAATTCGAACTCACTGAGAAAGTGGTTCTAGTGGCTGAGGAGGAGGGCGGTCCAGGCGAGGGTGGTTCTGGAAGAACAACAAACTTTTTCACGAAAACAACACAGTGAGGTGGGCTGGCCTCATCCATCACTCGCTGTGTTTGGGGTCCCACTCCTTGAAGGCAGTTCTTACTCCTCCCCTGGGGGGAAGGCACTGCCTCTCTCCGTGATGCCCCCAGGGAGGAGGAGGTGTCAATCACGCTCACACCGAACCTAGACTTCTCTCTGCTGCCCGAAAGAGGGACCGGAGACCTGTGTGCTAGTCCCAGCCCTGCCAATCACGCACATGGGGACGCTGCGCTGTCACTCAGTGGCGGTGTGACAGGGATGCTGGCATAATCTCTGTTCCTCAGCGTTCTTGTCTGTGAAATGGGAATAGCAATAGTATGTAGCCCGTAAGGTTGTTGTGAGGATTAAGTGAGTGAATCCATGTACGATCCTGGCCACGCTGCCAGCATCCATACACGTGCTCCTGTCACCCCCCCTCCGTGCCTCAGTTTCCTTATCTGTGAAAGGAAGGCACTGGACTAGACGTCTTCTCTGCTGGCAGTGATAACGATGCTTCCGTGCCAGGCCCTAAGCTTAATACTTTACACACAAGTGTTAACTTGATTCTCACAGTAACTTTATGAAGTAGGAACTGTCACCATCTGCATTTAATCAGTGGAGAAAGAGAGGCTGCATCAGTCCAGGAGCTGCAGAGAAGCAGGACCGATGCGAGACGGAGATTTTAAAGAACGGACCCGTTCAATGCTGGGCGCTGGCCGTCCTGACATCTGCAGGGTGCCCGCCTGCCGGCCGGAAACGTGGGCCACGTTGTTTCGATGCGGCAGGTTTGGAACAGACTGTCTTCTGGCTGGTTTCTCCAGGAAACCTCAGATTTTGCTCTCAAGGCCTTTGACCGATTAGATGAGGCTCATGCACCTTATTGAAGGTAATCTCATTCACTCACAGTCAGCTGATTGTAGATGCCAACCACATCTGCAGAATATCTTCCCAGCAACACAGATACGGATTAGCGTTGGATTAAATAACTGGGCACGATGGCCTGACCAAGTTGACACCAAAGAACAACCATCACTGAGGCTTCAGGAGGATGACTCGTCGAAGGGTGTACAGGAGGAAGGGGGCTGGCTTGGACCAGAGCTCACATCTCCCTAGCACTTGGTCACTGTTCCTTTCAACATCATCTCAGCAGTCAGTGACCCGGTGATTCTGAAACTGCCCCTCAGTGCTGAGGTGTCCTGCCCAACAGGGGAGTCAATGCCAGCTCCACCATTTCTATAAAGGGGGCGCTTCTGGGCTGCCATCCGGGGTGGGGGCCTGAAGCTGCGTTTGCGCCGCACTTTTATGGCACCGAGAAAATGCCAATTGTCCGGGCGGATGGGGACGCACGTCCTCATCGGTCACCTTTGCCAGCTCCGGCTTTGACCTGTCATCCTGGCTCTTGGCCCTAAAGATAACGAGGGTGGCTAGGTTTGTTGTGGCTTTTCCCCCTCATTGTGTGACTTTTTCACAGTCCATTCTCTGCGTTTATGGATTCTCTGCGTTTATGAATTCTCTTTCTTTGTGACTCACACAGTGCAAGACGAAAGGCACACAGGTGGCTTCGGCCCTGATGTCCCTCCATCCCTGGGACACCCCTGGAACAGAGACATCCGGCCGCAGGGCTGCCTCCTACCTCCACTGACACCCTTTCTGGTGCTTTTCTCACTATTTTGTGAAGCTGATCTTGCCTCATTCGGTGCAGGAAGTTCCTTCTCCAGCCGGCCCAGGCTTTCTCTTTGGGTTCCACGCCCCTGGAGTTTTTCGCAAGTTGTATTTCCTTGGAGTTCATTCGCATTGTGTTTTTCCATAAAGAGCGAGAACCGTGCATCTGGGCCATCTGTCTTGCAGCCTCTTGACCAGCCTGGCCCTCCCTCTGCTCGTAGCTGGTGTCACACTGGAGAGTGGGCACTGTCCTCTTTCTCCGTGGCTCTCTGTTGGACGTCAGGTTTGATCCTCTCCCAGCTGGGGTCATCTACTAACTGCTACTGAGCGCCATTTTCATCTTAATTTAGAAAAGTCCTTGGGACAGGGTCGGGGGCCAGGGAACGGCCCTGTACCTTGAGACCGTGAAGGGGTGTCCTGCTCTGCCTCCCAGCAGGATGCTCTGCCCGCCTGATTCCTCCCAGATATCTCTGCTGTGCGCAGCTGCTCCCCTGTGAGGTGTGCAGAGCAGCACTGCCTGCCCCCCAAATTCCCAGAGTCTGAGACTGAAGTGGGCTGAGGTTACAGAATAGACCCCAGCCCACCTCTAGACAGAATCGGATTTCAGGCACCAAGAGACCTTCCGGGCGTTCCTTCTCCTATTCACGTGGCCCCTCAGACCAAGGACCTGCATGTAAATCAGGGCCCAAGAGCAGCCATATATTCGTGTCCTCGAGAACTTCTAAAAATGGTAGATGCATAGGATCCACCACGGAGATTCTGATTTAGTTGGCCTGCAGCCAGGCCTGGGCATCAAACTCCTTTAAAAGCTCCCGGGTGACTCTACGGTGTAGGCAGGGTTTAGAACCATTGCCATACTCCCATGACGTATATATACAAACTTAACTTTAACCGTGACCTTGGGTTGTGTTATTAATGACACGACCCAACTTTGGATAAACACTCTGCATAATTACTGGAGCTGCTTTTTGCTTTTTAGAAAAGTTCCTCATCGGGTCACCAGGAAGTAGTGGGTTTTCTGTGTCTGTGCTGTGGTTCAGATCCAGCCCAGCCACAGAGCCTAGAAACAAAGGCCTGGCAAGCCCCTCCAGGTGGTTGCCCCCAGGCCCCTCAACCGACCAGCCTGTTTGAAAACGCCTCTTAGAATTTTGGTCCTTAGGCCTGGAAAATACCACACTCAAGAGGTCATCTGCTCTGTGCCCCACCTCTAGGAGCAGGAAGGGCTATTTCTCCGTCTCACAGACAAGACAGTGGAGGCCCAGGAAGGTGCTCTCACAGACCACGCGCTATCTCAGAATTCAGGGAGCTCTTCTGGCTGCCCAGGGCCTCGGTCTGTCTCTCTGCTTTCTCTCTCTCTCTGCTCTCCCTCTCTTTTGCTCTGTCTCTCTCTCTCTCTCTGTGTCTCTGTCTCTCTCTCTCATGCTTTTTCTCTCTCTTCCCCCTCCCTCCTTTTTTTTTACTCTCTCCTTTCTCTGAAAATCTCATTTAATGACTCCCCAGTCTGGCTGCAAATTAGCGATTTGTAGACCTGAAAGATGCTAATGATAGCAGTCACCACCATCATCATCATAATAGTAAACATTTATGGAGCACCATAATCATTCATAATTTCTCTCTGTTAAATAAATCAGACCTAACTCGATAAAGAAATAGGCCCCACTAACCGAGAATATTATGTAAATGAGAAATGTCCTAGAAGCATCTAAAAAAAAAAAATGTCTCAAGTTTCAGAGTACGTACGATTCGGCGGTTTTGTTTCTGGTCTCAATTCATTGCAGGTCCTTGTACATTTTCAAGGGGGTTACTGTCCATCTTCCCAGTTCCCAGTCTGTGGCCTGTGGTCAGTTCTAACTCTCCACTGTCAGTGTCGGCTGTTAAGTTCTGTTACAGAAACACCCCATTTCCAACTTGTTTTTATCAAGCAGTGATCCTTTGGGAATGAATATTCAATATCAACCAATATGAATAAATAATTATGACGGAAATAAGAAGAGTTACAACTCATCGAACTCATGTGCTGGGCCTGGTGCTGGGCCAAGCAATTCTAACAACCAATTTGACATCTTCCCCCATTTCAAAGGTTAGGAAATTGAAACTTAAAGATTAAGTGACGAGCTCAAAGTGGAAGCAGAGTCTAGATGTGAACCCAGACCTGCAGGCTTCTGCATCCTTGGCGGTCTTGGGAATGACCACTAGGCCCATGGTAGGTTGGTCTGTGAGAGCACATGGCTGTTCAGAGTGGTTTGGCACACATGAGGACACATTTTTGACCATTTCGTCAGCCCTGGGACCGCCAGGTCTCTGACAAAGTGTTGCAGAGTTCTCAAAGCCATTTTTTCTCCTCTCTTGAGTGTCCCCCTCCATACTCTTCCACTAAGTACCTAAGGACACTATCAGGGTAAATGGTGTTTTTACTTGGATCTTTGGCTTTGAGAAACTAAGAAATCCTAGGAAGTCAAGATGTGTCAGTCTTTACCATAAAAAGAAAAACTAAATTCATGTATTTCGATAACCAATAAGAAGATCAAATGACATAAAAGTTCATAGCAAAGGAAAGAAAGAAAAAAAACCTCAGCCGAGGAGTATACTGTTTCTTTTTAACTTAACATTTGACAAATTTACCCTTGTCTGCTCTTGCATAGCTTAAAATAAAATTCTATCGCTATTTCCATGTAAAAAAAAA
>NW_011888829.1:1560369-1565967 GCF_000151845.1 Pteropus vampyrus | reverse complement strand
AGTTAAAGTTGAAGAAACTTAGGGACCAGTCGATCTAAGCCTTTTATTTTGTACATGAAGAAACTGAGGCAAAGGACATTAGGAGACCAGCTGAGGTCTCGCGGGCCCGTTCGGGTGTGGTTACTTGACTCCCAGGCCTATGCTCATTTCGCCATGTGCGCTAACAGTCTATCAAACGCTCTCGGAACACCGAGTGCAGACAGGGTGCCCTCGGCCCCACCCTGGGGCAGGAAGGGTTTGCCTCCGTCGTGGGGGAGCAGGCACAGGACACCCCAGCACGGCACTTCGACTCCTTCCTCGGTGTCTGCATTTTCGCTTCTGGATGAACAAAGAGCCCTTTCCTAACGGCATCGGCGTCACCTGCCTTCCTCCCCGTAATGTCTGCTGCAAACAGCCTGTCTTCCAAGGCCGGCCTGGCATTCTTCAAGGATTCCTTATGGCCATCTGGCTCCCTGTCCTCGAAGCTTCTGCTCTCGGGACCACTTTGGGGATGGAAAGTGCCCTTAGCGAGATTTGCCCCCGCTCCTTCCCAGGACAGACGCCCTCAATTCTTCCACAAACAGGATTCCACAATTAGAAAAGAAAAAAAAAATCATAAAAGCTAAAATCAAAAACAAAAAACTGGGGGCATACCAGGAGCCTCCAAAAGATGATGGTCATCAGTTAAAAAATTAAGCAGATCAGCCCGATGATAAGGCATCTCTATTATGCTCTGAATATTAAATTAGCCAACGGGTGGACGTTTCTACAGCTATGCTATAGCAAGGCAACAGCAGAAATTGCTTTTTCCTCTTTGTGTATAATCACCAAGAAACGGGAAGGCACGGAGATTAAAAATCAAATGAGCTCCCTTCTTGTTTGTCCAGTCAAGCCAACCTTCATATTGCACAGTGTTTATTGGTGGGAAACTGCCAACTTCTAGATAAAAGGCAGGGGTGTTCTCTCCTATTATTTCACCGCTAAGCTGCTTCTTGTGAAAGGCATTAAAATGGAGGGAAAGCAACCCCTGGCCACTCACTGGGATTGTGCTTGAAGATTCTAGACAGACCATAAGTAATTCAGTGAGTCACTCACAAAGACCCCGGCTCTGTGTGTTTGTGGCTGCAGCATTCAGGCTAGCCAGAGGTAATGAGTGCCACCAAAATGCAGAATAAAACTCTTATCAGAAGATGTCATTTTTTCCGAAATGTCATATATACAATTTTTATTGGAGCGTGATGACAGATAGTGAATAACTTAACATAAATTTGCATAATATAATACAGCTGTTAATTTATGATCATATTAAAGCACAAAGTTTTGTAGTTTGGAGCACTTAAAAGTCTTAATCTTCGGAAACTTTCCCTCCAGTTTGCTGTTTATTTATTACTACTCAGGGCTGCTACATAAAATATAGATGTCTGTTTAAATTAAATTTCTGATAAACAATGAATCATTTTTGAATATGTCTCATGCAATATTTGGGACATACTTATACTCAAAAATGATTCATTGCCTACCTGAAATTCACATTTTTATGTGATAAATCTGGCAACTCTATTTTTCCTTAGCAACACCTTAAGCCCTTCTGGCTCTTTGCCGGCAATGGGAGAAAGGGCCCAACTTCTGGGAACGTGGTACTGTTGTGCAGAGTCAAAGGAATCTGGTTAGAGAGACTTGAGTGCAAAGCGGGAAACCGAGGCAGGCGGCACATCTGAGCTTTCCTGGCAGCACTGGCGGGGCGGCGGGGGGGGGGGGGGGGAGTTCGAGCTGTTTTCCAAACTGTTTTGACCACAGCCTACCTTTACAGCTCAGAAAAGTGAATGAGATTTTTTTAAAAATGATTTTCCTAATGAGAAAGTATGTCAGATCAGTTAAGAGACGTTCCGGGTCCATTTCACGAATCTGTGGCCGAACTAGGAATAAAACTGAGGCCTCCCAGCTCCAGGTTTCATTCCGCCACACGTCCTAGTATCCATTTCTCCCGGTCTCCAGGTTACAGTCCACATTCTGGGATCCACTTCTTTTGTCTTATTTTATAAGACTGTATTACTTCTACACCATTTTGTTATCACGTCATCGTCTTCTCAAGTTTCCCAAGATTTATGTCATTTCTGAGCTAAACTGAGCATGTCATTGCTGATGGCACCCACCTGACTTGCGCCAGTGTTTAAACAGATTCACCTCGGTACTCGCCCTGATCGGTGGCCTCTCTCGGCCCTCTTCCTCACAGCCTCGCCGCCCCCTTTCGGTGCCTCGATCTGTGCTGTGCATCGTCCGCGTGCTCTCCACTGGGATGGGCACTGTCAGAGACGCGAGAAAAGCATAAGAAGAGAAACTGTTATTCGTTACCATTTGCTCTCCCTGATCTAGAAAATTGGCAGCGTATCTATTTCAAGCATTCCCTTTCGGAGCTGAGAAAACAGGCTCAGAGAGGTTAGGTGTCGTGCTCGGGGTCACAGAGCAAAGACAGAACTCAAGCCTTCTCGCTCTAATTCTCACGCTCTGTCATCAGGACATGGGGGCTGCTGAGCTGAGATGCCTGCGGACAAGGACACTGGCGGGAAAAGACACCAATCCAAGAGTTATCCATCTATTTCGTATATTTTCTCATATACTAAGTCTAGATTTTCAAACCACATTAAGAACTTTCTGGAATCTTACAGTCACTCAGCTTACTATCCTCTAGATCTTCTCCATGATCATCCACTGCACATGGCTTTCCCCCACCCCCACCTCCCGCCCCAGTGGTGACAGACAAATTCTGAAGAAATGCAAGGTCTGCTGAGCACTCTCCCCCTCTGGTGGCTCAGCACGGTTCATCTGGGCTTGCAGAATCCAAATTCGGGGGTTCTCTGCAATATTTTCATTAACTCAGTAGTCAATCGATTTACACGAAGAAGTCTATGGGGCTCGCTCCCTCCCGCTCTCCCTCCATCCCATGGAACCAACTTGCCGGTTGGTTCCTCCAGGCCCAGCAGCTACTGCCTGAGCTGCCAGAAGATGGTTCTCAGGACCCCCCGGGGCTCGGCACAGAGGGACTGCGAGTCCCTCTTCAGAGTGGTGCAAAGCAAGGACATCACAGCAGGAGTCACGGACAGCGATTCGCAGGTCCCACGGCCCTTTACCAATCTTATCTTCACCTACCCTGGATGAAGCCTCTGCTAAGAGCAGAGGCTCCGGGTCCGACTCTCCACCACGAAGCCAGATGGAAGCCCTGAACCAGCCACATAACTCCAAACCTTCCATTTCCTCGGCCGTTAAAAAGGGATACGAATCAAACCTGCTCCCTTAGGTTGGAGCTGATGACGTGGGATGGTGTGTGTCGGCACAGAGCCAGGCACCGGCTGCTCTCCGGGAACATTCATTTTTATTTTCCTGTCATTTCAAATCTTCCTGTTATTCATGCCATTCTACAGGTCATCTCAGAGGGCTTAGACATTTGACTCTTCCACGTGTCTCTCCTCATCCTGCCACCGAGTCTCTACACCACCCAAATCTCAGTATGTGCATTCTGCTCCCCTGGGAAACAGGGGGCCCTCCCTAGCCACCCCTGGTCGCCTACCGCATGGCTCCGCTTGAGTCCTCCCCCACCACCTTTCAGCTCTGAACTTTTTCTACCCTTGTTCCCTTCCAACAAAACATTCTTTTGCCGACCCATTTCCCCAGGACACTTTTCTGCTAGGGGACTGGTGAAATGATCAAATTACCAAGCTCTAAAGACTCAGAAAGATTTCAGAGGTTGCTGGTGGATCCCAGCAAGCAAGGGTCCCAGGCGGGGCACATTTACATGCTCCTGCCTGGGTTGATGTCCTGCCTTATGAAGCATCTGCCTCTGAGGGTGCCCGCCCACGCCTGTGCCCTGGTCAAGCAGCCATCGGTGGGGAGTGCACCCTTGCGCGTCCCGCTTAAATGAGGAAGAGAAAGGCTTCCTTTCCGGTTCATCTTCGCCTGGCGTTGTCACAGCCTTTGGCACTGGGCAGACTTGGGTTTTCACTCACTCGACGCTACATATTTCTGCTAGGTTCCACCCTCTCTGCTTACTGACCTGATGCGCAAACCCCTCTGAGCCTGTTTTTTCATCTATAAAGTAAAAACTCAATGAAATAATACCAGGGAAAGTCACCCTGTGCCTGCCCCGTAGGGCTTGGTCAACAAATACTCAGTATAGCTGCGGAAGTCTCCCTTCTTCTAAAGACGTCATTGGTTCTCCGGCCTGCCCCCCACCCGCAACGCAGGCCAGGCTTTCTCTCCCTCGTCTCCACCTTGCACCCACATCTCCCATCCCCCGCTTCCCTGCCCCTTATTCAGGGGAGCTGCAGAGGCCACCTGCAAGAGCAGCTGGCATCCAGGGCCACGGGGCTGTGCTTTGTCCCAGCATGACACTCCTCTTTCATAAACACACACGGGGGTGCAGCCTTTACGGGAGGGGTATACCAGCTCCAGCCTGAAAGCCACCAGCAGCCTGTGCCTCCTGGTGGGAGTGGCTGCCTGGGGAGCCAGAGCTGAAGGGCAGCCGGCCTCTGTTTCCTACGTGGTGGCTCGTGACTGGCATGTCCTCCGGGCAGCCCAACCTCCTTATGTTGCTGGGAGGTCACTCCACCACCTCTGAGCCTGACCTCTTCCCCTGGACACTGCAGGGCAGTGAGACTGTCACCCGAGGAGCTGCTGGGGGCCCACCTGGCATCCCCCGGTGATAAGCAGGACGCAGGGACCTGCAATGGGCCTCGCCCAGCTCAGCAGTGCCCACCCCTCAAGGCCGCCTCTCTGTCCCCCAGGCGCCCCAGCTTCCCTCCCGGTCCCACTACTGCCCCTACCCGGCCCAAGGCTGTGGACTTGACCCCCTGGCTGCCTGGACCTATGATCCCACAAAAATCCCTCCAGCCAGCTGGTCCCGTCCTGTGTGGCACTGTCACCTGTGGCACCTGGAGGGACCCCCACCTACCCCCACCTTAAGGTTAGGTCCCTCGAGAAGCCTCTCAACTGCATGGAGGCAGGAGAAATGCAACGAGGCCCCCCGCACGCAGCACGTTGCAGGGAGCGGCAGACACGGAAGACAAAAGAAACAAACGAGTCCTGAAGACCCACGGCCAAAACCCACCCACTGCCACAGTGAACGCGCCGCCGCCGCGATCTGCGGGCCGGACGCGGCCGGCGGGAGGCAGAGGCGCAGTCGCGGGGAGCACGCGCCCCGGGAAAACGGCCATAAACGGCGCGGCCGAGGTGCAGCGCCGTTCGATTTCGTTCCAAACCCTTGTTCAAGGGCGTTTATTGCTTGTGTGTGAAGGAACACACATGCTCTCTGGAAACTGCCTCGGCGGATAAGCCTCGCCTTCTCTGGGAAGACTTTCCGACCCCCGCCGCCCGCAGCCCGAGCGGCTTCCGTGGCCCCCGCGACGCCCCCTCGTGTTCCCAGGGAGCCCGCGCTCCCTCCGTCAGGGCCGGGGCACCGGGGGCTCCGCGGGGCTCGTCCGCCTCCGGGGCTGTGCGCTGCCCACCTCCGCCCGGCCCCGGAACAATGCCCGGCACGGCTGGCGCGAGGCGACGCACAGCCCAGCACAAGAGGCAGTTTGTAAATAGCAAGGAAGTGCCAGAGGTTGCTAAGGGAACCTGTAGGAC
>NW_011888829.1:1558508-1559069 GCF_000151845.1 Pteropus vampyrus | reverse complement strand
AGGTTGCTAAGGGAACCTGTAGGACAGGTGAAATTCCTGTTAGGAAGGATCCATTAGCCAGACCCCTAAAATAAATAAATACGTCAAATGAAAGCCTAGAGGTGGGAACACATAAACAGAGAACCTTCTCATGGGGGGAGGGCTGGGGAGTGGCGATCTGCCCTCCCGTGGCCACAGTCACCCTCTTGGGGTTCTGGCCCATGTTAGAAAAATGGCCCGATGGCAGAGATAAGAAAAGCAAAAGAGGTTAACAGAAGTGGGGTTCAGACAGTGGCAGAGGAGAGGCTGCCTGCTGAGGTAGGACGACTCAGGGGCCCAGCTCGCCCAGTACACTGGGGAGGGGAAGGGGCTTTGGCGGGGAGCACTCAGCCCCCACATTCCAAGAGAGATGAAGGAGAGTGTGGGTCTCGCTTGCGGGTGTGCCCCCTGTCGCCCTCTCTCCCCGGCCTGCGGACTTTGGGAGCACGGGTGGGAAGAATGGGGGCATGGACTGGGTACCACGGTATGAGGGCAAGGTGTGCCAGGCCACTCTTGAGAGGCCCTGTGGGGACCACCTGCGGG
>NW_011888829.1:1543450-1555823 GCF_000151845.1 Pteropus vampyrus | reverse complement strand
TTTTTTTTTTTTTTAGCTTGCCCTCCCCACTTCTATCTTAAGACGTGGAAAGGGACCGAGCAGGCGATGGGGAATTTAAAATGAGCTTAGGAAAAAAAAACGACAAACCCCAAACCCCCGCTACAATAAATCGCATCACAGTGGAGATGCCTCTCTAACTAGAAAATTCTCAGCCCAGACAATGGCTCGTTTATTTCCAACAATATTCAATACAACAGCATTCCAGGCCAACAAAAGGATTTCTGCGGGTTCCTGGAGTTGGTTGCAAAGGGAATTAACCTACATAGAAAAGAGAGCTGTTCAATTATAGATTCCCAGACATGAGGGAGACCTTTGTAAATAAATCGTAAGGTGGTCCGCTGAAAACGCGGTTACTCCCCATCTCACCCCCTAAGAGGATGAGACGGAAGCTCCTCGGCCCTGCCTTGCCCTGTCCTGCCCGGGCAGGGAGTTTGGGTAAATATTTGGGTAAATATTTGGGTAGAGATGGCTGCTGCTGGAGTGGTGAGCAGAGCCGGCTCTCAGAGGAAATGGTTATTTTCTCCCAGGCCCTGAGATGATACATTTTTATAAACATCCAGGCAGGCAGCCTCTAAAGATTCCTAGGCTTTACAGACACATTTCGGATTCAGTGGTCAGCGAGGCCTGGCTCTGAGCACTGGGTGCTGAGGAGGAAGCAGGAGCCGGGAGGGCGGGGAGGGGTCTGGAAGCAGCCCTCTGAATTTAACATGCCGTTGCTTTTAGGCCCAGTAGATGAAAAAGAAAAATTCCAGTGCTTACAGCTCTTATCTTTGTTTACCATTTCCCAAACAGTAAGTGACCTGGGCTCCGGCTTTTGGGCTGAATTATCAATGAGAAGCACACAGACAGGAGAATGGGAATGCGGGGGGCTGGTGGGGGGGTCAACAGAGCAAGCTGATCACGCCCCGCCTTCCTGCCACATTGTCTTGGCCTGGCCCAGGGGTCCGGGATCTGTCCCTGTCACAGGCTGTCCCTGGGAGACGGGGGGGGATGGGTCAGACCATCACAGATGGGAGGCACTCTGGGATCACCATCGTCCACTTCCTGCTGGCGAGGGATCCTTGAATACCCCACAGGGAACTCTTCAGGCCTTAATAACAGCTTCTGGAAATCTCCAGTGGACATGGGGCTCGCCCGGGTCACTCGTTAGGTCCTAGTCATTTGAAAACCCTTCCCTATGTCGAGTCAAGACCTTTCTCTCTAGAACTTACCATCGGGCTTGAGTCCGCCCTCAGTAACTGCAGGAGCAGCACATCGTTTTTGTCACATGCCTGCTGCTCAGCCATGTGATGGCACCCTCATGCGTCCCCGCAGTTGGCTCTGTCTGCCCAGTAGAAGGGGTGCGTCCGTCCCCCCTCACTCCCACTCGCCCCATGTCCTCTCTCCCTGCGGGCCCTTTACTCCTCCTGATGCTGGCTTCGGCCGCACCCCGTCCCGCGGCTGACCGATGCAACGGCCTTGCCTAGTTCTCATCTCCTGGGCCATATCCAAGAGATCAGGGACGCTGTCTAGTGCCCCTTCCTTCCCAGTCTGTCTGCCACTTTTCTCTGGGCAGTCCTTCCAGTTCTTCCTCCCTCCATCCCAGAGACTCATCCACCTCTGTGGACTGAACTGGACACCACCTTCCCTGGGGCCCCCAACGCAACCTCACCAAGCTCCTCCTGGAAGAGGATGCCCCACCTGGATTGGTCCTGTTTCTATCAGGAATGAAATCTGGGTACCGCTTTCATCTCTTACTCCCTGATCCCTTATGTCTAAAGACTCACCTCCCCTGACGAGCTTTCCCTCCTTACAATGATTCTACATCCTGGGGAGCTTTCAGAACAATACCAATTCCTGCTCCCCAAACCAAGTATTCCGGGGTGAGGCCCTGGCATCGGAAGAGGGCAACCGAGATGGAGAATCACTGCTGGTATTGCTTCTCTCTTTCAACCCCGCTGCCTGTCGTGACAACTGCCCCTGTAACGGGAGCTCGTCGCTTCTGCCTGGACTATTGCAACGGTCTCCTGTCCTCCTGCCCCGTTTCCCAGCTCTTCCGACTATCTGTCCTACACGTCATCGTCAGATCTCAAAATACCATTTTCAGTATGTTACCTCCACTCATCAAAACCCTTCAGTGACTCCCGATTACCATACTAATAAATCTTTGAATGAACGAGTAAATGGTTTCCCAAATACATAACCAGCTACATGATATGGAGGCGCATCACCTCCTCTCCACCCCACCCCCCCACGTCAGGTACTCAGTGTCCGCCTGGGGAGAGAGTGAACTCAAAGAATTTCTCTGCGACTTAAACGCGAGATGCTCTCTGCGAGACGCTCTCTCCCCCACGCAGAGAAAGTGGCTGGATGACTTAACCATCATTAACTTAGGGGTTATTTCATGCTAATAGAAAGAACGGAATCCTGAATATTACAAAACATCAGATAATGGAAAAAAAACTCGAATCTACTTGATTGTAGAATGTGTTTTATGCTTATGAGTGCTCGTGTCTGACAATTGGGACAAAATTTTTAAATTAGGGAATTAGATCTATCGTATTTGTCCCCCCCACACACACACACACCATGTACACACACTATAGGAATAAATAAATCAGCTCTGAAAATACCTTTTTTCTCTCAGCCTTTTCCTGGAACAGTGACAGCGGTCAGACTGCAGCACACCGGGGGGAGGGGGCAGGCGGGGGGAGGCGGGGAGGGACCCTCAGTGAGTAAATAGAGGGGACCGAGATGTTAACAAGCTGCTTCTCAACTGATTCACGATTCAAGTTTCAGGCCGTATGGACAACCGATTTGTAAAACTCTTCAAAATACCTACTCGAGCTGAACATTCGCTTCGCTTTTAAACCAGCAATTCCACTCCTAGATATGTATATATCTCTCCATATATACATGCCCGACAGAAACGTGTAGATAGCTGCACCAGAAGCCACACAAGAATGTTCAGCTTCACTCATAACGACCCCCAAACTAGGAACAACCCAAACGTCCATCCACAGTTGAAAGGAGGCACAGATGTCCCCACGACCAGGGGAACGGACACGCTGCATCTCGGCACCACTCCACGGGTGGATCTCAAAGGCACAGAACCGAACACAAGAAGGCGATGTGAAAGCCTACGCACCGGGTAGCCCGTTTATACAAAAAGTTCCAGAGGCACAAGTCATCTCTCGTGTCGGAAGTCAGGAGGACGGCTATCCCCGTGGGGGGCTGTGACGGGCAGGGGGCACGGGGCGCTTCGCAGTGCTGGAAACCCTCTGCGTCTTGATCTGGATGCTGGTCACAAGGGAATGCTTACTTTGTGAAAATTCACTGAGCTCTACACATTTTTGTTTGCGTTACGTTCTTCTGTAGGCATATTATTTTTCCACAAAACGTACACCAGGAAAGGGAAGAAGCGAGGGAGGTGGGAAGGGGGAAGGAGAGCGGGAAGGAGGTGGGAAGGATGGTTAGGCAGCGTGGCACGATGGAAAATCCTCAGAGCCCGAACATTTGCGTTTAGTTCCGACTCTGCCATTTCCTAGCTGTGTGACCTTGGACGAGCCACAGACCTCTCGGAATCTGTTTTCTCATCTATAAGACAGGCGACAAAAACGGCCCTACCTACCCCACAGTGCATGTGTAACGACAGAATGCGTGCAAAAATCCTTTGGTAGGCAGTAGAATAAGGGAGGAGGCGGAGCGCTGTTATTATCCTAGATCTCCGGGAACAGGAATTCCTGCAAAGGGTCAGCACTCTAAATAAAGCTCTACCCAGGACCGTGGTGGTGACGGCTGACACCATAAGGACGTGTGTGTGCGCGCGAGTGTGTGTGTGTTTGCACACACACGGCCTGGTTTATGTTTGTTCATGACAGCTTCTCCCCTAATCCCTTAATGGCCTAGGCTCGGAGTAGAGCACCTGGAATAATCCACGTGTTTATGTGAGGTGGGTTCTGTCTCTTTCCTTTTAAAGTGGATATAAATAGATGCTACATACATTCTTCTCATGACTGTTTCTGAGGTATGGATGCACGTCGACATCCAAATCTGCCAAATTCTTTAAACGAGCAGGTAGGACTTTCTGGGCCTTGGCTAGAGCGATGTTGACGGAAGGGTCCCTGCCCCCCTCGTAACCCCCGTCCCCCATTTCTTCTCCCGCTAAGCCGGAGACGGCTCACTCGGACACATCTATGGAATCGCAAAGCCAAAAAGCCAGAGCTGGTTTAGAGAGCCGGACAGTGAGGAGCCTGGCCCGTGCTCAGGCCTCGCCCTCAGGACTCAGCGCTCACCCTGGAGACTGGTGGGAAGGCGGGGGCTTTCCTTCCGGGTTGGTGGGCAAGGGGCAAAGCCAGAGTCACCACATTTTCCAAGGTTTGGGTTCACATGATGGTCTTATGTCCCCTGGAGAATCAGAGTAGATGGAAATCTTTACTCTTCATGTGGCTGTATTGCCCATGGCTGTCCCCTGTGCTAAAATGCCATGTTGTAAGGGATTTCAAGTCCCCTGCTTCTGGAGGGCAAGGGCTGGCATGATTCAGCCCGCTTTATAACACACGACGTCCGGCATTCACGGTGCGTGCTTATCAATACCATTTGATGCTGCCGTTGCTACCGCTTGGGAGGAACAAAACTGAAGCCGCCCCCACTTCTATTTCCTTTAGCAAAATAGGGAAATGTTAATTTTTCTATTAGGTCCCTGAATCTCTAGGAAAAATCTTTTCGAAAGCAAGGACATTTTTGTTTTTCTCATTTATACCCCGCATCATATCTGTGGTGCGTGTGTACGTGTGAGTGACTTAGGACGTGCGCGTGTGTGTGTGTCTAGTTCTCAGAGAAAATGGCACATAAAAATCTAAATGTAGCAAAGTGAGATTAATAGGAGAGAGCAGTATTTTTTCCTATTTAAAGAATTTATCAATGGATTTTCCACGGAGTGCCCTTAACCATCATGTTTATCTATTGCATTTAAATATTGATTTATAGATCATAAACTATATGACAGAAAGACTAAGAGGCCAAGAATCTTAGAAATAAAATTAGAAGTTACTGCCCATTGAAAATCAAATATAGATGAAACAGTCTCCCTGAAAATGAAAGAACTCTGGGTTGAGACTGTAAACCATGAGGCAAAAAATCAGTTTACTTTTTTAATATCTACTTTTCCCCATATTTAATAATTAAATATTAAATCACTATTTCCCAATATTAAATATTAGCAAATAGTTAATATTTATTTTCAAACTTCTAAGGGCACAGTTACTTATTTTATGGAATAAGCCCCAGCTGAAAGAAATTCCATCGAATTTTAGAATTGCCTTCTTCCTTGACACGTCATCATAGAGGGGTTTAATACATACGACAGAGAGCCTTATGATGAAATTAACTCCCTGCCACTGAATATATTCAAACAGAAGTGTTATCTGCTTGTTTGATACATTACAGTTTCCAGAGACCTTTCAACTTCACTGTCTCATTTGTCCTGCCCTGCGACATGGGTGGAGAATCATCATAAGCCCAACTTACAGACCAGGTGACATATTGATGTTGCCTTGGCGACTGGCCCAAGGCCATGGCTGATGGGTGATGGATCCAGGATGGAACCCAGGGCAGGACCTGGCGACTGCTCCAAGGCACGGCCAAGGTCAGGGAGAGAGGCTGTATGGGCAGCCTCGCTGGGTGCGAGGCAGGACGGGTGGATTTTAAGAGTCCTCCCGATTCTAATTCGGAGTAATTTGGCCCATGCAACGGGAGTCAGTGAGAAGCCGTGGGGACCACTTTTTAATATTATGTTTTGTAAGCACAGACACTTAACGTGCTTCCTGGCTTGAAATTAGAGAACGTTCTGCTCAGACTCCCCAAGTGCTCTTGACATCCCAGGACAAGCAGACCCTCTGTCACCAGGACAGAGGGAGGGCCTGAGTGTGCCCCGGGTGACAGCACAGGACAGGCTGGGCCGGAAAGCTCAGCCCGGAGCTCCCAGCCTCCTGCCTGCAAGGAAGCTGCTTCTGTTTCAGACATTTGGGGTGAGCCGGCCAGCCCGTCCTAACACGGCAGAGACCTTCCCTGACTGAGCTCCCCTTCCTCTCCCTTTCACCTGAAATGAATTCTACCCCCACGACGTCGTTTTCTTTGTTAGCTTTCTCTAAAAGGCAAAGAAAAATACGCAGCACCCAGAGAGCGTAACTATCTTTTCGGTTTTGTTTCTACTTGACAGCCCTCCACCACCACGTACCACACCCACCACATTTCACTGACTTGATCAGTGCCCTGCACGGGAGGCCTGTCTGCCTCTGTGCCTGGAGAACGGCCATCTGTCCCCCAAAATGCAGCTCAGAGCGGCACCTCTCCCGCTAAGCCGGCCTGACGCAACCATTTTAAATGCTTTCACGTATCTCAGAGCCTTGCATAGGCTGTTCCACACGCTGTTGTTTAAATTTCTATTTAATGCTTTAGCTTTTTATGAAGGAAAACTCTAACCTACGCGAATTGGAAGAATCACCGCGTGAACCCGTGTACCCATCACCCAGCTTCAACAAGTGTCAGCTTCCGGCCACTCGAGTTTCATGTTTTTCCCCACCCTTCCTCACTCCCATTTAAAAAAAAAAAAAATCCCAGACATCATGTCATCTGTAAATACTTCAGCATGTAGCTCTAAAAGAAAAAGGCTCTTTTCTAAAACATGATTACCACACCATCATCACACTAAAAACAAAATGGACTGTAATTTCCTGAGCTCGTCAAATATCCTCTCAGGGTTCAAGGTCCTGTGATTGGCTCATGATTTTTTTTTTTTTCAGATTGGTTTCTTTGAACCAGCATCCAAACGAGTCTACCCACTTTTCACTGGCTTACTCTCATTCATCATAAGATCTCAGTTTAGACACTGCTCCCTCCTGGCGGCTTCCCTGACCCCAAATGCTGGGGCATGTGTCCCTTGTCTGTTCTGCCACAGCTCCTGGGCTCGCCACTCTATAACCTTCACCACTGGTTTGCATCCTGAGATAGACTGTGAGCTCCAAGAGGGCAGGAAGGGTCACTGGGTGATGTCACTCTGATGTCCCTGTGCCTAGTACAGCGCCTGGTCCATAGTATGTACCAAATCTCTGTGCGATGAATAAGCAAATGAATGAGCTCCCAAAGTAAATGAATGAACTATATGTCCCATTCCTAAGCCCATTCTATCATACATTCCACGTTCAGTGGAATGATTTGCTTGGAAGTCTGTTTCTCCGTGGAACAGAGACTTAACCGTTTTCGGATCCCCAGAGCCTTGCCCAGGATCTGACACGCAGTGGGCAGGTGGAGAAAACCTGGGTTTTGTACTCCAAATTCTATTGGTGTGACTTGAGATTCACAGGCTTTCCTCTCTGGGTCTCGTTTTTCTCATCTCTATGATGAAGAATTTGGGTTCATGAGTTCTATGGTCCTTTTGGGTTTGCGATTCTGAGTAGGGGCCCAGCCTCATGGGGAGTCCCCATTTGCCATACGCTTGCTGCCCTCTGCTGGCAGAACTGGCTCAGGACCTCTTTGTCCTCAATTTTGCGGAAAGAGAGTTCTCCCCATCTATAAGTGGGACAGGGACTTGAATTGTGCTGCCTCGCCCGGGTTTGGTTAAGACGTGGAAGCCTGTGCCTCTCTCCACCTCACTCATTCATGCCTCCAGCAGAGGGCATCACTGGGGTAGGTCACAGACAGACAGAAGACTAACACAGTGGTCACAACGCTCCAGCTTCACATTAGAACCTCCGGGGGGTGGGGGGGCGGGGCCTGCTTTGAAAACAGATCTGATGCCCAGGCCCCCCTCAGATCAACAATCAATTCCCTGGGGGACAGGGCCCAGCGTTCATATATATTAAAAGCCATCCTGTGGCATCTAATGTTCGGTCACGGGAAGAATGGCTGGACCAAGCTGATGTCTACATGTGTATCTTGAGCCAAAAGCTTAGAAGCACAATCAACAGTTCATCCAAGAAAAGAATAAATGAAGACTTTGACTTGACGATACAAATTTCTCTCAGCTGATCTTAAAACGTTTTCTTTCGAATGCTGACAGCTTCCAAGCCATACGATTTTGTTTGCTGAACCAATACCATTCACCCGTTAGCGACATTGCCCCCATACTGTGGTGTCTTTTTGCTTGCGAGATATAGTTCTATATTTCGGCGCGTGGTACCACCGTTTCTTCTCATTATTCGTTTTTTCTTTTTTACATTTCTGCATGTGTTAAGACTCCTTCGGTTGCAGGTAACAGAATTCCGTTGTTGCTAACTTAGGCCCCAAATGAGAAATTGATGGAAGGGACCAAGCGGCAAGTGGGAACTGGACCTCTAGGCAACACCAGGAAATGGTCACTCTCTGTCCTTGGCCTCTGCTTCTCTCTGCACGTCGAATTCATTTCTTCTTTCTTTCTCACAGCCAGCTGGTGTGCTCTGCCCATTTGTCCACAGGCAGAAAGTGGCCACCAGTAGATCATGACTCGCCCTTGTCCAGCTTTGATCTGCTGGAGAAAATCTCCTTTTTCTCGGCCCCAAATCCAAATTCCCAGACTGGTCCCCTTGGGTCAGAGGCCCCTGGGCCAATCAACCACGGCCAGCATGGCCAACTCTATAATTTGTTGGGCCCAATGCAGAATGAAAATATGGCACCTCTTATTCAAAAAGCAGGACAAGTGCCATTAACGGTATACATAGAGGCTCTTTTTCTGAAGTCTTAACTTGTCACAGTGCTTTTTATTTTCTATTTACTGTCATTCTACGTAAAGAAACATCTAAATTTGACAGTATTCGCATGGATTTTTCCATTCATCTTTATATCATGCAATGCCACTTTACAATGTAATATATCAGAGCATTTAACTCAGATGTAGAATCACTGAAATGACACACTTTGTATTTTGTGACTCATGGGCCAGAAAAGACGAACACAAACCCAACTATTGAAAATAGGAGGGAGAAAGAAAGGGAGCGGTAGGCTCCCCCAAGGGGCACTCCCTCGGGTGTGGGGACACTGGATAGGCTAGGGGAGTCACCTTCGCCGGTGCCCAGGGACCCTCCCACCGGCCCGCACATGTGGCCCTGTCTGGGACAGGGTCCAGGGAGCTGAGCTAGGCTTCGCCCTTCCCATGGGCCTACCACCCCCAAATCCACAGCAGCCTGCGAACCTGCAGAGATCTTTACAGCTCTGTGGCCAGGGCACGCTCCGTGCAGCGGGTCCTCGAAGGACGCCATTTCCTTCCAGGGGGAGGGCCAGAGGGGTACAGTGTCACTCCAGTGGATGTCATCCAGAGGATGCCGGGGTCCCCAACATAGGGTACGGCTGTCTCCACACCTTCACCCCCTGGCATCTAATCGATATTTCCCAACTTTTCCTAACCTGATGGGTGACAAATGGATTCTCATTGTTTTAATTTGTATTACTTATCCGGACAAGGCGTATTTCTTCTGTGTTTTGCCCCTTCATATTCTTAAGAGTTTTGTTCTTTTTTCTGCTGAGTTTCTCTTCTTGCCAGGTTTCGTAGGTCTTTGGTTTTTGTTGCTGTCGATCCTTCATAAATGTTGCTAACTTTTTCTTTCTTTTGCTATTTCACTATTTGTCTTTTAACTTTACAATGTACCGATTACCACGTGCGTGACCACCTCTCTGAGCCTCAGTTTCCTCGTCTAAGAGAAGGGAGAACAGGGTCTGGATGGTGTGCTGGGAGGATCAAACAAGGCCGTGTCTTTACAATGCGCAGCCTGCCACGTCGTCAGCTGCCAATGATTGCCAGCCGTGTTTTACTACCCAACTTCTCCATGACTCTCAAAGACCCCCAGCTCCCAGGCCGGGCCTGCTTGTTCTCAGGAACACACAGCACCATGAAACAAGCACAACAGAATATTTTGCACAAGAGAATATGCAACACGCTAATCGAATGCATCGTGGGTAGTGACCACTGTTGTTGATTTTGTGAGGTTCTCATTTAAGTATCTGCTAAAACTGGAGCAGGACTCTAAGGTTAATGGAAAAGACAGAAGGGTGTGTGACTCGGTCTAACTCCACGCTCTTCCCTTGTCATGACCCCTCCATCAGGCGACCCCCGAGCTCTGCAGCCTCCAGGAAGGCCTGCCCTACCTGGACATGGTGATCGCAGAGACCTTGAGGATGTACCCGCCAGCTTTCAGGTAAGCCCGCAGCCCCGCACCTCACCCCACACCCCGGCTTTTGCCATCCATTCCCCCTGTCCATTTATTCATTCATTCAGCAACTGTTCATTGAGCATCGGCTCTGTGCCAAGCACTAGGAAATCGGCCACATATAAAACCCGTGTCCTTGGAGCTGACACTCCAGGGAGCCCTCCAAGGCCTGGGATGCGCCTTCCTGCTCCCCAATAACCCACGTCCATCCCATCCTCAGAGCTGCAGCCCAAGACTCACCACGCCAGGCGGCCCCACCCAGCCACAGCACCCCTGTCCCTCCCTGCCCCGCCCCCCAGCTCTTTCCATGGTAATAGTGCTGCGCGTTATATCCTTGGACACATTTCAACCTCTCCACAACACATCTCCAAGGCCCATCCAGCCACACCAACCTGTCGGTGCCTTGAGAGCGGGAATCAGGTCTTCTGCTTTCTTTTTTTTTTTTTTCCAAACTCCCCCTAAATGAGGCATCTCATGAAGCATGGGGTCTTAACTCCGATTCTCAGGTCCTTCGAGGGTAAAACAGTGGCCAGATTTCAGGCTCTAGAAACAGAAACAACACAAAGCATTTAACTGCATCTCATAAATCCCACCGGCACATCTACGGATTAATATACCACATAAAGCATACGGAGATACCTTTCGCCATTTTAAAAGAGACAATGTGGACTATTTGAAGGTATCTTAAAATTATATTCCAAACCGAAAAACATCACTAGAGAGTGTGTTTGTAGATATTGTCCAAATGTTCAGACCCAGAGCAAATGCAGAGGATTCCAGGGCGTGCATCCAACCGCCGGTTCTCAAGCACACGTGGTTTCTGTCTCCCGGTCTGGGAGCCGCGTCCTGGCAGCTTGCACCTTCTCCTAACGCCAGTGTTAAGACTGAATCTATGGGCTTTGCCTGATCTGGGGGAGCCGCAAACTGTACCCAGTCTTCATTTTTTAATGATTTATCTCCGGCTTCCTTCCAAGGGAATTGTGGGCAGCCGCTCTACACATTAAAGTGAAATTCAAAGTAAGACATTCAGGGAGAAAACAGAACAAAGGCTGTTGAAAGGAAAGAAGCCTTTATGGGGCCCCGGAGATGGCCAGGAAGCAGGGTCGGGCTCGCCTCGGTGCTGCGGCTCCTGGCCCAAGTGAACCCAGCTGAGCTCAACAGTCGTGTTGGCCAGTGGGAGGGAAGTGTATAAACTCATCAAAGACACATCATTTCCTGGATCTAAACTCAATCACGAACTCATCACATGAGACCTTGAATAGATGACGTGCTGAGTGACAAAGCCATCAGGCTCTTTTCAGCACCAAAACGCTGTGGCCAATTCTCTTACTGACTCTTTATCAACAGCGCTGTGTACGAGGAAGTCAGGAAAGTCACTGCTCTGGGGAACCAGCATGCTGGCGATCTCACCTGAGGGCAGGACAGAAACTAGAGGATCTGGATGAATGTGTTAAAAATCTCTCAACAAGTCACATGTAGTGCCAGTGCTCCGTTTAATGACAGAACGGGTCTAGACAGAAAGTTAAGGCAGCCTGGGCCCGGCCCTTAGTTTGCTGTGTGATCTTGAGTAAATCCTGTCCTGCTCTGTGCTTCTGTCTCCTGGGTGTTGAGTGGACACACACACCTGCCTCGCCTGCCCCACAGGAGTGTAGTGAGTAACAATGAGATAAAAAACAGCCCCACAGAAAAGGTAACAATTCTTGTTGAGTTATTATTAATGTTCAGAATCCAGGATCCTATGCAGTATAATTCAGCAGATTTTTCTGGCCTTTTATGCAGCCTAGTCTAGCCCAACCATGTATGGAAGGGAAGGCCCAGTTATACGGCTTTTAGGGGGTCTCGCATCCAGGTCCCAGCTACTTCTGATAAAGATGAAGAAGAAGGGGTGTCAGGGGACAGCCTTGTTTGATCCCTCTGGGACTGAGGCTGCACCCATCAGAGGCCCCCCATGCCTGTTGTGACTTGAGCACTGGTGTTTTGCTACCAGCTCCAAGCACGTGCTAACTACATGAGCGACTTAGGATCTGGATGGGGGTCCCACAGCCCTGGTCTTCCACGTTCCCGGTTCTTATATCGAAGGCTCATAACAGAGCGATCGATGCTGCAAGGAGCTGTCGGTTGCTCTTAACTTCTTTTATAAGCAGAAACGGGATAATGGTAATTAGTGTAATAATTTTATCTCCTCTAATATAGTT
>NW_011888829.1:1511176-1542080 GCF_000151845.1 Pteropus vampyrus | reverse complement strand
GGGTGTCCTCTGTCGGTTCGAGCCAAGAAACAGGACACAGGAATCAAAGTGACAAAACGTCCTTTCCTTTTTTAAAAATTGGAACCTGTTTCAAAACAAAGAGTATCAACCAAATTTCTCCAGGAATTCCCGAGATCCAGCTATGCTAACACGGTGGGCCTGGATCTCCCTCCTGTACCTCACATGAATTTGGTCTATTATCTAAATTTCATTCCTAGGCTCCCGGACTTAGAATGACTGAGCGGGCATCCGCACCCCTGCTCATCAGAATCCATCCATATCCCTTCCTTGTGCGATCTGGCCAGGGGAGGGCGGGCCAAGCACCTTCAGCGCTTCCAGCTTCCTGTGGAACTGCCAACCCGGTCACTGGGAAACCGTGGGCAGCGGGCAGCGGGCAGCGGGCAGCCGGCAGCCGGCAGCCGGCAGCGGGCAGCGAGACCTAGATAAATTCACCCTGCTGCGCAGCGGCTTCTGGAAACACTGCAAAGATCAAGCACCGTAAACAGTGGCTGCAGAGCTTACAGCAGCACCTTTGAAACAAAAAGTGCATTAATATGAGGTTGAAAAAGGGTGGGGCAAGGGCTCCTGGGCCCCGGAAAAGTCCAGAGGGAGTAAGCAGTGAGCTGGCTATGTCCCAATGTCACAAACACGCCGCTCATGCTGCCGTTTGGTAGCAGACAGGCAACTCCTCCGAGGAAGGGCTTCCAGGGGTTCATTACCACAGCCTCCAATCGTTCAATTTCACGGCTCGGACCAGAAAGGCAAGTGTAGGCGAGGGTGACAAACTGGCGGGACCTGGCCCTCGGGAGGACTGGTGAGGAGGGCCAGTGCCCCAGAACTCTCCTTAGGAAGTGCGTGATGGCTGGCGCCACCCTCTGGCTGATGGGGAAGCTGGAGCCAGGGGTGCAGGTAAGGGCTGGGGTTTCTTTGAGACTCTCATCCTTCTGGTGTGCAGTGGGCCCGAAGGCTCGTTAACAACGCAATGAATTCGTACGGGGAGGGCAGGAGGGCCGCAACGAATTTCTAGGGGATTCTTTTAATTCAGCAGAGACTTTACGGGAAGCTCGTGGATTAGCAGCCACCAGCTCCAGAGCCTTACGGACTGATCCATGAGAAAACAGGATTCTGTTGACCTCGGTGGGGTTTAGGCCGCTTGGTAGGAGCATGGCCTCGAATGTAGGGGACCCTCTGCCAGACCGAGTGGCCGAAGACACCACAGGAAGCGTGACGGGTGTCCTGGGCCAACCCTGACGGCGCTGCCCCACAGGTTCACGGCGGAGGCCCAGCGGCGCCGGCGGCCCTTCACCTACCTGCCATTTGGAGCGGGTCCCCGGAGCTGCCTCGGCGTGAGGCTGGGGCTGCTGGAGGTCAAGCTGACGCTGCTCCACGTCTTCCGGAAGTTCCGGTTCGAAGTCTGCCCCGAGACTCAGGTGAGCCCCCTGCAGGTGAGCCCCGCTGCTCTGGGTTCAGGACTGCTCACCCAGTTGTTATTATTGTTGTTCTTTGGTTGTTTGTTGTTATTTGGTTGTTGTTATTATTCTCTGTACAGCAGGGCTGGGGCTCGTGATTCTGTAGCTGTTCCCTCTTTGGCAAAGAGAACCCAGTAATCCCGCAGAATAGGTTTTATTATTCCCAATGTTCAGACGAAGAGCTCAGAGAGGTTAAGTAACTTGCCTGAGGTCACATAGTTGGACTGCAGACTCCATGAGGACAAGGACCATATTCGTCGGTGGACGCTCCAGCACCCAGCTTAATGTCAGGCTCACTCATTCATTCGACAAACATTAACGAGCGAATGATTGGCTAGCCAGAGTGAAGAAAGTAGAGCTCGACCCAGATCTTGCTCCCTCCCAAGCCCAAGCCCTCCCGCTTTCCTCTACATCCAGCAGCCTCTCTGCGCGACCTTAGCCGTTCCCGACACAACTGGAACATTGCTCTCCTCCATGCCTCTTCGGAACCCCTCACTGGAGACAGATAATAAGGACATGCTGAGGGATGGTGACAACTTCCAGAGAGTGGCATTGCCCCTGACAAACAGGGAAACCGGTCCAGGAGGAATAATGAGTTTAGTTGGGGTACAAAAGATTGTGGTATTAGATGTGAAAATGTCCACAAGGGTCTGACGGTCAAGGCTGGAGAGAGGGAGAGACAAATTGGAAGCACAGAGCCAAAGCAAGACAGATGAAGGGGCAGAGAGAGAAAGCAGGCCCTGACTGCCCTAGGGATTCAGGTGTGTAGGACTTCCTTCTGGAGTTTGTCTCAATTACACTTGATCTTGATAAACGGTAGAGCAGCCAGACCAATGTCCCCAAACACAGCTTAACCCTGGCACTCCCCAGCTCAAAAGCCAGCCGTGAGTCCCAAGCCTGCTGGGTCCAGGGAGAACTCATCTGAGCCCACTTCATAGTCCCTGCCCCAACTTCCCACTCGGAGAGGTCCACCCACTTCTCCCTGCCTGCTCGAGCTGCTGCCCAGACGTGGAATGCCATCCCTCTTGCTTCCTGCTCCCAGTCCATTACCATCCTCTAAGTCATTTGGTATTGCCTCACATCCCAAAGTGGCCTCTGAGAAGTCCTGCTCACAGGGCTTTTCCCATTCATTGCCCTACCCAGGCATCACTTCCAGGAAGCCCTCCCTGACTTTGCCAGCCCCACTGAGTTCTCCCTTATTTGAAGTCCTGTGGTGTTTCAAGTTTGTGTAATACAGTAGCCGCTATCCATGTGTGGCTCTTTACATGTTAATGAAAGTTAAATAAAAAATTCAGCCCCTCATTTACACTAACCACATTTCAAGCACTCAGCAGCTAAATGCACTCGTGGCTACTGTACAGGATATTGCAGGTCTAAACTATCTAGTTTCTTGGTTGTAAAACTGGTCTCCCATCTAACTCTAACCTCGAAAGACATCTGAAGGCTAGTGAGTCTTCTTTCCTCAAAAGGCTTCAACAATAGCCACTGAACTATCATTTTACACACAGCTTAAGGGGACATCCTGCTTCTCACGTATTTGGCTTTCCTTCCAAGTTCCCAGTCCACCATTGATTTGCCTTGTAAGTTGGGCATAAGGAAAGCTTTCTGAATGGTAGTGAGGCCAGACCACAGCATGCACGAACAGGAAACAGTATGAGACTGCTCTCCCCCAAAGCCCCTGGGAAAAAGAGGGGGCTGCTCAGTTACTGGCTGGGCACCAGGAAGGGAAATGAGAAATGAGTTCGTGGCTTTGCTTTCCCCTTTCTGGTCATGTGACCTTAGACAACTCACTCGGCCTCTCTGAACCTTCATTTCTTCATTTGCAAAGTGAGCCGCAAGCACCTCTTACTCAGGCTTCGTGGGGCTAAGTACCCTTCTCACCCGCAGGATTTTATTAACACAGGAAAGGGGGTTGAACACTGGTGCTGCTGGGGCCCCAGTGCCCAGTCCCAGAGACAGCCCTGCTGGCTTCTCAAGGTCCCGCTGGGGATGCTGCTTTGCTCACTCCTGGCCCAGGTATCCCTCAGCCGACTTTCCAGAATCCTGCTTCAGGGCCGGTTCTGAGAAAGTTTTCCTGTCGATGTGTAACTGTGACAAATATTTTAATCTCCTCTATTGTAGGTGCCACTGCAGCTAGAATCCAAATCTGCCCTAGGTCCGAAAAATGGTGTCTACATCAAGATTGTCTCCCGCTGACAGTTAAGAGGGCACCCCCTAATTCGAGGAAAACTTTCATGTGGAAATTCAGATATTTGGGGAGACATCACCTTAGCCATTGAAAGGGTGTCTGGAATGCAAGTATAAAAGAAGTCATTTACATAACATGTCCTAAATGCTTAATAAATGTTTGCTGCACTTAGTTTCGACTTTGCCAATGGTGTTTGAACCACTGATCCACCTTTCTCAAAAAGGGATTGCTGATAAATAAGCAAAAATGTAGTTCTGACAAAATGACTGGGAACTCAAGGTGTTGAAGGAAGTCCTGGCCTCAGGAAGGAAGGAATCTGTGGGCGGGGGACACAGTGACGTTCAGGTAAGCTGTCCTGACAGCACCAGCTTATGGGCCTTTTTAGCTTCTGGTGCGTTGTGGTGTTTGACTTAGAGAATGACATTCATCAGAAGCTCAACTTCAAAAGTGGCTTAAAAGCTTTATTTTGCTTTGATTTTCCAAGATGGGGTAATACCAACTCTATAGTAAGTTTCAATGTACAGAAAACTGAGGCTGAAGAGTACTTTTTCTTTTAAAGAGTGTATCTTTTAATTTTAATCAATCAAAATATAGAGGTAAATTTGAGTAAAAAGTATTGTATTGCCGAGAAGCTCAAATTCAACAAAGAACTTGCAAAGTGAATCCCAGACCTACTACTAGCAGCCGTGTGGTCGTGGCTGCCAGCCCTTCTACCTCCCTGTGCCTGTTTCTTCTGTAAAACAGGGAGGCTGACCTAGATCAAAGACCCCATCCTCTATCTGACACCTGAGCAACGTTAAGGGGCTGACGGTCACATTGATAACAGAAGGAATCCATCAGCATGGAGATGACCCGCCTTTAGAAAGTTCTGGCTGTTTCCTGAGAAATGGCAAAACAGGTCTCCACATATCCACAGCTGAAAACGCTACCTCTGCTGCGTAGTCCTCTCCCCTCCAGCCCAGGGCACCCCTTGCTTCCCTCAAAGGGCTCCCCTGGTGAGCCCCCGTCTCTCTCTGGCCTCCCTGGAGAAGGGCTGTCTTGTTCCCCAGCACTGTCCCAGGCCTAGTTGCTGCCCGTCCTCTGGGAGGTCCCACCAGGCCATCACATGGCCTTTTCACACACTTGCTGCCACCACCTGCTCATCTCTGGGACCAAGCCCCTTTGAGATGCCTGGCCCAGGACTGAGTCACTGGAGAAAGCCATCCATTCCCATTCCTGGTGACCTATCTGCCTCCCCTGACTACCCCGCCTGTCTCCCTGTTCCTGATCCCCACTCCTGACCCGTGGCCATCACAAACCTCATCCTGGAGAAGGCCCAGCTGAGCACCTGGCTCCCTACTTGGAGTGTTGGTCTGCAACTTGTGTCCCCAGCTCATCGGGTTCATTGGCTTCCCTCACCTCCATCCAGGTGGTCACCACCTTCAGACACAGCAGAGGCTTCCTCATGTGCTAGAATCGCTGGACTCCCAGTCCTGCCAGTTTCCACTGCACCCCCAGCTCTGCTTAAACCCCACTGATTACACCAAACAACACTGGACAGGAAATGGCAGGAAACGGTACTGACTGGGTCCTCCACAAAACCCTTCAGCTCTATCTTGGCTGGGCCCTGAAGACGATTTCGTGGCAATTACACATACCCTTGCCCTGGATCCCACTACCTCTGTGCACTAAGGTTCTGAAAGTCACGGTCATTTTGACTTCTTCCAAGGACAATGCCCACCCTCTCCCGTGCCCACAGGAAGAGCTCCCCACCCCCACCCTGCAACCTGCCCACATGCACCCCACCCCAATTTCAAATTTCCAGTCCAAGTAGTTGCTGTTCCTGACTTGCTTTCTCAAAGGTCAGCAAATCCATAGGTGGCTGCAGTCTTCATAGCTCACTTGACTTTTCTGGAGCATTTGATCACTTCCCGTCCCAGGTTCCTCTTGCCATTCTTCCCATCTACACTTCCAAAGGACCATTCCTGTTTCCCACTCCTCAGTTCCCAGAAGCCAGGTGGTTAAAAACCATGGCATCAATTCATCTGTATGTAAGACTTAGCAGGCGAGCACTGATTTAACGGTTTTGACACGCCTCAGGCTTCCTCACCTACACTGTAGGAGGACCAACGACTTAATAAAAAGCAATGAATGAAATTCCAGAATTAATCAGGATGTGGGAAATATTTTGGGGGCTCTGAAAATCATATCATACACAACTAGGTCCTGATGGTGGATAAGGTAGTATTGTTGTCACTTCTTCATTTTTCTGGTCAGTTAACTCAGTTCTCTCTGGCTTGATTAGTTGACCTGTGTCAAGTTCCAGGTCATTTTGCCCCTGTTCCAAAGCTTGGATCTGAGAACTACAGGACAAAATCAACTGAACTGGAGGCACTGCATGGAGAGGGAACACATCGTATTAGGAAGGGGGTGAGAAGGGTACAGGTGAGGAGAGAAGCCTGCTGCTGAGAACTGAACCTGGAGGCCAACAGGTACAGCACCTGGGAGGGGGCAGACAGCTTCATAATGGGGAGCCATCCCGCCAGACCCTCTGCCCTGGGGCCAAAGCCAGCCAGTGCCCAGCAGAGACTGTATAACCAGCCACGTGTGGAGGACACGCACAGGACACACCCACTCTCCCCGTGTCCACAAGTTTGCTCAACAGTGATAGAGTAATTCTAGGCTTTGTAGGGCTTGGAACTTATATGAGGTGGGGAAAGAGAAAAAAATACAAACATGTAACTTCTGCAAAATGTATGGCCATAGCCAGGGCCCCAGCAAGTGAGGGGCCCTGAAACTTCAGCTTCATGATAAATTCACACACAGCCCCCCGGAGGCCAACGAGCTGTCACATCCCGACACCCAGAAAAGTGCCTGTATCCAGCAGGTGCTCAACACACAGACGATGAAGAATGGAGCTCAGTCGCCACCCACTTCAGATAAATATTCTTTTATTTCCATACTCTATTGTGACATTTGCAGCACAGGTATTCTAATCTCATGGGGACATAAAACCCAATTCAGAAGATGTCCAGTGAGCTTAGGAGACATAGGGATAGCATTCATGGACCGTGCCCATGACAAAGGGAAACCGGCAGGGACTCAGTGACACCCACAGTAGCCACTTGTCTGACAGTGTAACAGATGGCCTAATTCCAAGTCCAGAAGCCCAAGAGAAGCAGCAGAAAAGCTGCCTGGATTAGAGCCAGAGCAACAGACACAATGACTGTGCCTCCCTAGGCCACAAGGTAGGCTTTTCCATACCATAGGCTACTGTGTTATTCTGACAAAAAAAAAAAAAAAAAAACAAGATGCCACCAAGATCCTGAAAAATCAAATCACTGGAGAGAAAGAAATTCTTAAAAATTAAAACCAATCCATAAAATAGTATCTGGAAACTCTGTGACTGGTGCCAATCAGCAGCAAAGTCAACAAAGAGTAAAAAAAAGCTTAACATCCTAGTAAAAAGCAGTAATGGGCTCGCCTACAATCACTACTGGTTAGCCCACCACCGAGATCAAAAGTGACTTAAAACCGAAAACTACTATCAGCAAGAGATTAAGAATGTAACTTCATCAAGAAGTCAACATTAAACAGTTCATTAAAAGCTTTTTCATTTAAAAAACAAACAAACAAAAACCCCAAAAACCCACTTTCCCAAATAGCTATTTCAAGGAAGACAAGCCTGAAACACATAAAACGTCCTCGTGTTCACTCCCGGAAGCCAAAGAAGGATGACAGGGAAAGCAGGCTGAAGGCCCCGGTCGCAGGCTTGGCCGACGTGGTGTACTGGATGACGTACTCTGGGTAGACCTGGTGCTTCTCGAAGACCACAAAGATGGAAGGGTCGGACATGCTGTTCACGCAGCTGTCGTAGAAGACGTTGCCCTGGCCCTCCTTGGCTGGGGGGCGGACGAAGGAGGTGTTGCCTCGAGTGAACTCGCCCACCAGCACCCGAGCCAGGAACATCGTGTGCACCTTTGAGCTGGATTTGCTGTAGTGGTGGGAATACGCAGCATCTCGGGCGAAGTAGCTCCCTGCAAGGACATGTATGGGCTCAGCTGGACACTGGGAGGACAGCCACAGCTGGGAAGAGGCGGCTCGACTGTCCTGTCAAGCAGGCAATGCCAGTGGCTTCTGAAACCAAATGTCCCTCCTGCTCTCCCTCCATCCTTCCTTTCTCCAGCCTTCCTTCGTGAAGGGCATCAGAGGGGACACCAAACTCTGAGACAGAAAACTCCTTTCAAGTTTTGAATCTGTCACCCAAATCCTAAGGCTCTGTGGATATAACATTACTTAACCCCCCGAACCTCAGTTTCCTCAGTTATAAAATGGGACTGCCATGCCCAACCTCATAGGGTCGGTGTGGAAGGTGACCAAGATCTCATACATGGAGCCACTCTGTAGCCACTGGCAGCCCAGTGTATAGTATTATGAACTACTGGGCATCTGAGTTGAAAGCTGCCACCTATACATTCGGATTTACCACTGGCTCACGTGCATCCTGACGCCACAGCCATCACATTGGATTGAGGCTAACTGCTGGAACGGAATAGGGACTGCTGATTGTAGTATCACATCCTTACAAAATTTTCTCAATTTAGTAACCATGTTGTGGAGACAGAAGATAATGTCCTTTTTCTTAGGTGTTAAGGGGTGAAGGGGCATGATGCATGCCACCTACTTACAAACGGTTAAGAAAAAATGGGGGTTGATAAAGTCAACCTGGCAAAATATTAAAACGGATGAATCTAAGTAAACCTAGGAATTCATGCAGTTTTAAAGATATTATTCTTGCAATTTTCTTGTGAATTTGCAATTATTTCCAAGTAAACTTTAAAAATAACCAAGAGATAGGAAAACATGCAGATGACTCATATTATAGCTAGAATCACATATTTACTTGAGCATATCTGAGGTATTCGGATTTCTATTCTAACAAAACAGCACAGATACCCCCTTTCCTCTCCTGACTTGGGGCCACCATCTCCCGGGGCCTCCCCTCCACAGAGACGCAGGCCCATCCCTGAGGGAAGCAAAATTCCAGCCTACGCAGGGCCGACCTGCTCAAACCATGGGTCAGGCTCCTGGCTGCACACCAAGGAGTGAGACAAAGGGTGCCGCCAGCTGTGCATCCTACAGACGGCCAGGGGCCGTTCCTCACCGAGTATGAACCAGCTCATCAGCTTACCTTGCCCGCCTCACAACCACCACTGTCCATTGCTTTAAAATGGTTTCCTATGCCCTGGACGATGCAGTGAGGCAGGGTTCTGCTGGAGGCCGCCTTCGCCCTTACCTTTGCCATAGGAAGTGCCATGAAGACCACAGACCCGCCAGTCAAAGTTCTGCTGGCAGATGGCTTCGACGAAACTGGCACTGGTACCATGGAACAGCTGCCTCTCATCCACCGCCTTCCCTTCATTTCTCTTCTGCATCTGCCCTTTCTGCCTAGAATCACAGGAGAGAAATGTGTGCTGGAGGCAGAGGGTACTTACCGCCCAAGAAAACACATTTTATTAGAAATGGCATGAGACCAGGATAAACGGGTCTAGGCCCATCAGACTCCAGCCATGGGCCAGGGAAGGAGAAGGCAGAGAGCGAGCCCTGGGTGAAAAGCAGAGGGAAACTTTTCCCTCCAGCCCAAGGCCTTTGGCAGCTCCTGGAACTCTCCAAGCAGACCAGCCTTTGGAAGGCAGGTGCACTTCATCCCCACCACCTTGCTTCCACCTGGAGCTGAGCCGGGGGAGCCTGAGGATGCTGGTCATTGCGGGGGCCATCCACCTTTCTTCTGCAGATTATCCTGATTTCATGACTGGACCCAGAGTACAGATGAGACTGCTCTAACTTCTTGTGAGGACAGGAAAGCAGGACCCCAAGCCCCCCATGGTGACCTGCTGCGGATCTCTATCCCATATGTACAGTGCCCCAAAACATGCTGGTCCTGAGGCACAAAAATGAGGCCCCTGCACTCTGGCTGTCAGGACAACGGCTTTATGTTCCCTCGGGTGTGGGTGACATGCTGAACCATCCCGTCAATCTTTAGAGAGGCAGAATGTGTAAGTGCGGCTTTGTCAGCGGGGATATCTCAGTTCTCCTCACTCTGAGAGGATGTGCCAGCACTGAGCTATAAAGATGATGAGACAGACAGGAAAGCTGGGACACAGCTCCCGATTCTAGCAGCCCTGGGCAAGCAGTAGCTGCTATCTGGGATCGTCCCTGAAGCCCAGAACACATCTGGTAAGCAGCTAGCCTACCACATACAGGTCTCAGGGTACAGAGTCACCAGCCTGCCAAGAGCAAGCCCCCAACATACCACTGGTAGACTTCCCAGAGAGCCAGGTTCTGGACTCGCTCAATCTTCTGGATGCAGAAGGGCAGCGTACGATTAAAGAGGTTCTGGACCTTCTGATATTCTTCTGAGGAAGAACTGAGGGTGATCAACTGCAAGGGGCAAATATTTTTATTATGTTACCGTCAAAGTGTAGAATATAGATCAATCTCTTCCCAAGACTGCTCCTAAAGTGACAGAACTGCAGAAGCAAGACCAGACAGTGACCACCCCTCCCCTTTGCCCCGAGGTGTATTTCTCCAGGCCCAGGATGTGTGTGTGCAGTTTGTGTTCGCTGTGGAACCTGCCTGAAGGACAGGCATGTGATGCTTACATCAGCACCATCCTGGGTGTCCCCAGGATGTCTCTGCTCTCCTGACCACACACAGGCAGACTACACCGTCTACAAGCCCGGAGTGAACGTCAATAAATGTGGAATGCATACATTTGGTAGAGAGGGGGCGAACGCGCCACAGGCAGCAGTGTTGCATGAGTGCCCCACGCCACAAGTGCCGACAGAAGAGCCAGGCTGGAGGACAGGCACAGAGCAACTCAGGAGCATGGCTGCCATGTCCCTCCAAGCTGAGCCCAGCTCTCCCTTAGCCTCTTGCTCTGGGAAACAGAACTTCGGAAAGGCCCGAAAGGGCCCCTGACCAAGGGCACACTGTCGCACAGTGACAATCCACAAATTCCTGCACTTGCAGCTTAAACTCTAACCATCCTCCCTGGTCCCAGTTCCACGAGGCCTGATCCAGTGATAGCCTATCTGGAGATCTTTGGGGAGTCCCTCTACACCACCCCCTCCCCCACCCCAAGGGCAGCCCTATAACCACCACCTCACCCCCAAAATTCCTAAATGATCAGGGCTGGGCATGGATGTCCACAGGTCTCCTGAAACGCAAGTCCTGACTCTGGTTTCCCTGCTCCCACCTCACTGGAAGCCACCAAACTACTCTTCTTGGAGTACGGAACCAACCCTGCCCCTGCCAGACCAGAGATTGTCAAAGGCTCCCACACCCGTCATGGCCGCTGCTTGGCCCCAGGACCAAGGTGCTCACAGCATAGCCTTGACCTCCTTCCTGCCCCCCACATCTATGTACACCTCCATCTAAGACACGCCTGACACCCCGTGTCCTGAACTGGGTGCTTCCCATTCAGTTCCCCTAAACTTTTACGTTCTTCTCCCACCTCCGCCTGTACAAGCACCAGTCACCATTTAGATGTGGACCCTGTGATGCCTTCCCTGATCCCCTCAATATGGCTGCCTAGTCCTCTGACACTTGAGTGCTGCTGTCAATTCGCCCAGCCCTTCGCACGTCTTGCCTGTGCTGTTGGTGCCTGTGTGAACTTTGTACAAATCAACGAGATGAGTCCTCCCAGGGCAGTGACTGTTATATTGTAAAAGCTGATTTGTGCAGTGCTTGGCAGCAGGCCAGCCATCAGAGGCCAGTCCAAGTGCCCCACATGGATGGGGCAGCATCAGACACTGGCCTGAGTAATCTACTGAACTCAGCGCAGCTCCTATTATCTGGCGGACCCTGCGTGAGCTGCTGAATTGACTGTTCCTTCTCTGGTCTTCTACTATCTACCACTTTCCAACAGCAACTTCTCCTCTAGATGTCCTTCATCGTACTCAAACTGTCCCCTGGTTTCATTTCTTTTTCTAATATTCACTGGCTGAGCCCTGCTCTTAAGCTCTTTATTTCTGCTTTTTCTAGAAAATTTCCAGCTCCATCCTCCATCCACAATATATCCTTTCCCCTCAGGGCCACAGCTACCTCGTGGATGATCTCCAGCTCTAAAATCCCTAAGACCTGAGCGGGGGGAACCACATACACCTCTGCCCTGCCCCTCTCACAAGCCCTGGCCTCTCAGCTTCTTCGCAGTGGAACAAACAGGACAGTTGCTCATATTCACCTATCTCTAAGAACCTCTCTCTCTTCCCCAGCCCAAGCCAGCACAAGTCCCATACCTTAAAGCCGAGGTCTGGCAGAGCCGAGGGGTCCCAATGGTCTGGGATGTTCTTTGGGCCTGGAAACGTGACACTGCTACAAAATGTAAACAGAAACACTAAGACATTTAGTTTTCAGATGCAAGCAGACTATCACAGGTAGCCAAAACCACCAGTCTCGAGTCTCAGCATCTCATTTTGTAAAAGCGGAGGGGAAAAGCAGCACATAAGCATACTATCCACCTTCTGAGAGCACTTTTGTTCTTTGCCTAAGTGGCCCAAACTGAAACAATCAGGCCTGAGGAATCCATTTCTCGCCTGTATCCCAACTCCTGCACATAAGGAAGAGAGCATATGATTAAAGCGGTACCCACAAACCCTTCCCATGATTTTGAAATTCAAAGAGTTCTGAAACTTTTAAGACCCCTGAAATTTTTATTAAAGAGCTCTGAATGATTACTAAAAATAGCCTCAATGAAGTGTAAATGGCATATAAAGGCATTTTTTAAAAACATAAAATTGATGTCAAAACTCAATTTGACAGTAGAAATTTTACTTGAACTGCTATGAGGCTACTTGCAGTCTCTATATATCCTTTTTAAACTGACTATGCATATTTTTTTTTACTACAGAAATATTAATGACAGTGTTTTATGATCTAAAAATAAAAATAAATAAAATCTGAGTTTTGAAAGACATGTATAACCCAAAGGGTTTAGGAACAAGGACTGGGAAACTAATTCTAAATCATTGCTATTCAGCTTCAGAATGCTCTGTTCTTCCTACAATAGGTCTACCTTCTGTTTCTGCTGGCATGAAACCTTCATTCTGAGCCTCAAAGAACTCCCACAAATAACATTCCTAGGAAAATGGCACCGTTTAAAAATAACTAAGCAAGATCCCGCAAGCAAGAATCAGCCAGAAACAGACCCACGGAGACTTATGTTGCTGAAATTATCAGGCACAGTACTAAGACAACTATTCTTTCTATGTTTCTTAAAGAAATAAAAGACAAACTAAAAACACATGCAAGAACAGGACCTAGAAGATCTGAGAAAGGACCAAACAGAACTTTTAGAAATAAAAAATGCAATCCTTGATAGAAGTTCAATGGACAGGTGTACTAGCAGATGAGACGACCTGAAGTGAGAATGAGTAAGCCAAAAGATATGAGAAATGAAATTCTCCGGAATGTGGCCCACAGCAATAAGGAGATGAAAAATATAGGGAAGAAGGTGAGACGTAGAAAAGAGAGAGAAAGCCTGAATCTAGCCAAAGAGAGGAGAGAGAACCGGGTGGGGGCAATCTTCAAGGAGAATTAATGAGATTCACCAACTCACAAGTTTAAGAAGCCCAAAGAATCTGCAACAGGATAATTAAAAATACATACCCTGACATGCCACAGGGAGAGTTCATAACACCAAGACAAACAAAAAAGTAGCCAGAGGAGGAAAAAGGGGATTTAGGCAAAGAAGTGCCAGTTTGACTGACAGCTGATTCCTTAAAAGCGGCAATGGAAACAAGAGGACAGTGAGTGATATCAATGTTCTTCTAAGAGAAAACGACTACAATCGAAAATTCCATACCCAGTGAAAATATCATTCGAGACTGAGGGCAAAATAAAGACATATTCAAACAAACAAAACGCAATTTCCCAACATCTTAATCTAAGGAAATTTAAAAAGACAAAGAAATTTGTAAAATGTGAGTAAATTTAATGAAACATTCATAGTATTAAATAACAGTGCCTTATGAAGTTAAAAAATTTTGTTAGAGGAAGGTAAATGGAATAATGTACATGAAGGTCCTAATATCAGCTGGTAGGAGGGCAAAGATATTGACCAACCGACTTATACCTAAGAACACATGTAATTTCTAGTGTGGCCTAAAAAAACAAAAACAAAAAAACAAAAACAGTAAGTAGTGGGGGAAAACGAAATGACAAAAGTATCCAAAAGAAGATAATCAAAGAAAAAATATGACCCAATCATATGGAAGGGTAGTAAGGAACTAAACCAGACACCTGATATGTAAATGCCATTATGAACTTCCATTAAATGCCTATATTATAATTTCTAAATATGGAGACCATATTCTGTGACCCTGTTAACTGTGTAAACAGAAAAGTAGCTTCTGAAAGTGACCCACCCTAAGAATTCCAGTTGGCCATGGAGGCCCGAGCAGACTTGCCTGCTGGAACTACGACGGCCAGCTGCGGTCACACAGGTTAGAGGGAAGAGCCATGCACTTCACTGCAGTAACACATGCGACTCTCAGGGTTACGGAGGAGGTAGATCCTGAACCACTCAAATCTTAGTCTGAATTTGACCAAAATAATCACTTTTATTTCTGATGTGTGACATCTGTGTGTGGACCCCTGAAGACTAAGTCAGAGTGACAACAAAAGAGATCTAGTCTCTTTTTTCCAGAAAGACGACAGATTTTTCCAAACTGTGCCTAGGGTAGACTCTGGAGAAGGAAAGAATTTTAGTTAAGCAAAATTCTAAATCCAGAAGCAATACACAGAAGAGACTGATATACTTAAATAAAATAAAAAATAAAAAATAAAAATAAGAAATAAATATTTCTGCCTGGCAAAATATTTCATAAATAAAGTCAAAAGACAAATCAAGAGAAAATATTTGTAACTTTTATAACCAAGGGTTGATCTCTCTCATAAATAAAAGGCTCTTACATTTAGGAAAAATACCAAAAGGCTGACAGAAAAATAGATAAAGACAAATAGTCTACAGAAAAAGAAAGGCAAATGGCCCTTATATGTTAGGAAAAAACAGTAAGCCTAACTTACAAGAGAAAGCAAATTAAAATACACTGACACACTCTTTCCCGCCTATGAGAATGGTAACAATCTAAGACCTTGATGACGTGCTCTGTTGACAAGGCTGAGGGAAGCTGGCGCCTCATGCATTCTGGGGTAAGCGCATAATGGTTCGACCCATGAAGAAGAACGTGCATGGACCTTCTAGGACTCTAACCTGATGACTCACCTCCACAAATATGAAACACCATGTACACTAGATTACCCTTTGTGGAGTTATATTTATAACAGCAAAAGACTGAAAAGATCAAAGGCCACTCTAAGAACCTCTCTCTCTTCCCCAGCCCAAGCCAGCACAAGTCCCATACCTTAAAGCCGAGGTCTGGCAGAGCCGAGGGGTCCCAATGGTCTGGGATGTTCTTTGGGCCTGGAAACGTGACACTGCTACAAAATGTAAACAGAAACACTAAGACATTTAGTTTTCAGATGCAAGCAGACTATCACAGGTAGCCAAAACCACCAGTCTCGAGTCTCAGCATCTCATTTTGTAAAAGCGGAGGGGAAAAGCAGCACATAAGCATACTATCCACCTTCTGAGAGCACTTTTGTTCTTTGCCTAAGTGGCCCAAACTGAAACAATCAGGCCTGAGGAATCCATTTCTCGCCTGTATCCCAACTCCTGCACATAAGGAAGAGAGCATATGATTAAAGTGGTACCCACAAACCCTTCCCATGATTTTGAAATTCAAAGAGTTCTGAAACTTTTAAGACCCCTGAAATTTTTATTAAAGAGCTCTGAATGATTACTAAAAATAGCCTCAATGAAGTGTAAATGGCATATAAAGGCATTTTTTAAAAACATAAAATTGATGTCAAAACTCAATTTGACAGTAGAAATTTTACTTGAACTGCTATGAGGCTACTTGCAGTCTCTACATATCCTTTTTAAACTGACTATGCATTTTTTTTTTACTACAGAAATATTAATGACAGTGTTTTATGATCTAAAAATAAAAATAAATAAAATCTGAGTTTTGAAAGACATGTATAACCCAAAGGGTTTAGGAACAAGGACTGGGAAACTAATTCTAAATCATTGCTATTCAGCTTCAGAATGCTCTGTTCTTCCTACAATAGGTCTACCTTCTGTTTCTGCTGGCATGAAACCTTCATTCTGAGCCTCAAAGAACTCCCACAAATAACATTCCTAGGAAAATGGCACAGTTTAAAAATAACTAAGCAAGATCCCGCAAGCAAGAATCGGCCAGAAACAGACCCACGGAGACTTATGTTGCTGAAATTATCAGGCACAGTACTAAGACAACTATTCTTTCTATGTTTCTTAAAGAAATAAAAGACAAACTAAAAACACATGCAAGAACAGGACCTAGAAGATCTGAGAAAGGACCAAACAGAACTTTTAGAAATAAAAAATGCAATCCTTGATAGAAGTTCAATGGACAGGTGTACTAGCAGATGAGACGACCTGAAGTGAGAATGAGTAAGCCAAAAGATATGAGAAATGAAATTCTCCGGAATGTGGCCCAGAGCAATAAGGAGATGAAAAATATAGGGAAGAAGGTGAGACGTAGAAAAGAGAGAGAAAGCCTGAATCTAGCCAAAGAGAGGAGAGAGAACCGGGTGGGGGCAATCTTCAAGAATTAATGAGATTCACCAACTCACAAGTTTAAGAAGCCCAAAGAATCTGCAACAGGATAATTAAAAATACAAACCCTGACATGCCATAGGGAGAGTTCATAACACCAAGACAAACAAAAAAGTAGCCAGAGGAGGAAAAAGGGGATTTAGGCAAAGAAGTGCCAGTTTGACTGACAGCTGATTCCTTAAAAGCGGCAATGGAAACAAGAGGACAGTGAGTGATATCAATGTTCTTCTAAGAGAAAACAACTACAATCGAAAATTCCATACCCAGTGAAAATATCATTCAAGACTGAGGGCAAAATAAAGACATATTCAAACAAACAAAACGCAATTTCCCAACATCTTAATCTAAGGAAATTTAAAAAGACAAAGAAATTTGTAAAATGTGAGTAAATTTAATGAAACATTCATAGTATTAAATAACAGTGCCTTATGAAGTTAAAAAATTTTGTTAGAGGAAGGTAAATGGAATAATGTACATGAAGGTCCTAATATCAGCTGGTAGGAGGGCAAAGATATTGACCAACCGACTTATACCTAAAAACACATGTAATTTCTAGTGTGGCCTAAAAAAACAAAAACAAAAAAACAAAAACAGTAAGTAGTGGGGGAAAACGAAATGACAAAAGTATCCAAAAGAAGATAATCAAAGAAAAAATATGACCCAATCATATGGAAGGGTAGTAAGGAACTAAACCAGACACCTGATATGTAAATGCCATTATGAACTTCCATTAAATGCCTATATTATAATTTCTAAATATGGAGACCATATTCTGTGACCCTGTTAACTGTGTAAACAGAAAAGTAGCTTCTGAAAGTGACCCACCCTAAGAATTCCAGTTGGCCATGGAGGCCCGAGCAGACTTGCCTGCTGGAACTACGACGGCCAGCTGCGGTCACACAGGTTAGAGGGAAGAGCCATGCACTTCACTGCAGTAACACATGTGACTCTCAGGGTTACGGAGGAGGTAGATCCTGAACCACTCAAATCTTAGTCTGAATTTGACCAAAATAATCACTTTTATTTCTGATGTGTGACATCTGTGTGTGGACCCCTGAAGACTAAGTCAGAGTGACAACAAAAGAGATCTAGTCTCTTTTTTCCAGAAAGACGACAGATTTTTCCAAACTGTGCCTAGGGTAGACTCTGGAGAAGGAAAGAATTTTAGTTAAGCAAAATTCTAAATCCAGAAGCAATACACAGAAGAGACTGATATACTTAAATAAAATAAAAAATAAAAAATAAAAATAAGAAATAAATATTTCTGCCTGGCAAAATATTTCATAAATAAAGTCAAAAGACAAATCAAGAGAAAATATTTGTAACTTTTATAACCAAGGGCTGATCTCTCTCATAAATAAAAGGCTCTTACATTTAGGAAAAATACCAAAAGGCTGATAGAAAAATAGATAAAGACAAATAGTCTACAGAAAAAGAAAGGCAAATGGCCCTTATATGTTAGGAAAAAACAGTAAGCCTAACTTACAAGAGAAAGCAAATTAAAATACACTGACACACTCTTTCCCGCCTATGAGAATGGTAACAATCTAAGACCTTGATGACGTGCTCTGTTGACAAGGCTGAGGGAAGCTGGCGCCTCATGCATTCTGGGGTAAGCGCATAATGGTTCGACCCATGAAGAAGAACGTGCATGGACCTTCTAGGACTCTAACCTGATGACTCACCTCCACAAATATGAAACACCATGTACACTAGATTACCCTTTGTGGAGTTATATTTATAACAGCAAAAGACTGAAAAGATCAAAGGCCAGGCACAGAAAGTGCTGAGGCATTCAGTTACACGGCCAGTAAACCGCCTTAATGCTTTCACTAAAGGAGGTTTTCTGTACTCAGCACAGTATGCCCTGATACACGCCAAGTACCAAGTTCCCCAAATGCCACGTACCAGGTTTGCTTCACCTTCACATCCTGAGGAGACACGTATCTGGGTCTCCGACAAACCTTTCTGGTTGTGCCATAGAGCAGGTTTTTCTGAATGAAGGCTGAAAAAAAAATTTACATACATATATATGTGTATATATATATATACACATATACACACACACACACACACACACACACACACACACACACACACACACACACAGAGCAGAAGATGGTCATGTTTTATAAACATATCAAATGGGTTGGAAAGCTAATCCAAACATGTAAAGCCCAGAATCAGCCTGTTAAAAGTCAGGCGGTTTTGACTCATTTCAAATATTCATAAAGAAATAGGAAGCCTTAGGAGACTGGGTTTAATGAATAGATGAATGATTAGTAATTGACATATCAATTACACATGAGTGCTTTTAAATTGTTCCTTCCAATCTTGTTTAAACTATTATTTTGCTTAGCAATTTTTCCCAGTCTGGATACAAAAAAAGCTTCATCCCAGCCTGAGACCAAATTAGAGATCTTGAACCAGTGGGATTTAGAATATAATAATTTTACTCTTATGACTTTATTTTAAGGAAACACTCTATAGCAGTATTTCTTAACCATTTTTAAACCTGTACCATCTTTAATAAACACATTTCTTGCCCCATTCCCACCCCCAAGATCCTCAGATTCATCTTGAGGGTGGAAGGGACACTGCCCCTTGAGTCGAAAAACCACCAATACCTACAAGTTAGATTACATGTCTCCACTCATCAGGAAAATCCTGTCAAGTCTTACTTTCTGCATTTAAGAATATAAAAATAATTGTTTTCATTTAAAAAACATTTCAATATTAATTTTCAGATGTCTTTAACTTACCTTACTACATTTGAGGTGTGTGTTCCCTGTGCTACAGCCCAGGTGGTTGTCAAAATCAGGCACTCCTGGGGGGGTCCCCTACATTTTAATCAGGAGCCCATGATCCAGACCCAGCTACCACAACCCCTTCTGTTACCCACCAGTCAACCTTCCATCAATACTCTGCTAGCTAATTAGCATACTGCATGGGTTTTTATTGGCCTGTTGACTGACATTATGATGACTTTCAAATGGGCTTTCACTGGTAAAATTAAGTTATTCAAGACATGTGGACTGGATAAATATATGTGAGACCCATTCTCTACCATCCCATGGACAGGGTAAAGAAAGGCATTTTCCTTAATTTACCCTTAAAGAGGCTTAGTCTCTAAGCAAGCCCTAACCTTGGGGATTCTGCCTGACTGATGCCAGCTAACAGATGTCAGAATTCGGTCTCTGGCATCTTGGCATTTACCTTGAGTGACTCTTTTGAGACAAGAGGCAAAGCTGAGTCTTCCCCGATCCTACAGAACAAGTCGTCTGGCCTGCGGTATGTTTCCTAGGTGTACTTTCTAATAAATATCTAATTAATAAATGTGAGTGGCAGATATAGGTCTGAGATTTACTTTCACTGTATCTAGTAGTGAGGTGGTGAGGAGAGAAATTAACTCACTTCAAACTTTTTCTGTGACTACTGTCGGCTACCAACAAAAAAAGAATTGTGCCCACTCAGGCGAGCCTAGGTCAGTCTGCAGTAAGCATGCTTTCTCCTAGTTTGTAGTCAATTGCATGCGTGTGCTCGTCTCCACCTCCACGTGACTCTCTGTTCTGTCCTCTGAGGGTGCTGCCTAGTAGGGTTGAGAGTGATCAAGGCTGCAGCTGACATTTTCAATTTATTTGAAATTCTCCAAATATTTGAACAAATATTTTAAACTGTTGTCAGCAGCAGTCAGATGAGTGCTAGTTACATAGACGTGATCATCAGGGCAGTCCTGACTTGTTATTTTGTATATTTAATTGTCCCCTTTATTGCACTGTGTTTATCAGATTGGACTGCAAACCACCTCACATGTGACTGCTGCTTTCCAGCAGAGTCTGGTAAGCAGTTCTCACTGAAGAGCAGAGGAAACATTTAGGATCCCTGAAAGGGCCTATGGAGGCAGCAGCTATTCTACCTTGAGTAAAACCACAACTGCTACAAAACCACAAGCAACAACTAGCTAAAAGCATGCAGTAAGAGTGGATTTAGGGTAATTCACTAAAGACACTTTATTGCCCTCCACAGAGAATGAAGGTCCATAAAAATAGGGAAAACAGTAAACTGCGTTTAAAGGAAGCCCCACTCAACTCCCTTTAAAAATGCTAAACATTCAGAAGGATTGCGATGTGAATTTAAAGGCAAAACTAAATTGAACAATGCTGGACTGATAAATTCATGAGGAAATGGCCTAAAAAGTTACAGAAAAACTAAAACTTAAAAAAAAATTCTCACAATAGGCCACTGGAAAGCTAAAAGGTGTCTGGTCTGCTTCTGGCTGTCAAGGCAACTGGGACAAGTCACTTAAGGCCCAGTTTCAGGACACCACGAGCACACAAAAATCTGCTTCCCAGTGACTTTTAAACAAAGTACACGTCTACCACGTTTGTTAACCTGGCAGCCCCTCCATGCCGAAGGCGCCTAGAGAACAGAAGATATTAACATTACCACACCAGGGAGTACGAGGCAAAGCCGCGCAGCAGAACCACTGTGACACCTGTCAAGGACTAAGGTTAGTCCTCAGACACAGAGGAACTTGACCATGGCCAACAGGACAATTGCCACTGCGCACATGGCAGCTTTTCCCTCCACACTTTGGGCTCCTGTTCCCTCCTCGGGGTCATCTCTCTTCATCTCCCAAGGCAGTCCTCCTCAAGCCCACTGGGTGGGCATCATCTGTTTACAGGTCTGTCTCCCCTTCCAGATAGGCAGCACGTCAGGAGATGAGACCACCCTTTCTTTTCTTTCCTGGCCCTCAATGTGTACACAGAGCTCTTCCAAGGTTAATGTGGAAATGGCACAACCAACAGATGGCCAGGCCCTGCTGGGTGCGGGCGGTGGGTCAGGAAGTACCTTTGAAGTCTAACTTGTATTTGTGCTTTCCAGCCTCGAACTTCATTATGGCTGCCTGGGCATCAGACCCTGAGGCACAGTACGCCAGGTAGGCCTTCTCCAAATCGCTGCTGCTGACAGTGGTCACGGGGTGCTCCATGCCCTGTAAGAGAAAATACCAGATAATTCTTGAAGGCAAGAACTTAAGATGATGAAGACACACTGGGTGCTATCCTCACCATGCCCACAGCGGTACTCATGTCATGGAGGAGGCAGAGGACAGAGCAGGGTGGCAGGAGAGGGAGGCACTGAATAGAAGCCAATACAACTGCCTCTTAAAAGCTGCCTGGGAAAACAGAAGATCGTAAACATGGATGTTGCTAAATCAGGATACCTGCGATGGGAGAAAGGGAAGAGAGGGCATTCAACTGCTCATAATGGATGACACGAGCATTCAAATGAAGGTGAAACATCGACAGTGAATCTCGACTGCTACCAGACTCGATGGCCTGAGCAACACGGCCCCTTCTCCATCTAGTCTTGTTCCTGCCATGCTCTAATCAGAGGGCAGTCTTCATTTTCTTTTTCTGGTCCCTTAGAAAACTTTTCTATTTTTCCAATTATCCATTCCGATCCATCTTCCTCATTCCAATGACCTACTGGATAGCTGATGTTTTAGGATGGACTGACCATGAATTCTGGCCCCAACCTGTTTACTCTATAACCTTGGCAACTTATTGTAATCTCTCTGAATGTCAATTATCTCAATTTTATAACAGGTAATAGTATTTAAATCATACTCATACTGTTATACAATAGTTTGCCATCCTCATACTATCCTCAAAGGGTTGGAAAATAATTAAAATGAGGCATGCAGAGCACTTAGCACAGTGCCCAAAATAAAAAGCAGAAGTGCTGCAGAAATATCAGGTGGGTGTTTGGACACACAAGTCTGACATTCAAAGATGAATCTGGTCTGGAGACAGAGATAGAGAGCTCACTTGAGGTGGCCACCACTGTTGGAAGAATCGGTGTGATCACCCAGTGCAAACACACCAGTGGGAAGAATGGGGGTGTGGGCTGGACCCCAGGAAACCACAACATTCACTAAGGGGAGTGGAAAAGCAGCCCATGAAGGGCACAGGATAGAAGCAAGAACGCCAGGAGAGTGAGGAGCGAGTGGGCAGGAAGCTGGGCGAAGGCTGGAAATGCCATGGGACTTGGCACCTGAGCCCTCCGCTGGGGTCTACGGAACTGTGAGGCCTATGCCTGACTGGGTCCCACTTCCTGCAGGTGCTCCAGGAATAGTGACCAGATGAACAAGTAATGGTAACGGAAGTCAGATTCTGGTGAGTAGAGGAATAAATGTGGAGGGCAGGGGGGTCCTTTCCTTCCAAGCAGATAGATAGGGTGGTTCAGGTAGAAGAAGATGAAGGTAACTGTGGGGCTTTTAGAGCAAGGCAAAGGCAATCATAGGAAAGGGGAAAAATAGAAAAGGTAAACATGAGAAGCCTGTTGAGAATAATCCAAAAAGGATACTGGTTGGGATAATGCATCCTGGAGCCGAACGCCTCAGGGATGGCAAGTTTAATGCAGAAAGCTTCAGTGGGCCAAGTACAGTAATTCGTTTACATATAAGATTAGGTTATGGATTGAATTGTGTTCCCTCCCCAAAAGACCTATTGAAGTCCTAACACCCAGTACCTCAAAATGTAACCTTATTTGGAAATAGGGTCAATGTATATATAATTAATGTAATTAGTTAGGATGGGCATCTAATCCAACATGACTGATGTTCTTATAAGAGGATGGCCATGTGAAGACACACAAAGGAAGAACACCATGTGATGATGAAAGCTGACTAGAGTGATGTGTCTGTCTACACACCAAGGAACACCAAAAATCACCAGTAAAACACCAGAAGCTCGAAAAGGCAAGGAAGAATTCCCTACAGGTTTCGGAGGGAGCATGACCCTGACTACACCTTGATTTCAATTTCTAGCCTCCAGAAACATGAGACAATAAATCACTGTTGTTCTAAGCCACCCAGTTTGTGATACTTAGTCATGGCAGCCTTAGGAAATGAATGCAAGTGGAAGCAATTTGGATCTAAAATTTGGGAGTACATGTTGAGCTCAGGCATTAAAAAACTTAGCTTTTCTGAGAAGAGAAAACTACCTTGAACTGGCAATTAGCAGAAAACTAAGACAGAAATATAAATATGGGGTGACACCAGAAGTATGTGGGAAAAGAAGGGCTAGAATGGACAAGTTACCCTACGAGATGGTCCCGCTGATGGGACAAAATAAGACCATGCAGCCAAATGTCACTGAGTCCCCACGCATGCATCTATACCAGCATATGGTGTGTCACTCATACCTGTAGAGTCATCCCCAGAACAGAATGCCAGCTTTGAAAAGCCTTGAATTTTATCTGCAGCTACACAAACATTCCTGCACACACAGGCATTCACTCCAGAGTTACCTGCTCAACAGTAAGAGAAGCATCCTCCTATCTCATTTAACAAAACCAATGAAGAAACATGATCTCCAACTTTTAATCATTCTGATCTCATGAGAGCCAACGGATATCTAATTGTTCAAAGATGGAAGCTCAGAAAAATGAATTCCAAATTAGCAAGATCTGTATAATTCCCCCCAAAGCGGTGAGTAGGGACATCTGGAGATCTTTAGCTCTATCACTGACCCCCAGAACAATCTTTGGGCACATGTTAGAAGGGCTCTTCGATATGGAGGCTCAGGAGGGAATCACTGGCCCTCTTTCCATCACACTTACTTGTCTTCCATACTCCTGCCAAGAACCAAATTCATCAATCCAGTACCACACCCACTCGGTGGTGAGAATGTAGTGTGGAGGTTTGGTGACTGAGGAAGCCGTGGAGAGGCGGCGAGCCCGGGCAGTGCCAAACGTCATGGAGTCGAAGTTCAGATAATCAAAGTGAAAATCACCGACTGACTCAGCGCATAGGATCCTGCAAAAGAATGTAAGTGGTACATGAAAATTTCACCAGCCAAATGAACACAGGCCCCTCAGCTTCCACCCATGGTCTTCTAAATGCTCAGCTGGTAGATATAAACGTGAGATGCACATTAAAAAATTAAAGATCCCAAGACCAGCGGGGAGGACTGCTTTTTAAGATCAGTTTTGCTGTGCGAAATAATAAAATCGAGGTGACATAGAAAACTCATTATCATGACATTCCTTTCACTACACAGAAAGTGCTAGTTAAAATACATTTTTTAAATGCACTACTGAGCTGGAAAGAAAGGAAATCCTTAGAAAACAAAATAATAATAGTTAACATATGTTAAATGTTTATTGTGAGAGTGCGGCCCTGATGACACCTTGATTTTGGATTTCTAGCCTCCAGAACTGTTAGAGAATAAATTTCTATTGTTTAAAGTCACCAACCAAGGTTGTGGTAATCAGTTATGGCAGCCCTAGGAAACTTCTATACCTATATTCAGACTTATAGCTGTCTTCTAAATAGAAGCAATGGAAGCTACAGAACAGTGGAATAATCTCTGAAGAGTTGAAAAAAAAATACCCAATAAAACTCTTTGAAGAATGAGGATGAAATAAAGATACCTTCAGACAAACAAAAAACATTTGCCACTAGACTCTCACTAAAGCAATTTCTAGGAGATGAAGTTAAGGAAGGAACATGATCCATGAGGAAATGTATGGCAAAGGATGGTGAGCACAAAACAAAATGATAAATACGGAAGTTAAAGCAAATACTGACTACATAATATAATGCTAATTTCTAACTTCTGGGATTAAGAACAGAACAGAAGCAACACTTACATAGCACATTTTATACACCTGACACTGTTCTGAGTGTTTTACATATATTAATTCCTTTAATTTTCAAAATAATCCTTTGATGTAGGAACTATTATTTTATCTATTTGACATATGAAAAAATTGAGGCATAGGAAAGTTAAGTAATTTGCCCAAATTCATTTAAGTAGCAAATGAGTTTGAATGGAACTAGTAAGAATTCAACTGTTCATAATTCTTTAATAGTTCAAGAGAATGATTAAAAGTATAAATTAGCTTAAATTGCTAAAGTTTGTTACATTAAAGAGCTTATTTAGATTTCCAGAGTAACCACTAAGAGAATAAGATATTCAGGTCATAGCTCCCAAACTAGCAGATAAGGGGGAAAAAAATCAAATGAGAAAAAAATGTAAGAGAAGACCAAAAAGACAAAAGAAATATAGAAAAAGCAGGTCAAATAGCAAAAATCAAGATGGACAATAAAAATCAATTCAAATGTATAAGTAATCATAATACAAAATAATTAAAAAACAAAGATTGACAAACAAGAAAAATATCCAGTTCTATGTTTACAGGTAGTATAAAGGACAAAATATAAAATATGAGGACAAAAAACTTTGAAAGTAAAAAAAAAAAAAAATAGTGAACAGTAACTAAAAGAAAGTTGGCATAGTTATATTAACATCAAACAAAACAGACTGAAGGTAAAAATCATTACTAGAAATTAAAAGCATCCACTTTACATTGCTAACAGGCTCAAATTATTAAGATAAAAAATTTTCAACTTGTATATGCTTTATAACAGTTTAACATGTGAAACAAAAATTGATGGAATTATAAGGAAAAATTGACAAATTCATAGTGTTAACATATTTCTGTATGTTAACCGATAAAAGCAACAAAGAAATCAATAAAGATATAGAAGATTTGAACCACATAATTAACATACTTCATCTAACACTGCATCCAAAAGATCTTTAGCATACATAGAACTTTTACTAAATCCGATCATGTACTACACCATAAAGCAAGTCTCAACAAAATTCAAAGTATCTGTTATTACATGGTCTATACTTTAACAACAATGCAGTTCATTTGTAATTAAACAAAATTTAAAATACATTTAAAAATAAACCATGGGTCATCTAATATATGAGATCAAAAAAGGACAAAAGTTGGTTATTCTGAAATAGAAAACTATCAGTAAAATTAGTAAATCTCTGCAAAATTGACAAAGAATAAAAAGAGGGGAAAAAGAAATTAGAAATGTAAAAGACAAAATTCAAGATGCCACAGACAGTAAAAGATATCACAAGCAACTTTATGACAATTAATCTGCAAATAAATAAAACAAACAAACTTCTGGAAAAAAACATCAATTTACCAAAACTGACTCGAGGTAAAATAGAAAACCTAACTGGTCCTATAACAATTATGAGAAATTGGGCCAGTAGTCCCACAAATTAAATGTTAAGTCTGTACATTCTTATAGACATGTGATCAATCATTCAGGAAAAAGTAATTCTAACTTACCAAAAAAATTTTAACAGAAAAAAAAAAAAAAAACCATTCAATCTCATTTTTATGAGGTTAGAAACTTCTTGAGGTAAAAACAGGCAAAGATAATATGAAACAATTATAGACCAATCTTACTTAAACATAAATGCAAAAATTGTAAAGTATCTGAAATCCAAATTCAGGGGAGAGAGAAGGAAATGGGGAGAGGGGGAAAGGGAGGAAGGGACAGGGAGAGAAGTGGGGGAGAAAGAGGGAGAAAGGGGGAGAGAGACAGAGAGAAAGAAAGAGAAAGAGAGAGAATGAATGAATGAATGAGTGTGTGACTGTGTGTATTAAGCTCAAGAATGCTATGGACTTAACAGAAAATTGATGTAATTCACTGCATTAACAAAGTATGAAGAACATGGGCTCCTAATTAATGAAGAAGCAGCACTCAATAAAATTCAATTTCCATATGGAATTTTAAAAAAATTCCTAGCGTTCTAGGAATAAAATTAGAATTCTTTAACAAGGCCAAAGATTCCAAATACTTATTCATGTTAATTGAGTAACATTTTAACATTTACAAGTTACTCCTTTTAAAGGTAGGGGAAAAAAAAGAAGAAAAAATAATATTTCAGCTATCACCACTTCTATTCAGCATTGTATAGGAGGTCCTATAATAAGGCAATAAAAAGAAATAAAATGTATAAGAATTAAAAAGAAGTAAAAGTGCTATTTGACATTTATACTAATTTCTATGTAGATATCTAGAATAGATGCCTATACAGATGATTCACATATATTATCAGTAGATTCTGAGTTAAAATAGTTTAGTAAAGTTGCAGAATACAAGATTACATAAAAGTCAACTGCATTTCTATGGGATATCACGAAAAAATATAACAAAAAAATATTTTTTCTGGGGATGTACAACATGATAACTAGTTAATAATGCTGTATGGTAAAATAATAATAATAATCATCACAAGGAAATAAAAATTTTTTTATAACTATATGAAGTGATGGATGTTAACTAAACTTATTGTGGTAATCATTTTGCAATATATACATATGTCAAGTTACTGTGATATACACCTTAAACTTATACAAGTGTTGTATGTCAGTTATATCTCTATAAAACTGGGGGGAAAAGATATTTTTTAAAAATTTTAAGCAAAGAAGTTAACAGATCCCTAAGGAAAAAAAAATCTAACAAACGATATACAAGACTTTAATGAAGAAAATTATAGAACTACTGAAAAATATCAAAGAAGATTTAAACAAATGAGATGCTATCATATATATGAAAGTCTCAGCATCATAAAGATGTCAGTTCTCCCCTGACAGTAGTCAATGCAATTTCAATTTTAAAAAGTCACAACAGAGTTTTTTTGTGAAAACTGAGATTTTCGAATTTCTAAAGAGAAGCAAAAGACCAAAAGGAACTAAGACAATATGAAGAAAACCAAGGTCAGGATTTGCCTTGCCAGATGTCAAAACGTACTAAAAAGTTCTACAAGGTAAGATAGTTTGGTATTGATACAAACAGACCAATAAAACAGCCAGACACAGACTTGGGTGTGTATTTACTAACTGGTGCCTGACAAAGGCGGCACTGAAAATAGGTGGAGAAAAGATGGACTACTTTAAAATAGTAGCATTTGGCACGTGAGTCTGGAAATAAGCTATAAAATGTGTTAATATCGTGACAAATTTAGCTCTGTTTTGTTTGGATTTAAAAGTAAACTTCTGGAAATGATTAATGATGATGGCTGCACAATGTAAATGTATTTAATGCCACTGAAATGTACACTTAAAAAATGGTTACGATGATAGATTTTATTATGTATATTCTACAATTTTTAAAATTTTAAATTAAATACATTTTTAAAAGGTGGTCTTTGGAAAAACTGGTAATTCATCCGCATAAGAATGAAACTGGGTCCATCCATACTTTACCACAGGCAGGGCAAAATTAAATACAGTCCTTAAAATCTTAAGACTTTTTAAAGAAAATTCAGGAAAATTTCTTTATGGTCTTGGAATAAGGATGGATTTCTTATGACACAAAAAATATAAAATAAAGACGAATAAATACTTCTCTTTACTAAAAGACACCATAACCTAACAGGAAGAGTTTATTTTAAACACACACTCAATAGAGAAATTTTCTTAAATTCCTAAAACTAAATAACTAACTAAAACCACAACAACCAGCCCCACCAAAATGAGCAAACTACTAGAACAGACATTTCATAGCAGAAGCAGCATAAATGGCCAACAAACATATGGAGAAACACTTTACCTCGTGGGATATGCAAACGAAGATACCAAGTAACACCCCCAGACTGGGAAAAGTTCAGATGGCAGATGATAATATCAAACACTAGGTAGTGACACTACAGATTGTTAACGGAGGTGGAAAGTGGCGCAATCACCTGGAAAACAGTTTGACATCACCAGGCAGAGTTGAGGATGAACCCCAGCCCAACCCTAGCAGTTTCACCCCCGAACATCACTCAACGGAAGCCCGTGCACATGTGCACCAGGAGACAGGACAACCTGGACGAGTCGCAGAGAGTGCTGAGAGAAAAATGCTAGACACAATAGTCCTGTGTACGGTTCCATTTAGATGAAGTTCAAGAACAGGCAAGACTAACCTATGGTAATAGACATCAGGGCAGTAGGGTGGCCTGTGGGTGTGGGCATTGACTGGAAGGGGACAGGAGGAAATTTGCTGGGGTGAGGAAAATTATCTATACTCGGATCAGTGTTGGCTACACGAGTGTATGCATCTGTCAAATTCACTGAACTATATGCACTTCACTATGTGTAAATTTGCCTCAGAATAAGAGAAGGAAGTGGAGAGGGTGTTTTGTCAGCCATTTAATCCTCCTAGGGGAGTAATTTGTTTCACATAGTTTGCCAGTAGCAATTTGTACATAATTGTACTCTAAGCACAAATTTATTTTATCTACTCAAAAAGTAGACTCAAATTCTCTTTGTGGCAACATATTGTAGCAAGTTCAATCCAAGATGGTAAGTATTTGAAAATAAGGCTACCCAGAACTTCCTCATTTACTCTGAACTAAGTAAAACACGGGGGACGCACTTATAAAAATAAGGAAGTTAAAGGCTAGATAAATGGCAGTTCAGCCATACAACTTCACAGGCAAAGGCTAAAATTTCACAAATGATTCTCTCTCACTTTTCCATACTAATCAAGGAGGATATAAGTACGTGATCAATCTCAACAGCAAATTCAGAACTCACTTGGTACCACCACCTCCTTCCCCACAGATTCTCCCTTAAAAGAGAAGGTGGGAGAACGTGGGCACCAAACTACCAGTATAAATATCAACTTCCAATTCCCAGCCCAGAGTTCCTACCTGCAGACCAGGCTGTATACTAAATGTTCGTGTGTGTGTGTGTGTGTGTGTGTGTGTGTGTGATTCAAACTAAATCTTGCTGTGTCTAAACTTCCCATACCACACAGGAAAGACGAGGTAAGAGCAGACCCAAGTGAAATTATTTCCTACCTGTCTTTTCTGGGATTGCTATATGCTTCTTCGATAAGCTCCATTTTGTCCAAATCCTTCCATTTGTCTCCATCCAAGAACTGCCATCTATATGGCAAATGGAAATGAACTCTATTGCATTTATCTAAAACAAAAATATAAACAAGACATCTTGGCATTAGACAGCATGGCCTAGTCCCATGGTTCTCAATGGGTGTGGTGCTGCCTGCTGACCTGGCAACGTTATGGAAATCTGTGTGTGTGTGTGTGGGGGGTCTTTTTTTTCTTTTTAATACAGTCATATCTAAGCATTTAGATATTGAAATACGATGTATTTTATTATGTACACTTTTGTCTCCCTTTTTAACAGGACATTACAGTGACTTTTAGAAAGATGTTAGTAGGTTACATAATATATTAATTTCATCTCACGACAGTAAAGAAGTTGATCATAAGAAGGTCGAAGTCTCCACTCTTGCAGAGGGCACTCTATGCCTTTGCTATTCATGTGGCAGGTGGGAAGGGGAGCTGCCACACCAAAAACGAAGCCAGCTTTTTCTCTACTGGAAACCCAGCCCAACCCGACATGTTCCGCCTCAGGTGGTCAGCGGCATGGGTCCAGCACACTTTGATCTTTCTGGCTACTAACATATGCACCTCTTCTCAACACACGCCCACAGCCCTGAAGGTCTTCATATGCGCTGCTCTGCCCCTGCAGATATGCACATGCTGGCCCCAGTTAAAATCCTAGTCCTCTTTTTCCCTTTCTCAATTTCCTTCCCTCCTTCTAATGTTCCCTACTTCATTATGACATGACATTCCAGAGAACAGGCTTTCTAGGTGAGCCACAGAAACCAAATCAATTTGGCAAAGTACTCACATCCATATCCTC
>NW_011888829.1:1505903-1510256 GCF_000151845.1 Pteropus vampyrus | reverse complement strand
TACCTATATCTGACATGTATAAAGAATAATCAAAATTCTTGCAACTCAATGAGATCAAACAATCCAAAAAAATGGGAAAAATCACACAAATTCACAAAAGACCATATACTGTATGATTCCATTTACGTGAAACATCCAGGCAAATCTATAGAGATAGAATGTAAATGTGTAGCTGTCAGGGGCTGGGGGGGGAGGGGAGAATGGAAGTGACTGCTAATGGGTACAGGGTTTCTTTGGGGATGAAGAAATGTTTTAATATTGATTGTGACGATGGTTGCACAATTCTCTGACTATATAAAAACTATTAAAGGAGTGAATTATATGGTATGTGAATTATACTCAATATCTCAATAAAGCCGCTATATTAAAAAGGCAAAGATTTAAATGGATTCTTTACAGAAGATATATCAATGGCCAATAAGCACATTAAAAATAAATGTTAAATATCATTAATCATCAATCATTAATGCAAATTAAAATTACAATGAGCTAGCACTACTCATTTATTAGAATAGCTAAAATTTAAAAGGCTGACAATACCAAGTGTAGACAAAGATGCAGAATAACTGGAACACTCATTCATACATTGCTGGTGAGAAGGTAATATAGTACATCCACTTTGAATGATAGTTTGGCAGTTTTTAATAAAGTTAAACACATATTTATCACATGATCCAGTAATTTCGGTAATTCAAGGTCTTTACCGAAGTGAAAACATATATCCACATGAAAACTTGTACATGGAGATTTATAGAAGCTTTATTTGTAAAAGCCAGAACTAGGAACAACCTAGTGTTCATCAATATCTGAATGGATAAACAAACTGTAGTCAATCATGCAACAGCAAACTACTCAGCAATAAAAAGGAACAAACTATGGATGTGCTAGCATGACTGAACCTCAAAAAACATGCTGGGTGAAAAAAGATAGTACAAGAAAACACATTCTGTATGATTTCATTTATATGAAATTCTAGAAAAAAGCAAATCTAATCTACAGCAACGAAAAACAGATCAAGGATTGCCTGGGGTCGGGGAATTGAGGGGTAAAAATTAACTATAAAGGGGCATAAGGGAAATTTTTGGAATGAGGGAACTGTCGCATATCCAGAGTACAGTGATAGCTACATGGGCACACATAGTTACCAAAACTCAGAGTGTACACTTAAAATAGATGGATTGTATTGTGTGTAAATCAGAACTCAATGTTGAATTTAAATACATACATATATATGTATATATAACACATATTCCTTGACCTACCTTGACCTACCATTCCATTTCCAGGAATCTATCTATAGAAATACACATGTGTACTCTGATGTTCAATGGAACATGACTCTAAATACTACACAATTGCTTTTTTAAAAACAAGGTAGACTTACATGTACTAATGTAGGAAAAAACCTCTAATATGTTAAGCAAAGGAAGCAGGTTAAATAATATGTCACATGTTCCCATCTGTTGAAAATATGTAAACCAAATATGACTACACAGCATGTGTTTACCGTTAGAGATGACTGAAGGAGGACTTCAGATTTTACTCTGTATTATTTGACTCTTTTATAAAGTGAAAGTGTTCATAAATAGTGTTCATAAATTGCTTGGGTAGTTTTTTTTAAATTTATTTAAATTAGTTTCAAGTACACAGTACATTGGTTAGACATCTATACAGTTCGTAAAACGATCCCCCCAATTATTCCCTCCCTCCCCTGGCCCTCCACCTAGCCATCATATTAATGCTGACTGCATTCCCTCTGCCATGCTTGGGTAGTTTTTAAAGACTGAAAATGAAACAAGAAGTTGTTACGGTTTTTTTTAAAAGGAGTCAGTGAATTCGAGAAGAAATCTTTCTTCAAAGCCCAGGACAGCAGTAAGAAGAAAACAAAGGTTTAGTGAAAATACAGACAAACACATGCACACAAGAATTGTTACTTCTGATAAAATAGGGACTGTGGAGAGAAGACCCCAACTTAATTACTCATCCCCCAAGAGCAAACATGAGTGTCTCCTCAGTACCTTCCGGTTTCTAACGCATCCTAAGTCTAAGATCACCTTTTATGAAGGACACTTACCTTTATTCCCACTACACTGGGTATCTGTGTCTCATGCATGTCTGTAACCTCTTGCTAAGTTGACCAAGGGTCAACACTTGATACTCACTTGCTGCATGACCCAAACAAACAGTTATGTTTCCCAAAACTCCTCTACAGTTTGATTTTTAGAAACTCAAATAATTTCTACCATCCTCAACTCTCCAACAAAATTGCTGCAGAACTGGTTTGGCCGAATGTCACACCAGCTCATGATTAAGGCCCGACTCTCTCTGGACAGGGAAGAGGACTTTGGAGGTGGCCTCAGAGCAGAGCTCCAGGAATGAGCAGCAGTTATCCCATCCACACGTGGATTAAGGGGTTTCCTCTGACTTACCTTGAAAGCTACAACTTTTCCGGATATGGTATAAGCAGATCTCATCATTCTCCTCTTGGTTAGTAGTGGTTGGGGACACAGAACCTGAACTATCTTTTCTTTCTACAAAGAAACACCGCAAAGACACATCAGCTTCTGTGGAAACTTCATTTACCAGGTTGGAGTAGTTCAAGGTACAAAGGACAGAAAAGAGGGTTTATTCATCTCCCTGCACAAGACGAACATGGGCAGACAAAATCGTATAATGCTTGAGATGAAAGCACCCTCAGACATACATATGGGCTCTCTGTTTTTTTTTTTTTTTTAGGAAGAAGCCAGGGAGCCCAAGGCCACACAGCTGCTTGTCAAGTCCAAGGCAACACGAGGCTCTTTTCTCAGCTCTGGCTGTGCACCCAATTCACTAGAAGACCCATTTAAAAATACAAGTGCCTGGCTCTGGCCCAGACTGACTCAATCAGAACCTCCAGGGGGTGGAAACAGGGGAGATTCACTATCCTACACATTGAGATAACTTAAGAGTCCTTTTGTATCTAAGGTGGTGATGACACCAAAGGTCAAGTGGAGGGTTGCATTTTATACACTGGATTTGATTCTAACAGCAAATACTTGTTAATGTAATATTAGAATTAGGTGCTAATACCAAGAAAAAAAGCAATATATATAAAGCTTCCTTCTCAAAATATCAGTTTTAGATTGTAAAAATTTCAATATAAAAAGGGCATGTAAGTGATTTCAAAGTTTACCTTTATTAGTAGTGCTCCAATGAACCTTACCTAATAATTACATCCCCCCACTTCCACCTATAAGTTTACAGGAAACTCTCCTCATTTTATAACCTGTCATTTTGTTATTCGTCTTACCTTTTCATTTTTTTAGAGGTTACTTTTTTTATTGTTGAGTTAAACTGTAAAGTCTACATCTACAGTTTAAGAAGAAATGCTTCACATTTACATCAAGGATACATTTATTCTAGTGGAATAAGAAACATGCAGACAAAAAAACCAAGTACGCATTAAAAAAAAAAAAAAAATGACTACGTGTTTCACCTGGTCCTTCTTTTGCTATTTTGGACCATACTTTTCCAGAAAATTGATCTTACATACATATTAAGTGTGATTTACCATCCCACTTTTTAAACATTAAATGTACCTTCTCACAATTTCTAAATGGGAAACAAAGTTTAAAAACAAAGAAAGTAAAAGTAATAGACTGCTATTATCTTCCAGTGGAAAAGTTGAGTAAACCGTGAGCCCTCTGTGGCTCATCTCAAAGACACTTTTATTCAGAGAGGCAAGCATTTCTGTTCTAGGAGCATGTTTCTCACTCCTGCTGCAGGACCAGGCTTTCCCTTCTTTTTATGGGCCTCTCAAATATCCCCAGGCCAGGCCTCAAAACCCACACCTGTGGAGCCCTGGAGGTCACCTCCATCTGTCCTCAAGTCCTCAAGGGCAGGTATCCTTCCCTCTCTTTCTAACAACATCATAATCCAAATAATTCATCTTCAAGATCTATTTAAAGCAAAACCTGTTTACTTCCAGGCAGGTTTGAAAGAAATTAGCCGAAATTAAAGAAAATATAAAGAAAAAACATATATGACAAGGACAATTTTTAAATATAAAAATCAGGTATGATTAGAGGGATAAGTTTGCTTGCTGGTGGTCCTGACGCTTACCTGGTATTTTAGGAAAGGGTCTGTTAAAAATCTTAACTATCACTACAGCTAACAAGTGGGTTTGATTGTGCTTTCATTTGGGAGTCATGTCTCATAGTCACCAAGGCATAACTGGGGCCCAGGACAGTGGCCAGCACATGGCAAGCACTTGAATTTGTTGAATGAAAGAATGGATAACCAGAATGGCCAGCCAACAGCTGATATTGTGAAATTCCAAGAATATCGATGTGTAATAACCTTCTCAAGGGACCA
>NW_011888829.1:1443872-1505853 GCF_000151845.1 Pteropus vampyrus | reverse complement strand
AAATTAAAGAAAATATAAAGAAAAAACATATATGACAAGGACAATTTTTAAATATAAAAATCAGGTATGATTAGAGGGATAAGTTTGCTTGCTGGTGGTCCTGACGCTTACCTGGTATTTTAGGAAAGGGTCTGTTAAAAATCTTAACTATCACTACAGCTAACAAGTGGGTTTGATTGTGCTTTCATTTGGGAGTCATGTCTCATAGTCACCAAGGCATAACTGGGGCCCAGGACAGTGGCCAGCACATGGCAAGCACTTGAATTTGTTGAATGAAAGAATGGATAACCAGAATGGCCAGCCAACAGCTGATATTGTGAAATTCCAAGAATATCGATGTGTAATAACCTTCTCAAGGGACCATATTATTCATTTTTCACACAACAGGTATTCAGGAAATGCTTGTTACATAAACAGTCTCTGCTCAGAATTCCCCCATGTGCCTATCACTAAGCCTGACATTCCTTTTAAAATAATTATCCCAGCATGCTCCATCATTTAACCAATATCTGAGTGCCTCTGCCTACTGTGGGCCAGATACTGTCCAAGTGCCAAAGATAAGCAGTGAACAAAGCGAATTTACGACTAAAAAAGAAAAAAAAAGAAAAAAAAATCCATTCATACATATCAAGAAGAGAGCTAAAATTAAAATAACTTCACTTACTTATTTTTTAAAAATCAAAACAGAACACAATGCAAAGAACACCCCTAGAGATGTACAGCATGGCACTCTTAATTTTAGGGTCCCTTTTTTAAAAGGCAAGTTCTCCAGGGGGCAGAGGGACGACTATATAGGAGAAGCAGAGTCCCTTATCTCAGTGCAGATGAGGCCCGTATTCATTCACCGTCAACACCAAGTAGCACTTTTCTAGAATGTTTTGCTTGTTCATGGCCATGATTTCAACTCACCCTCATGACCCCCACTAGCTAGGAAGGGATCCCTAACTGCATTTTACTAAGAGAAGCACAGACTTATCCAGCCACACATCTCATTTAATGGCCAGATGGAATCCCGAAGCCCCAGCCCAGAGCCTTACCAGAAGTCCCTAGATCTGGAAGGTGCCCTTTGCCAGGGGCGGAGCTCTTATTCTTGATGTCATACGCATTCCTATAAATGGAAGGCAGCCTGCCCACCAAGTGTGAGCTCATGCCCAACTTCTCCAGTTTTTCCAGAGTCTCAGAATTAGAGAAATCATGGGATCTCTTACAGCTAGTACCAAACTTGCATTCGCCCTGTAAAAAATACTGGCAGATATGGAGTTTCATACATTGCTTCTGAAAGGAACAAGAGCCATAGGGTCCATTTCCTTTATTGTAGTGAAGGCAGATCTGTTGACGGAGAAGGAAAAAGACAGCAGCTTAGGAAGGTTTCACAAGCCACCACCTCCCTACTGACCAGTCCACTGGTTAGAAGGTTTTTCCAGAAACCTAGCCACTGCTAGTGACTCTGTTATCCAAACAAACCACGCAGCTATGAGAATATCCCTCACTCTAGATGGGTGGCTGTAAACATGTCCTTGACTAAAATGGGAACTAGGTGGACAGCAGGCTGCTCAAAACAGCTACTCCATGGGGAAACCCAAAGAACTTGATCAGAGATGCTCCCTTCACAGGAGACATTTTAATGTATTTGTTCCTCTCAACCCTTAAGCTCTACCTATACCCTTCCCCCTGATGAACCAACTCTCCACTACCTAGGCCCGTTTCTCTCAACTCTTTTTCTACAACTCAGGGTCAAATAGGTTCTGAGGGTTTAAAGCATCTTAGAGAAGGCCAAATACAGCCCTTTCATTTCTCATGAGCAAAGTGAGACTCAGAGAAGTTAACTGGCTTACCCTAAGTCACATAGCAATCTGCCACATTTGGCACATACAATGGCTGAATTAGGTTGTTGGCAAAGCTGGGATCTGAGCTTGAATTAACTGCTCCTTCTCCTCTACACTCCAAATTCCTACAGATGCAAACAAGGCCAGAGACCACCAAGGACCCACCCACTCAATTCAAAGGCATTATACTAAGCAAGATTCAGCAAGGACCCTACTCTGGGGATGGAAACCCCAAGGAGAAAGGCCAGAGAGGGCTGGGGCCTTACCTGATTCTGCCACTTACAAGCTGCCTGGCCTTTGGCAAGCCACTTGTCAGCTCTCAGATTCAGTTTTTCAATCCCCAAAATGGGAATAATCCTACCTCCATTCCTGCGCTACTGTGAGGATTAAATGGGAAATATACAAAATGGCTAATACAATACCTGGAACACAGTGAGTGAGTGCTCAATTCATGGTGGTGGCCCCCAACTGGTCATCTGATAAAGGGTCTGAGTTTGTGGTCTCGGCTTCCATCTGCTGGCACTGTGTTCTGAACCAACCAGCACACCCAAGCACGCAGAGGCTACAAACTCCTGACTGGTCATCTTCTGATTCATTTTTCACACTACTGACTAGACGATCTCTCCAAAATGTGAATGCCCACTCCAAACACCAACCTACCTCCCAACTCCTTCCTGTGTATGAGCCTCTGCCCATCCGTGTCTCTTTCTCCCCTCTCCAACCCTAAATCCAGGCTGTGGTGCCCTGTGTGCTGTCTCCTGACGATGCCAGGTGTCCTCCTCTCTGTGCCTCCCTTTTCCCAGACCTTCATCTTTCAGCTCCAAGAGCAGGCACCATGGACTCCAGGACACCTTTCCCAGCACCCAAACTGTGCCCTGGAGATCAGAGCACTGACTTCTATTGGAGCTTCTAACACAGCACCTTGCAATTATCTTCTGACTTGTCTGTGTGACCCAGTAAATGTGCCTCCCAGAAGGACAGAATGGGGTCTTCTATCTCCTTATCACCAGTGCCTGACCCACAGTGGATATTCAATAAAAGTTAGCTGAAGTAAATCAATACTAATTTTCGAAAAGCAAAAAAAGTTAATACCCATTATGTGCCAGTCACTATGCTCTGTTGCACCTTTCTCAAATGGGTGATTTTAATTCAATCATATGGAAGCACTGTCATTAAAATATGCCAATCTAATCTGTTGCCTCATCACAAGAAGTGTCAGAGCATCCTATATAACTGGTGCTGGCCACAGGAAGGCACTGCTCAGACCTGCTGCAGAGCACAGTTAACTATCAGCCCAGTGTTGCCTCAGGAGCCACTACTTTATTCACACAGAGGCCACACTCCGATGGGACGCTCCCAGCCAATGAAGCACACCGTTCTACGGAAGCCAAGGTTGCCTCCAACAGAGAAACCTTTAACTCAGAACTTCCAGTTGGCCAAGCAGCAGCTTTCTTAGAACTGTGCTGCAGTCCGGATCTCTTCCTGTCCAGTCCCCTTCCTTCCCCGTCCTCCTGCCACAGATGCTAGACCTGCATCATTGCCTCAAGCCTCGCCCCACCTTCTGCTCCCTACCCAATAAATCTCACACTTCTAATTCCATCTTGGTGTCTGCTTCTCGAAGGATATGAAATAGTACATAACCACTGCAGTGAGCTCTGAAACAAGTGGTTAATGCAATATGAGATTTCACATCAACTAAACTTCAAAATTCCCTGGGTGCAACTGAGTTAGTAGAGAATGCATAGTCTGCAGCCCTAGAAACCTTCTCCACAGACCCAGCTGGGTCCACTGAAACCTGCATGATTCCAAGTCCTGCTAAACAAAGAGAGGCTGGCTGGAATCTCTCATCTCCTTGGCTCTATGTAAATAACATCTTGCTGCAGCCACTGGCCAAACAGGCTCTCCCAACCTCACAGAAGCCCTGCAAAGGAGGTACTAGCCCAATTGATAGAGAAAGAAAAGAGGCTTCAAGAAGGAGCAAAGTTGGCCCAATGTCACAGAGCCAAGAATTCAATCTAGGTCTCCTCCAGGCAGCCCCAGTGGTCACGATGGGGGCCTTGGATTCTCTTCTATCATAATATTTCCTATTTTCCAACCTTCTGGCCTCTCCCTGATTCCTTGCGCGCGCGCGCACACACACACACACACACACAACCCCTCCTGGCACTCACCTCTGGCAAAATCCAGGGGTCGTTCTGAAACAAGAGCTGGCAGAGCTCACTGTAGCTCAGGTGGTCGACACCGTGAGTTCTCAGCACGCCCAGGTTGTGCTCGGTTGTCAAGCTGTGACTGTTCCTACAGCTCTTCCTGCAAAAGAACAGAGCTGGTATCACAACTGAACTGTCTCCCCAAAATTCTTATGTTGAAGTTCTAAACCCCAGGACCTTAGAAATGATTGTATTTGGAGACAAAGTCTTTAAAGAAATGATTAAGTTAAAATGAAGTCACTGGAGGGGGACCAATCCAATTTGACTGGTGTCCTTATAAGAAGAGGGGTTAGGACACAGACTGGCACAAAGGGAAGATGACTTGAGGATATAGGGAGAAGATGGCCATCTATAAACCATGGAGAGGAGCCTCAGAAGAAACCAACCCTTGATCTTTAACTTCTAGCCTCTAGAATTGTGAGAAAATAAATTTCTGGTTGGTTAAGCCACCCAGTCTGTGTTAACTTGTTATGTCAGCCCAAGCAAACTAAGACAGCTGGTAAAATCCGTCTTCAAGAATAGTTACCGACCCTGTTTAAAAGCACTGGAGAAAAAAACAGTTGGCTATGCAACAATAAAACATGTTTATTTACAAAAGAAGAGATGATAACTTGTCAGTTCTAGAGCCCAGGATAGCACCTTTCAGCAGGTTTCTGATGAGAATGACAGCGCTATTTCACAAAGAAGAGTCGCAGCATACCAGTCATTGGACACTTAAAACACTGGCTGAATAAGTGAGTGTTGACACCTTACAGTTATAAGTATTTACTCATGCACACACAGGGGAGACCCGGCCCTTTTTTCTGTTCCCCTCCTCCATGTTTTCAAACAAGGCCCTGTTAAACACTCATTGTGAGCAAGGCACTGGCACCATGCCCAAGCGATCCAAAGACTTCAAATGATCGCCTGGGTCAGCACAACTGGGAATAGTCAGGCAAACAGAATTCGCTTGACTAAGACACTGCCATACTTCACAGATCATGCTTATTTTAAGCATCTCAAAAGAAAACGAAATCCATGATCAACTCCCCCAAACCTGTACCTTCCACAGACTCCCCCATCTCAGTAAAAGGCTACTTCCCTCTTCCACACTGCACAGGCCAAAAACCTTGGAGTCATCCTGACTCACATCCCTCTCTTATCTAGTGGAAGTGAAAGACAGAGATGACTAAAATGGAGTGGAAAGTGCAAGGTCAGCTGAGCTCAGACTACATCAGAGCAGATAGGAGGGACACCTGAGCCTGACGGAAGTGGGGAAGCAAACAAGAAAGGACCTGAGCCAAATACTTAGGGTTGAAGATGATCCAGGCAAAGAGAGAAGGGAAAAACATTCTAGGCAGAGAGGCTAATAATTGGTGCTCTCAACCCCAAATCTTATTATTATAATGATAACGATGATGACTACTAAAACTTGTTGAACATTTACCATGAAGCAGGGAATGCCCAAACATTTTATGAGTTAATTTATTCAGTCTTCAAAAAGCCTATGAGGTAGGTGATATTATCATCCCCATTTTGCAGATGATGGAACTGAGACTCAGATACAAAGTAATTTACCCCAAATCACCCAGCTAGCAAGCAGAGGCAGGGTTGGAACAAGGCAGGCTTGTCTCTGAGGCTATGCTCCTGACCACGGTACTTACTGCCCATTAAGCACAGTTTGAAAGTCAAGGACTGAAGAACCCTCCCAGAATTCACCAATGAACACAAGCAGCAATAAAGACCTATTTCTGAAACTGACCTATGGTTCAGGAAGACTAATAGAGTCACAGAATAGGCATAGAAAATACAGCCAACTACACATTCTCCCTACATGATCCAGAAACGGTCAGAGAAGGAAGGTTCAAGAAATTCTCTTACATGAACCTCAAGGAAAAGGTAAAGATGAAGAACGAAAAAGAAAACACAATTATCTAGGTCAGTAAATACCATAGGTTCAGATTTCCAAGATGAGTAAAATTTGACCTCCAATTTTGGTAACTACCCTAAGAACAGGTCTGCCATCTTTATTTTACCAAATACAGGCATTAACAAAATCTACCAGCTATCCTTATCATCACATCCATCCATCCGTCCGTCTGCCCATCTGTCTGCCTGTCCGCCATTTACTGTGTCCACCTTTCTCTCCAGCTGCTGCTCCTGATTCTCCCGAGGTGGATCTTCTCTAACAGTCCCTGAAAGCCAAATTTCACCAGGGTTCCACCTTCACACCCCACCTCAGATCTGACCCATTCATGGAGCCACAGCCCCATACCACCCAACGACTTCCAAACCAGCCAATCGGGGCCCTGGCGGTCCTCCCAAACTTCAGATCCCTGACTAAGCAAGCTTCAAAACAAAACACTCTCCTTCTCTCTCAGCCAATAAGAAAAGAAGTAATGGTCATCTCTCAGTCAACAAGAAAGAAAACTGAGTCATCCCCTGTCATATTCTGTCACTACATTCTCACCAACTCCCTCCATCTCTCACACATGCATCGCTTCTTAAGGCCTTATATGGGCCTTCAAATATTCTAATCTAGATATTTCTGCGCAGCTGCTTCTCAGGGACTACATTTCCCCAGCCCTCCCCCACTCCCCATCTAGGTGCGGTCATGAGACATCTTGTGATCCAGGGATGTGGATGGAAGAATATCTACCAGTTCCCAAACTGACCCATAAAAAACTCTCTCCAACCCTCTACTGTGCATCTTGTCTACCTGCTTCCTGGAACCTGATACCCAGAATGGCTTTAAGAGCCATGGGTTGAAGAGAGCAGAGTCTAGGTGAACCAGCCTGGATCCCTGAATGACTGCATGAAGCAAGATCCGTACCCAACACTGACTGATGGACCTGACATGAGCAAGAAATAAGATGTACTGTTAAGCCCCCCACTCCCAAAAAAAAGAAAAGAGAAAGGAGGGAAGGAAAAAAGAGAAAGAAAGGAACAAATCCTTTTAGGTAACTGGACTAATTTCCAAACAGGTCCCCATCACAACCTCTTGTAAATGAGCATCCACACCGCTACCTAAGATACATCTTTCTAAAATGCAGACCTGATGGCTGCTCTCTCCTGCCATTTGACCGGCCCCTATCACATTTAGGGTGAGGTCCAAACTCTTTAGCCCAAACCTAGTCCGCCCACTGCAAAAATCTCAGCGAGCACCTGCTGTATGCACAGAGGGAAACGACCACCCAGGGCCAAGACTGCAGGGCCTTCCGCGCTCACGGAACTTCCGCCCACCTGGGGGGAGGGGAGTTATGGTAAGTGCTGTGAGAAAAGTAAACAAGACCATGTGATGGAGAGGAAGGGCGGGCTCAAAAGGAGTGTTTATGGCCTTAAGGATTCACGGGGCAAACCAGGAAGATCGTTGCAGACAGAGCAAAGCCCACGAGATGAGCAAAAAGGCTGGAAATGGGCATCCAGGAGGGGTGTGGCTGGAGCGCAGCCGGGACCAGCTCCCTGCGGTCCTTTCGGGAGATGGTGCGGAGCTTGCATTTTATCCTAGACGCAAGCGAAGCCTCTGCTGGCTTGTAAGCCGGTGAGAACAGGGGCTGAGCGAAGTTGTAACAGGTTCCTTGGCCCGTGTGGCTTTCAAAGCTCCGGAGACGCGGCGTCATGGCGCGCGGAGAAGCCAGACCGGCCCCTCCCCCGGCCGCTCGGCGACCACGCTCCCCACCCCCACCCCCACCCCGGCCGGCCATTCCTAGAGCGTTCCAGTCCGCGGCGCGCGCTGAGTGGCGCTCGGACGGCCGGAGCCTTGAGGGCACGATTCCACCGAGTCCCTCACACGGCGCCCGGCATGCAGTAGGTGCTCGATAAGTGTTCGCTGAGGAGGGATGCGGGGAAAGACCACCACACCGCCTCCCCCAAACCCTAAGAAGGGCCCCAAACGGCCGGGAGCGGAGGCGACCCGGGTCCTCGTCCCGCCCCCCTCCCGGGCCCGGCCTTCGAGAACTTGCAGGCCCCGTAGACCATGAACTTGCAGAGGTGCAGCTGCGAGCAGAGCCCCGCGCAGACGGGCTTGGCGCCCTGGTGGTCGCGGCAGAGGCGCAGCGCCGACACGGCCAGCACCACCCGCTCGGCGGCCGCCGCCGCGCCGCGCGCGCCCGGCCGCACCGCCACCGCGAAGCGCTGGTGCTGCCGCAGCAGCCGCTCCAGCGCGTCCGCGCCGACGCCCTCCCGCAAGCGGCGCCGCAGCTCCTCCAGCTCCAAGGCGCCCCCGGCCGCGCACAGCACCTGGGTCACCTCGCCGAGGACGGCCGCCTGGGCCATGGTCGCGGGAGCGCGCTGCCCGTCGGACCGCCGGCCGGCAGAGCGACTCCCGCGGGGTGGGGACGCCAGCGGGAAACGAAACCGAAAGCTGAGCCGGGCCGGGGTAAAACAGAACCCGTGCGGCCTCGCCACGCCCACCGGCCCGCAGCTGAGCGGGGCTCGCCGCCTTCCGGCCTCAGGGCCCTCAGCTGAGGCGCCCTCCCAGCCCGACGAGGGGATCATCCGCGCCGTCCAAGGCCGCAGGTGCGCCGACGGCTGCCGGGACTCTTCACCGGGGCCCTCGGCGGGGTCCTCCGGGCGCTTCGAAGACGAGGCCTTTGCTTTCGGGGCAGCGCTCTGCATCTCACGAGGCCCCTCACCTCGAAGATGGAGGAGCGACGCCCGGGAGCGCGCGCGCGCGCGCGCGCTGCCTGCCTGGGGGCCCTGGGCGCGAGGCGACCGCGCTCCTGCGGGAGCCGCGGCCTTTGCACCCGGCGCCTCACGTCCGGCGGGACGACGACCCTGCGGCCACCGCCGGCGAAAACCGGCACCTCGAAGTGCCAGATGGGCTGCAGTGTCACTTTCTCCCCCAGTGCTGGCAGCGAAGCCCTCGTTTTAAACGTACTGGCGTAGATATATACATAGATCCGTTTAAAAAGCCAGTCCGCGTCCCCGCGCCCCGGCCGAATGAAGGGTGAACAACAATCGAAAGGCCGTTCGGAACGTAGGGAGCGACAAGCTCTAGAGTTGCCGATGGAAATGTGAATGGTTAGGGCCTTTTGGGACAGTCATCCGGGAATAGCCATTAAAATGGTCAGTGTACGCGTGACCTTTGACCCAGCAGTCCTTCAGAGAATCTTCTAGAAGTAAAAGGAACAGTACATATGTAGGCAAGCGTTTTTGTGGGGGAGGTAGGGTACTAGGAACAACGGGTTGATGTGTTGTTCGGACTAGCCAGTTTTAACAATCATGTTAAATCTCTTGTCTGTTTAGATTTAACAGGTGTGTTAAATCTGTTAACACATTCACGATGTGTTAAGTGAACAAAGAAAGCTGTGTAGAGATGGCGGATATCGGTTGCAAAAAGAATCCTATTTGTGTGTGAATGTGGCAGGATATTTTTGAATGAACCTGAAGAAGGCTGAGGAAGGACACACACTGTGCTGTTTGTATTAACACCGGTTGTAGGGAGTAGGCAATAGGAGGTACTAGGAGAGTGAAAAGGAGATGAGGGGTAGAAAGGTGGGGAGAAAGGATTTACGAGATACGTTAACTTAAAAAACATAAAATTCTACTGATAATATTACTACAAAGTGTAAAAAATCTTTTGTATGGATGAAGAGTAGCTAGTACCGTGAACAAATGGAAATGAATGAGCGGCAATTTTTCTCTCGAATTTTTTTTTTAATGTGTGTGGAAAAGTTACTTTTTCATGAAAAATTTAATTTTTTATTTTGATTGTGGTTTTAATATTGTTTTGCAATAAAGCAACACATTTTTAAAAGAAAGGAAGGGTGATGGCAGTGAAAATGCTGGAGTAAGGACCTCGGAAAGTTTGTCCTTCTTTACAAGCAATGAAAAACTGGGAAAAATGGGCAGAATCAACATTTTCAGAGCTCTGGAAATTAACCAAAGTCTTGCAGCAACTCATTTAGCATTTAGTCAAGAAAAACAGCTGAATCTAAGTAAGCACATCAAACTTTGTAGCATTCTATCTCCTTCACAGCTCCATGCCTGCCTTGAAAACTCACAGCCCACATTGCCGGTACCTGTACCAAACATAGCAAAACAGAGCTGGAGCTTTCAAAGCCTCAGTCCCAAATGAGTCATTATGTGACCTGTCTAGTGGTCCCCTGGAAGACTGCCTGAAAAGACTGATATTTATTCCACCTCACTGGAAAAAAACTAGCCCAATCCTAATGGCTTCTCCCCATGGGTGGTTTTATCATTTAAATAGTTTAACATCATGACTAGCTGAGGCTATGGGTAACATTTGGGGGCAAACAATAAGCCAAAAAGCTTAAAAGAAAAAGCTGAAGTATGAGATGTCCACTGGGGCTTTGAAAAGCTCCAATTTATTTCTAGGAATCTAGAAGGCCACACACATGCCTCACAGTGGATTCTCATTATTCTCCCCAAAGTTACCATGAACACTGAATTAGCGAATGCTAAATCATTGCTCCTAGGGCAAGTACAGGGTTAGGTTCCTGCAAGGCTCTGGTCACATTTTTGGCAATTTGGATTAATGCATAACCCCTATGTGCGTATCTGCTTAAAGCCACCTTATTTAATGTGTTTTTGATTCATTCATATTGAACTCACAGCTCACGTCACTGCAGCGCATGCCTGAATGAAGCTTCTAACGTATTTTCTCCTTCGGGCATGTCACAGCCTGCTTGCACTTAAGGACACTAGGTGGCCTGTCAGCACTTATGCCTGGGGGGGCATTTTAAACAGTGAAATCACCAACAAAAAGCACCAAAATATGAAAAACATGGCACTAAATAGACCACCAAAAGGACACTTGTTTACCCCATGATAGTTGAAACAAAAGGTAGAGTATCACCTCACTATGTGTCCATGAATGACCATCAAAGTACCACATATAGTGATTGGGGGTTACGAGATGAATTCGCAGATATGGAATCTGTGAATAAGGAAGGTCAGCCACAAATACTCCTCAGAGTTTGTCCCTTCACTGGGCTATCAGACCCCTGCACCATCATCCAACAAGCAATGGCTAAGGCCTGCGGAGGAGCAGGCGCAGGGGCAGGAAGAAAGTTCCAGGCCCTTCTGGCTCTTTGCACCTGCACCTGGGCAAAGTCGCTCCAGTAGCAAAGCTTGCAAATGGGCACACAGAATAAAAAGGATCCAAGGGCATCTGGGCAGAGCGGACAGTGTCCAGGGCACACTTTGTGGCTTGAGTCACGGGAACATGACTGATGAGCAGAGATAATTCCCACAGAGGGACGAGGAAGTCTGCACTGCTGACCAGGCTTGACACCAGGCATGGGACAGCATGTTACCCCAGACCAGCAGCAGTTGCTTTTACTAGCACAGTGCTTTTTCCTCTTTTATAAGCCCCTGCTCTGACAGAAGGAACCCTGTCTTGTTCCATTGACCTCCCCAGAGCCTAGCCAGTATCTGATATTCAGTAAATATTTGAGGAATGAATAAGGACAGCAAATGTCGCCCATAACGCTACCACCCAAATGGAGTTCTATTCATGCCTGGAGATTTGCTTTAGACACGGGTAGGGCTAGAAGCCCTGTCTCCAAACTTCATCTGGCCTAAGGTAAAGGGATCATTTCAAGGGCCATGAGCAGGCCAATGACTCGGTAAGAACACTTCTTATGCACTGGTCACCATTACTGAGGTCAGGAGAGTCTAAGCAGATAATGTGGTAAGAAAAATGTTTCTTCTTTTTTAAAATATGGATTTATAAACTTTACTCTCTGATCGTTATTGTTTATATGTGTATAACTTGATCCAGTAGTGCTGTGGGTTGAATTGTATCCCAAAGTTCGTATGTTAAAGTCCTAACCCCCAGTACCTCACTATGTAACCGTATTTGGAGAGAGGGTCTTTCAAGAGATAAAATGAGGTCATGATGGTGGTCCTGAATACAGTATGACTAGTGTCTTTATAATAAGGGGAAATGTGGACACAGGCAGGTATTGAGGGAAGATGGTATGACGAGGCACGGGGAGAAGATGGTCATCTACAAGTCAAAGAGAGAAGCCTGGAATGGATCCCTCCTCTATGGCCCTCAGACAGAATCAACCCTGCTAACACCTTAGCCCCCAACTTTTAGCCTCGAAAAAGATGAGCAAATAAATCTGATAAACCTCCCAGTCTGTGGCACTTTGTTGCAGCCTGCCAAGCAAACTAAAACAAGTAGTTAGCCCCCAAATGGAAGAGAATAGGCACCTCCCATTGGCAAAACAAATAAACAAAACCTCAGAAGGGATCAGTCTTTGGAGTGTCATCGAAGTCCTCTGCAATCCCACAGACTGCCCAAGGTCACCTTCATGCTGGCTGGGGCCGGGGCGGGGGGCGGAGGGGTGCGGTAATATTATAATTGACTAACATATTTATTCTTGACTGTTATTCTTAACTCAGACTTTCAGAGAATCACTGCTGGTGGTTACTGCAGATTATTGAAGCCTGTATTCTGGAGTGAAATCAGTCCTTCTCTGGGGAAGGGGTTGTTTTTCCTAAGAGGTGGGTGTAGAAATTTCCAAGAGTATACGATTTGTGTTGGATCATTTCCATTCGTTCCTCCAGGGCCACTTTCCACTCTCCTGCACCCTGCTCTGTGCTCCTGGAGGCTGGACAGGATCAAAGGGGCTTCCTGGATGTCCAGCTCCCAGCAGGACCCACCAGAGAGAGGCCCTGGCAGGTGATCAAGAGAAAAGCCAGAGTACTCACCCGCCTGGCTTTCCCCCTGGATGGCTAGTTATATCCTTGTGCCAGAGGCCGCAGCTCCTGTGGGACGATCGCACGACTGCCTCTGCACTCTAGTGACTTCTCCCTTCCCTGATACCGCAGGGGCGGGAGTGGCTCCTCCTCTTTGTTGCCAGCCCCAGGATGACTCACCATGCTTTGTGTTTTTCCCTAGCCCCTGCACACTCATTTATTAAGTCCTTTTATTAAGCTCTTCCCAATTATGCAGGTCGAGGGTACCATTAGCATCTTCTAGGGGACCCCAGCAAATAACAGACTGAAGAGGGAATAGTGGGAAAAGAGGGTTTTGAAATAAAAGCGAAGGCAGGGAATGGGGTGTTTCTGAAAATGGTTCATTTTCCCTTGGGCTGTGAGGGGTAATCATATTTAATGGACGAATTTCAAGTGTCCTCTGAATTCAACTATCCGAAGCCTTTCATAACTCCTATCAGTATGCTTAGCTCTACCTGTGAGAAGCTAAGGGAAGGGCTATTCAGGGCAGTAGGGCCTTTCTCATCTTGCTCCTCCCTCTGCTGAGGCCTACATGGGCTGGCAGAACCATTTATAGAGCACTGTGGTGTCCTAGAGATCAAAGTAGAATCAGAATGAAAAGTATTTAGTGACCCACAAAAGCAACAGGAAGCAGCTGCCAAGGAGTGATTCAGTAGCAGATGCAAGGCAGTTAGTTGCCTTTATTCCAGGTCAACCACAGCCAAGTGAGGCACCGAGGGAAGGAGACCGATACTGCAGTGATAAACATTCAAGTAGCATATCCTCGGGCAGTGCACACTATGTGCTCAGCACTGTGCAAACATGAGGAAGGTCGAAAACAATGGTACCCTTGGTCCCTGTCCTCAGGGTTATTCTGATGTAATTAAGAAGTCAACAGACTTGAGGAAAACGAGAGAATAATAATCACTACTTTACTAAGCACGGATGTGCCAAGCACAATGCTGAATGCTTCACATGGATTATCTCATGTATTTTTCATAACAAACGTGTGACGTAGAAGCTACTATTACACCTTTAGAGCTGAAAATACTGAGACTCAGTTGAGAGGGATTAAGTAACTTGTCCAGATGTTAGGTGGCTCAGCTCTGTGGCCTCCAGTGTCCAGATATGATAGAAAAAAGTGATTCTTCCCCTCTCTGGTTGGACAATCCAAGCAGCCATCTTGGATCATGAGGTGGAAGCCAGATGCCAAAGATGGCAGGCCAACAGGACGGAATGGATCTGGACCCCTAACAACTTTGTCAAGTAGTCACCAGTCCTGGAAGGCCTGTCTCCAGCCTTCTATCTTGTTTAAACCATTAGGGTTTTGGGTTTGCTCTCCCTTGAAGCTGACTCCACCTCCAACTGATGTACCATGTTAAGGATTTGGGTCTTGATCTTAAGAGCTGCTAACGAGAGGCTGTGGTTGTTGGTGGCAATCAAGAGAAGGTGACGAAAGGCATGATAAAACGAATGGACAGGCCTTTGTGACTCGTTTGGGGTGGGGAAAGGGAGGATTTGAGAACAGCACCCAGGAACCTAGTTGAGACAACTGAAGATTGCTGAGGTCATTCACCAAGAAAACACATTTGGGACAGGACGTGGGGGTTTGGAATCTGATAATAGAAGTGTAAGGTATTCCGCCAGGTGGCCCCAGCCAGCAGGACACATTGATCAGGACTTTAGAAACCAACCCTGGAACTCACGTCCTGCTTTCCCTGCCACTGGCCAGGTTCCTCTTCCCCTTTACAGCCAAAGACTCTGCTGTGCTCAGCATACACCCAGGCCAGCTGCGTGGTTTGTCTTCCGGGTGAGCCCTGCTGAAGCCCTGAGCAATTCCTTCCCTGAAATCATACCGCCTGGGAACTAAAGCGGAGCAATAGCCCATGAAGGGTCCCGCTTCAAAGCTCTGAAAATACTGCTCTGTGGAATCAAGTAGCTCTTTCAGGAAGCACTTTTTTTTTTCCCCTCTAGGTAGGAAAAATCCTTTCATAATTAGGTACCGCCTAATTGTTTTGTAGTTTTACACACTAAAATTACTATTGCTTTCAAAGCAAGTACACTAGAGTTTACAAAGCAATCACAATAAAATTTTAGGTTTTAGGTTCTAAGTGAGCTATGTAATCACAGTTTATCTCATTAAAGAAAAACCCATTCTGCCTTCTATTTCTTGAAGACACTTGAAACACATATGTTTTGTAACATCATATTGATGAGCTTCTGTAGACCTTAACAGTTGACAGAAGTGGAATTCTAAAACTGTGTAGGGTTCTTTTCTCATTGTTCCGCTTTTCCTTTATCCAATCCTTCCACCCCCTCCCCACTGAATCCCATTAGAAGAGAGAGAGAGAAGCACGCCTGTTCTTTCTCCTTCCTTATCTGGGCTGATCCATCTGAAAATGATGAGGGGCTGAAAATGATGGCAGAAGAGGCTTCAGTGTGGGAAGGTGGAGCCAGAACAGCAAGAGAGGCAGCCGTGCTGTCTCACGGGGGCCTTGTCTCGGAGAAGGGGTTCAGTAGGCGTGGCCTCCGCTTACATTGTAGCTCTGCGACTTAGGGCATTCATGTTAGGTTCATGTACTGTAACAGTATCACATGTCCCTTGTTTACAGCCTGTCCTTCACTAGAAGGTGGAATCCTAGAAAATAAACTGCATTCTTTCATGTGTGCCCAGCCCCTGGGAAAGGACAGACTCAAAGTTTAATTGAGTGACAGAAAACTTCCAGAAGAAAATATATTTTCAACCCGAAATGGATGCCTACCAAAAAATTTTTAGACTATGAAGCATTTCTAAAGACCATATCTATTCCTTTTAAATAATTGGAAGTATCTAACAATAAAAAATAGAGAAAAACAATTCAGAAGAAATAACATGGCCTTTAGAGTTAGGCTTTCACTTAAAATCTCAGTTCTACTTATTAGCAGTGTGAACCTCGACGTTATTTACAGTCACTGGCCTCGGTTTCATCTGCAGGATGGGGAGTGCCCCACTTACCTTGTTGGGCGATTGTGAGGAAGAAATGAAAATACGCCTTGTACACAGTAAGTACTCAAATGGAGTAAAATTAAGATAATGAGGGCTTCTGTTCCAAAGTCTGTCTGCAGCAGAGCACCTGATTCTTCCCACTCTAAATTGAGGGGCGGGTGACACCCCACATTCCACAGCGATGATCTGTCTCACTGCTTGGTGGAGACAGACATCCAGTTAAAAGTCTAAAGAGCGTAGGTACTGATAATCCCTAACAAAGGCTAAACATCCCACAGGTTCACAGAGAGTATGTGAATTTTTACAAACGGATTCGGATTTAGTTTCAATCAGCTGGAAGAACACAGGCCAGTAAGAAAGAGGAGGTGTGAATGTGCTTTGGGTAACAGGTGTTGAGGTGCTTTTAAGTGCGTGCATTCTGGCACCCTGGCACCCTGGCACCCTGGCCCACCTGCTCCAGCAGGTGTTAGTACAGGAAGAGCCCTGGTCCTCCTGCCACCTTGGTTTCCATGAATCTGTACTTGGACTCTTCCTCCACAGCGGATATTCTGCCCACTTCCTGCCCCCTCCCAGGCTCCTCTCCTGACCGGAAGTGCTGCCCCCAGTGCTCCTTCCTCCTTGGTCCAAGGCTCCTCAATCACCTGCCCAAGGCAAGGTCTCACCACACTCAGCTCATCCCAGACCCGGTCGCGGACCCCTTGAAAGCGCTATGTCCAAAACAGAACTCATTTTTCTCACTAAACTGGCACTGGCACTTGCACTCCCGCTCCCACTCCCCTAGGCAGCCAGGTCACAGCGTGCCTCCTCCTCCCTGGCCTTTCACGTCTACCATAGATATGCTCATGCAGGACTCGGGCTGTGTCCTGTTCACTCCTGTAGCTCCAGCGCTAGAACAGCGCCTGGTATCATGCAGGTGGCTCAGTGAGTATTTGTGTGGAGCCCAAGTTGGGAACAACAAATGCTCTTAACCGTCCCTCAGTAGCACCCACATCCATGGCCGCAGCATAGCCTCACCTTGCAAATTACCCTCTGATGTTCTTTCCTCTCGTTTGGCAATTGCTTCCCCCAGCAGCATATCTAATAAAACAATATGACACATTACTTTTCACAGTAAGGAGCCTAAGTTTGATAAAGTTTTTCCCACACTCAAATAATTCACCCACGATTCAATAAGCAGAAAAAGGGAACAGAAAGTCAGAATTGGATATAGAATTCAAATTTTTTTCTTTCAAAGACACATTTTTATACAACTTCCAACATTTATACTTTCAAACAAAATGAGCCAAAAATACACCAAGCGCTAAAAAAAATCAAAACAGAAGTAATACAATTTTAATTTCAATATTCAAAATACAGAAATTGGAAATACCAAATACAACTTTAAACAAGTCACTTGTCTTCCCCTCTAATAACCAATATAAGCTATTTAAAGACTTACAAATTTAAAACAGAAACAAAATAAATACTGTACACTTTCCCTGCCTGCAGGCAAAAGATGGGAAATACTGTCATGAATCGAAAAAAACGCTCTTAAAGCTTCAGCGTCCCACTTCCCAGCCACACCCCACTCCGTAGTCACACAGTGTGCTTCTGTCTTCAAAGGACACACATGTGCACACACACTGACTGCCTATACAAACAGACAAGACACTACTCTGCAGACACCCCAAACAAGAAAGAGTGACAGTCACCTTGGACCATGGGCATAAAAATCAGTTAAGGAAAGTCAGTCAGGCTAGCAAAACATTACTACAAAACTAGTAAATACCATAGCCAACAACCATCCCCTTTTCAAATTTCACAGATTTGAAACCCCTAAAATCAATACTACCCCTCCCTACCACCTCCCTCCACCCTTCCATCCCCAAAAAGCCTGCTGAAGCACTGGCAAAGTTAGACGTTTCACAGTAAGTGTGAAAATTCATATTATATAATCTCTTCAAATGAACCTTTCACCCTCTTTCCACAGCATGAAACTGTTATGGCTTAATTTATATTAAAAGTAAAAAAGTTTTTACGGAAGGAAATACACCCTGCAAAGCTGCGCGTGCATTTCCTGATCAGTGCTATTTCATACCTAACAACTGCATGACTTGCTTTTGCAGTCAGAAGCTGTTTTGGAAAAAACTGAGGTTATAGCTTTTGATTCAGTCTAACCATAAATGTAAGGCCCTTAGTTTGGTTTAGGTTTCTTTTGCAAGATAAAATAACCTTGGGGTTCACTTAGCAAGTTACACCTCAGGTCCCTGACTATCATGTGGAAGTTATATGTATGCTTTGTAAAAATAAAATGGTTACTTATGAATCTTTGAGGGAAGAAATGATTCCAGGCAAGAAATTAACTCATTCTATATTCCACTTAATGCTGGTAACTGTTACCAACCAAAATCTACCACAGAAATAGAAGAGCATGTCTGGGTTATTTTATTCCTGCAAAATATTATATATTCCAGCACTTATGATCACTGTTTTGGTGAAAAGTCTTGAGGGGGAATAGCTGACACTTTGAAAAGGAAATAGCCAAAATAAAACTGGATGGAGGCAAGGTTTATTTTTATGATTAAGTTCCACTGAGGACTGCTTTCTGAAATAAGGAAAAGTGAATTCAGAATGTCATAGGTCTTGCATAGGTAAACTACTTGGAGGTCAAGGGCTACGTGGTAGCCAGGGTTTATTAGTGAAATAGTGCAGAGCAGATAAACTTGTTGGAAGAATCACTGGATTGAGTTTTAACAAAAAATTTAATGCTGCACTTGAGACAAAGCTTTAGGACACTAGAGAGGGCACCAAGGGTGAAAGGAAGACTCTAAAGGAAAGAATGCAGGTAAATAAGTGTTATTTTCCCCTACCTACTAAAGAGGAAAAAATACTATAGAAGAATAAAACCACAGTCTATCACAATAAGCTAATTGCTTTGGAAATGGGCATTTGCTTCTTAATGATCTTAATTTAAAAAATCTGTTCACGTGAGGGATATTTGACTATGGCATGATGTTCACTGAAAAACAAATGACAATAAGGGCAGGGTTTTTAGTAAGGCTACAGTACTAAAATTACTTTAGTCCAACAGCAATGTAGTGAGCATATTACCTCTTCCCCTTTCTTTCCACCTGGCTTCTAGTAAGCATATCAACACCACCAGCAGAGGCTGCAGTCACAGAGGAGGGTCTGTGGTAGAGGGGAAGCAAGGTACCAGAGGTCTAGGATCCACTGTGACCCCAGGTGAATCACTGCCTTATCTGGGTTTCATTTGTCTCCTTTAGTTAATAGTGACACTTTTTTCCTAAGCTAAAATGGCTGACACTCGACCTTCTCAAGACTGCTTTAGGTGAAGGTCTAGGGCATTCAAAAATGACTGGTGATTTTAGCTTCTCTTTTTGGAAGGAGCAATTAACTTAATGTTTAATTAGAAAAACGAACTTTTAAAAAATCTTCACATTGCCGTTATTGAGCCCTCATCTCAATGTGAAATCATGAACTCTTCGGGGGAGCTCTTGTCACTCTAGAGAGCATCTCTTGAAAAAAGCAGGAAGAACCTTCATTTTGAAGATGTTCCGCTGTGTCTTCTCTCCTGCACCACCAGTGGTTTCTCTCTCTACCCAACAAGCTGTTGTCAGACAGCCCTGAGCCGTCTCTGATGACTTCCATATTTGGAACCACCATATTTTACGCCCCCGTTCCATGGGTTGTTGCCAAATCGTTCTGATACCTTGACTTATTTTACCTTTATCTAGTGCCTGAAGAGTTAGCAGACTCTGAGGAGCAGTACCATCCTAATTCCTCTTTGAGAAAAACCTAAAACTATCTTCCAATTACTTTAAATCTTAATGATTTGAAAATAAATGTTATTCACTGGAAGATAAACATAAACTACTTCACTTTTCCTTTTACTTCAAGCACTAATTCTGATTTTAATTCAGCACCTTGTTAAGAGTCTTCAGATTTTTTTAGGTAACATGCGCTAAGCATATATTTGACATGGAATAGATTTTATGAGTAATAGGAGTTTTCATTTAAATGCATATGAATGTACATTCATTATCATTGTAACTTAAATAATGATAAATTATCTGCAAGTACAAAGTGTTAATAGATTAAGGAATGCTTTTCTATGTTTTTCCTAACTGCCTGCATTTTTATCCAAACTTACAAATGAGAAAACTGAGACTCAGAAAGAATAAGTGACTTATTCAATGTCACATAGCTGACATATAAATGGCAGAACTTGGACAAAAAGTCAGGTCTTCTGCTCCCTTCCATGCTAAACCATGACCCTCTATTACCAACATTAAAATATTAACTTTTAAAATGTTTAACAAAATTTTAATTTAAAAAATTTTTACCTTCGCTTCTACAATAGCATAGTATATCTCAGTTGAAACTAATAAATTATGCTTTTTAAAAGTGAATGGTCGCTCTTTTGCTTAAGTTTGCTTAGATGTGAAAATAATACTGCTTATTTCCTGGAGAACATACCTTCAAAGGCAGAGACCACACTTTGACTTTGCATTTCCCCAGAGTACTAAGTAGTGCCTGGCACATAGTAGGTGTTTGATAAATACCTGCTGATCCCATATGAATAAATACAGTAGAGTTCATTAAAAAGGCAATAATTAGGATTGTTAAAAAATAGAACAGTATTCAAGCTAAGTATTTAAGTAGTGATAAAGATGGGCTTGTTTTCTGAGTTTATAAGATGATTTCATTCAGAATTTTCACTTCTGTATGCTTTAAAAATTAATTGATGCTTATGAAATTCAATGTATTTCTAGGATACTAAACTATTATAAATGCCAGCTCTGTACTGTTCACATCATTAATCAATACTTGAGAGCATTATATTATGTGACATAATGAATTACAGCACAGTGGATCCCAGATTAGCAGAAGTCACTTATTTGAATCAATACAGGAAAATTATCTACTGCTACAATTAAAATTGCATACATTAAATCATAATTGTTTTATATATTGGTACTTGCTTATAACTAGCTAAATGCCACCATTGCTGTCTTCCTAAGTTGCAGTATCTATACAGTAGTATTGTTTATAAATGAGACTGAGAAGATAAAAGGTTGTCTATTACAGTTGAGCCCAGATACTAGCTGAAGTTTCCTCAAGGTTCAGTCATTTCCATGAGATAAACGTATGCATCACAGCCAGTAACTTTAGAAAACTAGCAAAGTCATTGGATCAGTGACTAAATTTTTATCAATTCAGAAAAGAAGATACATGTATTCTGTTTTAGTGGTTATATTTATTACCTTACTGAAAGTTTTAAACTTAGCTAGTTAATGGGCTAAAACTGCCAAAAATGAATCCACAGTACCTTTACTTAAGAGTTCCACATACTGGCTACTTAAAATTACTATTTACTGGCCTAAGTACACACAGTGTGGATACTGGCCATAATTTTAATTCATAAAAATAAACTTTTATTTTAATGTTTATAGCTAAAGAAAAAAAGTCAGGTAATCAGAAACACTTAGAGCTGTGAAGAACGTGAAGAAAACAACGAAAAAGCCAGACCATGATATAATTGAAAGAAGAAATTGTAACTGTTATTTCTTAAACCAAAACAAAAACATGCGCACTGTTAAATCTAAAATGGTATCTATAGAAAACCAAAACATCACAGTAACATACTGTGTAGGGAAGGTGGGAGAATCAGAGCCAAATTTTTAACTTTTTTTGAGATTCAATGACTAATCAAATGACTGACTGTATCCATCTCTTTAGTTTTGGCATAATGTAGACACAGTTTAAGTAGACCACTTATAGACATTTAGTATTTCCGTAAAAATTCTTCTTGACACCCAGATAAGATCCAGATTTTGGTCCAGCCACTTGGACCAAAAAGGCTAATTCATAAGCTGTTTCATATTTACTCCATGAAACACTGGAATGAAGACAGAGTAAGAAATATCTCTCTTTGAAAATACATATTTGAACCATGAACGATGATAGTGGAGATTTTTTTTTTCTTAGAGCTACATGTGATACTTAATACAGAAGAGAAAGTCCTGCTACCTTGCTGACTAAAAAAAGGATGTCTAGCATATGGCCATATTTCTTCACGAAAATAAATTTGATCTTATTTGCCTATATTTTCTTTATAGGAACTTGTAAAATGCTCTATTGTCAAAATTGGAAACATCTTCACCACCTCCCCCACCCCAGAAATCACTTATTTTTATGCCATGGGGAGGGGAGTAAAACATTAGCTATGATTAGCAACTGGCATTTAGTAAAAATTGTGCATTAAAAAAAATAAATTATGTTTTAGCTATCAAAAAAAAAAAAATTGTGCATAAAGGAGATAAATGATTATTTACCTTAAAGCTCTACCAGATACTTAACCTCAATATGCGCTGGCTAAGTTAGGACAGATGGAAGAAACTGCAAGAAGCACCGATTTTACTCCAAATCCATATCTTAAATAAGTCTTTAGAAGGTTAAGAAATAAAAAAACTAAACACACACACACCTCAAAAGATCTACTCCAACATGCTTGCATCTATATAATTAATGTAGTATAGTCCTATTATATTACGGCTTATTGTGTAGATTTGAATAGACTAAGTCAAATCATATTTTCCAACAAATTAGGTACACAGAATAAAAAGTGTAAAATATAACCTCTGTGGCAGGTGTCGGCCCTGCGCTCCAATACCAGCAGTCTGAAGAAGGCCCTCTGTAGTTACAAATGTATTTGAAAAACTACAAATATGACAACTTAACCAAACTTATAATACTTTTCCCACAAGTAGGAAGAAGATTTAAAGCTGTTCTCTTTGGGACCCAGATATCACCAGCAGAAAATGAAAATGCAAGAAGCCTTTTTTTATATTTAGGAGAAAATCGCAATGTCAAACGAAATGAGAAACGAGGGGTCTTTGACGCAGTTCTTACGCGTTGGCTATGAAAGTGTTCCCTGCAAAGAGAAGTCTGTTGTGTCGTCACAACTGTCGGGGGCGCAGAGGGGGCGCAGAGGGGGCGGCGGGGTGTAAGGTCATCAACCTGGATAACAGTACGCACCTTGGATGTTAGCAAAAGCGAAGCTAATAGCTTATAAAAAACACGAAATATATAAAATAAAATGATTTTCATATACATCTTAATTTAAAATAATTAATGCATCAAATCCCTGTTTAAGACTTTAACCTGAATATCAAATTTAAGAGTCCAGACTAGTTACTGTTACTGTGGCTCTTCCCCACATGTAACACACGCACTATCAAAAATAATTTAAAAACCTTCACATTCTTAAATCTAAATTAGTGAGATATTTCTCCAGAAATCTTCCAAATAAATAGCTTTAAAAAAGAATTTAAAAGCTGTTAACTTTAAAAAAAAAATCTGTTAAATAAATTATTGATAATTCTTTACCCTACCACTGAAAATAAATCAAGACACTACCAACAACAAAATGATATTCAAGCCCTGACGAGAGACCCTTTCCAGTTCAAGGTCTCCTTTTAAGGTTCTACCCTCCTTCTTCCTCTCCCCCACCAGGTCCAAAATGGTTATTGCTGAGTGGGTGTGGCACAGTGAAAATGCAGCATCAGGTTCATTTTGTTCTTCAGGCAGTGTTCTCTACTGCACACGCACGGCGGGAGCTCCGGGCTCCCGCACCCCCGAGACTGGTCTCCAAAGGGAAGAGTGGCCCCAATGGCAGCTCCGTCACACAAAAAAACGTGCATGGCCATTTCTGTTCAACTTAAGGATCTTCCCAAGACGTTGTTTGGCTGTTGCCATTCCTTTTTTTGGACGTTTACCTATAAAACACCAACAACAGTGTAAATGATGATGGAAATCATGCTTGGCACCCAGGACCCGGAAGAACCGCGGGAGGGCTGCGTGGCAAGCAAGCTTTCAGGTGTTCTGAATGGGCAAAGGCACACTCCAGCGAGTCCACTGTTTAAAGTGACGGACAAAGGCTCACCTTCTTCACAGGACTTACGTGGCCCTCGCCCAGTCTAATCTCCGCCTATCTCCTCAACGTGCGATCTTACCGTATTCCACAGGAAACTGCTTCACAAACGAAACTGACGACAGTTTCATAAACACCTCACATACTGTTTCTCACCTTTGTACGGTGGGTCATACACACTATCTCTTTCCTTCAATGCTGTCTATCCTGTCGCTTCCCCCAACTCGCACGGCTAACTCCTTATCATTCTTCTCAGGATCGACATTCCACCTCCTAAAGGCCCTCTCGATCCTCAGGGGTGACTCAGTATCCTCTCCTGTTCCCAGAGTATCTGGGCACACTGCTGTCACTGTACTGTCCACAGTGCATCAGGCTGTGAGCAAGCTGAGTGCAGAGACTATGTCCTTGTGAAGGGCCGCTCTCACTATCATATGTGGTCAGGAATAAATGTAACCTACAAACATGTAAAACTTACCTTTCGTTGCCTGGTTGCTGATAGGTGGTGGATTTGACGCAGGTCTCTTGGTGGGGTGAAGGGGCACTGAAAAGGAAGTTTCACCAACTGGCCTTTCTGGGCTCACACTGCCATTACTTATCCGGCATGCCCCCGAAACCAGGCTTGAATTCTGCATATACTTTCCGTTCTGAGGGCTTGAGCCACTGCTGTCCACAGAATTTCTATTTTGTATCTTCTGACTGGTTTCTGATGAACCTTCCTTTTTGATGCATTTCTGGCTTCTGCTTAGATCCTAAAGAAGAAAGACGAAAATAAGACTGAATTTGTAGGGTTCCTTTAAGATAAGTGAGGTATTTAACCTTTCTTGCATTGGCGAGTCAAGGGAGAGAAGAAAGAGACCACTGAACTTTGGTTTTCTTAACATGTAGCAGCCACAGAAGACCACCCTTCATGATGGCTGTCTCATTCCAAAGCCTAATAGCTCTGAAGGATTCAAGTATTAAAGTTACATCATAACTTAAGTCAAGAAGAAAGTATTATATCTGGCGGGGGAGGGAGAAGAGACAGAGAGAATATGAACATAATTTCAGCAAGCCATCCTGCACGCAGGGAGCACGTGCCGGGAAAGGAACCCAAGACGGGAGACGTGGCCCTACTGTTTCCTCCGGATGTCAGCTCCCACAGCGTTCTCACTGGGTAACGTACTGTCTTTTTTAGAAGCTAACTTATGTTGTTTGCTAAAAAAAAATCCCTAAATCCTGAGCCCAAAGTCTGGTTTTACTCTAACAATTCTTCCTTCAGTCTCTTAAGACTGTTGAGTGAACGGCAGGAAACAAAGAAACAATCTACTGAATGTCCTGAATGTCCTGAAATCAATGGAGAGGTGATGACCAGAAATGAAACTAGAAAGGAAAAGACAAACGTGAAAAGAACATACTTCGGATGTGCTGTTTCATCAAACTAGTTTTGGTTTTGTGTGTGTCTGTATGTGTGTGATGTAAAATAGCCCTTTGATTCTTTCCTTTTAAACCTTACTTTCTATATATCTCAGATTCTATAATGGTCGAATAAGTTTTAAAAACAGCATTAAACGCAGACTTGCTTTAAATTAATCTTACAAATACGGGCGAGCATGAAGAAACAACTGTTATGATTTGACATGCCTCGCTATAATCTCTCTCTAGATTATACGCAGGAGAAATTTGGTTGTCTCTAAGGTGCTAATCGCCTATCTACTTTATTTGCTTTCAAAGACAACTACAAAAACGACAGCTAGATTTAGGTAATAGCTTACTTTGAACACTGACTTATGTCACAAAATTCATGACTAGGTACAGAGAGGCACTAAAAAATTATACACTGAATAAGTGAATTATAACAGTGATAGGATTTTTTTACTTGACCTTTGACTCTAGAGCATATACTTCTATTAAAAGAATTTGTACACGTGAAACTGCCTTAAAAAATTTGGCTCTTTTTCTTACTGTAAAATTGGTAAGTATTTAGAAAATAAGCAAAATGAAGAAAATAAAACTCTCCCAAGCATTCCCAGTATGCTTGGGGTCTAGGAGGGTTAGGAGCCTCACTCTGCCACATGAGAATTTTGGTTCTTTCATTGGCTGTCATTTTCCAAAGTTTGCAGCAAAAGGTTGTATTCGCTTTCCTTGCTATTGTAATAATTTTATTTTTTAAAAAACCTATTTTGGGTGCATTTTGTTTGGTATAAGCAATAACATGCTGGGACCCCAAGACAAAAAGGGGTTCCTACTTTAGAGTCAATGGGTGGTCAGGGGCGGGGGGGAGGGTGGAGCACAAATCATGAGAAAAATTTAAGCAAAAGTCAGTATTTATGATGAACATTTTTCTGGAAAGAGAATCTATAACTTCTATCAAATTCCCAAAGAAATTCGATACTTAAAATGTTCAAGAAACACCGTTGGAGATTAAAAAGAGACCCTCTGGTACTTTTCTTTCATGTTTCCTTTTAACCAGACATAATCTAGTACTGGCATCCGGTAGTTTTTAACTACTTCCCTGAATAAACTATTTTTTTCCAGATCACGTGCTATCCAAGACTTTTGCATTGGTCATATCAGAATCTCTAAAAATGTGCATTTAATTGTAATTTTTTACCTCCCCAGATCCAGTGGCTGTTAACTAGTTGCAGTTAAAAAAAAAAAAAAAAGCAACAACATAGTTAATGACAATTCTATAACTCCTTTTAATGTTTCAAACCTTGAATATACCTGAAGATTAAATCTGGAAGTTGAATCCAATTGTTTAATCCAGGAAGAACTCCTCAAGTCCTGATCTTCAGTCTTGACATGGTATCCTAAAGAGAAGTATTAATTAAATTTCCTTCACACAAAATTGATCTTAAAGAACAAAGTTAGCCAAATGCTTAAAATTGAAAGGAAATTTGTGTTGGCATTTTATTAAAAATGAGTATTTAACTCTTTAAATATTTATTCATATATGTTCACCACTTTCCCTTCCCTCTCAAAAACAAAACAGTCATCAGCTCCCCATCTTACATGTTAATTCTTTCAATTCTCTCAAAGGCTGTCTTTATATGACAGGTTTTGTGCCAGATGCTGAAGATCTAGAGTAAAATTCTATGGCCATCTGTTGTAGATGTGAAATCAAATGCAATATACGCTCTCTAAAAAAGATATATTTTTCCATATAGAATAAAGGCATATGTTTGCCTGAATTTTGTAGTATTTCCACAAAATCTTTCTTTTCAAGAAACCAAACAGACTATCGGAAGACAGAATGATATAGTAGAAAAACAGACAAATTTAGATTTGAATTTGAGTTCTTCCATTACCAATGCATTTTTAGGCAAGTTATTTAATCTCTCTAAACCTCAGTTTCCTCTTATATAATAAGTGAAGATTTTGAGAGCAGATGGTCCTGGGTTCAAATTCCAACACTACTGAACACTAAGCTATGTTAGTATGGGTAAATTAAATTTACTTCACTAAGTCCTATTTCCTTTACTTGTAAAGTCAAAAATGTTGTTTCAAGAATTAAGTGAAATGGATGTCAAACTCTTAGTACAGAGTTGACATTTAACTACGTGAGAATGAACGCAATTGGTATAATAGGCACTTGGTTTTAAAATAATATCATTTTCTCCCCAGTCCTCCTCAGACATTTAGGGAAACGAAACTTTTCCCTAAAGGCACAGAGAAGAAAATGCTATGTGGCATCACTGAGGCTGCCATTGAGTGTCCTCTCTTTCCTAACACTTCCTTTTCAAGCTGGAAAGAGAATATGCTCAGCCAGAAACAGTTCAAAACCTGCTTTCCCTCCCATAAAAGGAAAACAGGCTCATTGTTCAAGTCAGCAGATTGTTTAAAGGACCCAATATTCCTTCCACTCTGATCAACTTACGAAAGAGAAATAATGCTATCTTTCAACAGCAATGATAAAATTAAGCTGGTGAACACCACTCTCAATCCCAGGTAATTTACATTTTGAGTTCTTAGACTGTGTCATCTTCCATAATTTGCCAACGTCATGTATTTTTTGGCCAATGTGCTTAGTAGCATTTCCAAGTAAAAATGCACAATGAACAGTTCTTATTCATAATCTCTAACTTTAACTAGGATTATATAGCTATTAATTAAAGTGGGAGTCATGGGTTACTTTCTAGAGACTGATCAGTTATGTTTCTTACCACATTCCACTGGTTTATCATAGCGATACAGCTGCCTAACCTCGTGGTTACTGCTGTGGCAGCTGCTGGGGTCCTGGAGAGAGTTTCGTTCACCACTGCAGTCTGTGCTTTGAACCTGCCTTTGTAAACACGTGGAATAGTGCAACCCTGCCATAGACAGCATGCCCTGAATAGCTTCTTCCTCTGTGCTCGTCGAGGTAGGACATTCCCTGTGGAGCAGAGAGCCAAAGAGACAAGAGCCTATTTATTCCAATGACATTTTTGATAAAATTTAAAACTAAAAAAATGTTTTCATATCCTTTATGTCACAATGTTATGAGACTACTATTACCATCAGCAAGCCTACCTTTTAATTGAAATTTCACTTCTAGATGGCTTTTGGCTCTTCTGAAGGAAGTTCCTCATCACATTAGACTCCTCCTTACAGTTTGATGTTATTTCTTGTTTCTTTTCATCACCTGAACTTTCAGACTCTTCAGTGGTAAAATTATTTTTCTGAGATAATAAATAATGGAAGCAAAGCTATATAAGAAATCTGATCAAATCTGTACAAACCAACAAAAGACACTTTGCCCATCTAGGGAAAGTAAGAGTCTTAATTATCATGGAATTATTTCCGTATTTCATATAAAAATGTGAAAATTTCTAGTAACTATAGTAACCTAATTCGTTAGTAAAAATACACAGGTACAGGTTTTCTTTACGGTAAAAGGAAATATAACCTATGAGAAATAAGAGAAACTTAAGAGCAGTATCTCCCTCCACTCTTTCTAAAATCAGACAAAAGCTATGTTATCAAATGTTAATAGTCACACGATGGGGGGTGTGTGTGTGTGTGTGTACGCACGCGTGCGTGCGTGTAATTACTACCACTACAGGGAAAGACCCTGTGGTACAAAGGTCAGAAAGACAGACTTTGGGAAACGCTGTCATTCACTTATCTCCTAGGTGAAGGAAAGTAGGGTTCAACTTTACATCGAACAGACACAAGTCGCAGGCTTTGGGGCATACCAGTGCAGTGCAATCAGGTCCAGAGTCTTCTGAATCAGAAATATCAGAATATTCTGATGATCGATTCCTGAGTTCTGATTTCACACTTGTAAAAAACCCTGAGAAGGGGACAGAGAGAAAGAAGGTCATGAGAATTCTATGAACAGGGTGATATTGAAAATCTGTCCAGCTCCGTGGTGTCTCCGTCGCCCTTGCTCTATCCTCCTTTTTCATTGCTTCGCCTTCTTCATTTTTCTTTGCCCGGGATTTTCTCCCCAATTAACCAAGATAAGGAAGGACTGCAGTGCATTCTAAAACAATTTCTGGAACTTACTGAACATAATTATATATTCCTCATCTGGAAATTTTTAATATCTTTCTTACCAGAAAAAAACCCTCCAACGGTATAATAAGCTACAAGATGTTTTTTACTCTCCCTTTTGCATTATTTCTCTCCGGAGAAAACAAAAAGGCAACTCCCCTAAACCTAAAGAGCATTCAAGTAGAGAGTGAACGCAACAGGCCTGGACACTGGGCCTCAGCGCTCGCTGCCTTTCTCCTCTACGTGGCGCTACCACACGGCAACTGTTGGATGCATTTCCTTAACCATCTTTCCCCGGGCATGTGAGCAAATGCAGTTACCAACTGCAGCAATACGGAATTCACCTAAAATTAGCAGGAACTGAGGTAAGGTATTCAACATGGATTTAATAATATTAGCTACCTGGAACGTTTACTTGGTGAGTACCAAAATACGTAACTACTTCTTAAAATAGAAGAGTATGTGAAGACCCTAAAAAGTGCTGAGAAATTAATACTTCATTCAAAGAAGATCTCCAGGAGGTATTACTATTTTTCACACTGACGATAACCAATTAATAACCAAGTAGAGACTCTCTTGTCAATAGGCAATTGTAAAACAATACAAGGATTATTAATAGCTTCAGATCAGCCAGCCAATTATATGTCTTCTACTTCTGAAACCCACATACATGTCAGCTAAAATTATATAAGAAATTGCACTGAATTTGCAACTGTTTTATTATTTGGAGTAGCGGCCCATAAAATGCATGAGCTTTCATGTGACTCTTGTAAAAACTGTCACTAGATGAGCGTGTCACTGACTCACACACGTCCTCATCGTTAATAATACCTCTCCTGGCATTCACGCTCAGCATTTCTGTAACAGATAAACGATTCAGAAATACTTCAGATTTCTCAAAAGAGTATTAGAAATACAAGCATTTTCAATCCTACTACAAATATAAGAACTTTAAAATTAGCAAGTTACGTCACATATTATCACATTAGTAATGAGCAGACCTTTAAGATGACCATTAAAACAAACATACTGTTAAGTGGTTTTTGCGATTCTTCATTGTCCACCCCCTCTATTCCTGAACTCTCTTCCATCTTCATTTGTGCCTTTTTTGTCCTTCTCTTATCCTCTTCATTTTCGCTATCTGCTGTATAAAGACTTTGATCTGCGAAGGGTTGTCTTTCATCTCTGTATGTGGGGGGGGGAGCAGGGGTGGAATAATCGTCAGAAAACAGTGCATCTGTGCAGCCAAACAGTGCCCTCTGCCCCCTCAATTTGCAGACAGAATGGACAGACACTGAGACATGTTCCCCATGTTTCAGTCAGCTGTGCGGCAGTATGGAGTGGGGATTAAGTGAACAGAAGGAATTCCCTGAAAACGAATCTGTCTGATACTTTGATCTGGTTTACGTACTTAATTATTCTTCCATTTGTCAGCAGTAATCGTAGATCATTATCTTTCGCTCTCCATTCAGGCACCGTGGAAGATGGCTGGAGATGTTTGTTAAATTTTCCATTCAGTTTAGAGCTCAAGATGTCCTTAAAGTATAAAAACAGAACTTATTTAACTTCTATCCTCAAAGATACCTGCTTGACTAAAAGAATACAGTGTCCCACCGTCTCCTGGCCGGGGCCCTGCATCCCAGACTGGGCTGGGCAGCTGCCAGCCAGACAACATGCAGTGGTGTTGCACTAAAACTAAATGGTTCCTAAAACCAAAGCAGGAATGTGGTTCCTCTCTCTGCAGGGCCATCAACAATAGCACACATTCTAGGAAGCAGAACGTAAAATTTGCATAAAGCGAATTCAAAGACAATTCAAAGCTGAAAAGCTGGGAAGCTGGAGAAGCACTGCCTTAATGTATTTTAATTCTCCTTCCCTTGTTTCTTTCTGCTGCAGTGCCAGCTGCCTGGTCTTTCCCAGTCACTCTGTCTTTGACCTAATGCCTAGTCTTCCCACCAGTCACTGGCAGCAACTTACAGGTCACCACACTGCTATCTCTAGGAACAAAGGCCATCGTGTGACATAAAAGCACACAGTAGCTGGTTTTTAATACATGAATACTTCCTTCTTGTGGTCATTTTTTTCTTTCATAAAAGAACCCTTCATAATATGCTAAATCTTCTTCCAGATGGCTAAGGGTTAAGGAGGTTTAGAATAGCAACAAAATCTTAAAACAGTACAAATACAATTATCTATGATTTAAAATAGTTAAGAAAGTTATAATTTCTATATAACTTTTTAAAATACTAATTTAGATACTGCTATCTTGTTCATTTTCAATTAATTGCCTACCCTCTACTTAAGATGTAAAATTATGGATGATACGGATCTCATTGAAAACTCATTACCATGTTTTACAAAGGTCCTACATTGATCTCATTACTGCCCCCCCCCCAACTCTCCCCTTTGTCCATTAGGCCAGCATTTCTCAAACTTTAATGGGTTTATTCTAAATCTCCCAGTCTAACAGTCACTCATGCTGATGCTGTTGGGTGAGGGACAGGCTTTTTGCACTTGCTCATCCCTCTGCAAACAATACTTTTCCTCAAATCTGTGTATCTATCTGACTTCTGCCCATTATTTATCAGTTCAGATGTCACCACCTGAGCAGCTAAAGTAGCTGGCCACCCCAAACCCCTTTATTCTATTGCTCTACTGTTTTAGATACCTTTGTAACACATATTATCTGAAATTATATTACTTTAACATATGTCCCTGTCTCCCATCCTTCCAACTTGAGCTAGGATGGAGGCTACTGAAGGGTATGGACATAAATATGCTTACTCTGAGATCTCCTCCAGAGCCTAGAAGAGCTTGGCACTTGGTAAACACTCAATAAAACACGTCAGTGAATGAATGAGATCTAGTCATCCTATTTTTACACGGATGCCCAGAAAGCTGAAGCACCACCCCGTCACGGGCGTAGGTACTGCCCACCATACAAGGCTCAGCGAAGGTCAGATAACAGGAATGGTTAGACTGTCCTCTTTTTATTATCCGTTTAAAGAAATTTTAAGCACCACCAAGTCTCTTTTGTAATCATGAAACAGTACTTGCCTCTTCCCACGGGCACATTTCCAGTCTTCTGAGGACCTCCCTCGTGTGTAGCTCCAGGATGTCTAGGTTAGAAGGAGTTCGAACATTATGGTCTCTAAGTTTCCTCATCTTTCGTCGGGAATGGTATGGGGAAGTTGCTTCATTTGAGGATCGTGAAACTGGACACACAGTAGGAATTCCCTGAGATTTAACTGGTTTGCTGTTTTCCTCCTTTAGGAATTAAATTCAGAATATTTTTATGATAAGGCTACGAACATGCCTAAGTAATCATTCATAAAAATATTTTCGAAAACAAAAACCATTCAGTTTAATTATATAAGCAAAGAGACCAACTCATAAGACAAGCAGACCTTCTGAGACCTTTATTTCCTTCTCTCCCCGACGTAACGTACTGTGAATGTATCTCCTTGATTTTTAGCATCATTGTAAAGACTGTGTAGTATACTCCGCTGTATAGATATAGCATAACTGACTGACCTAAGCTTACTGGTAGTTATTAGGCTGCTTCTAGTTCTTTCCTATGATGAACATTTTTTTACTTATATAGTTGCATAGATCAATAATTGCTTTTTAAAGCAAAGTCACACATTTGTGTAGTTTTGAAAATTAAAATTCTATAAGCATATTATGAAAAGTAGCAGTCTACTCTTCCCCATCCTGATTCTCATTCTCCAGAGGCAACCACTTGCAGCTTTTTAAAAAACTGTAGTAACATATACATAAATTTGTACCACATAAGCGGTAACCTATGTGTAATTTACCATTTTTATGTATAGAATTTGGTGGCATTAAGCACATTTCACATTGTCCAACCATCACCATCTACCTCCAGAACTTAATTTTCCCAAACTTAAACTCTGTACCCATTAAACAATAGCTCCCTATTCCTCCTTACCCCCAGCCCCTGGCGACCACTTTTCAACTTTCTCTATGAATTTGATTACTCTATGAACCTTGTATAAGTGGAACTATACAATATTTGTCCCTGTATGACTATCTTATTTCATTTAACATAACGTCTTCAGGTTCATTCATGTTGTAGCCTGTATCAGAATTTCCTTCTTTTTAAGGCTGAATAATATTCCATTGTGTGTAAATGGCACATTTTGTTTACTCGATCTTTGATGACAGACACTTGAGTTGCTTCCACCTTTTGAATGTGAATAATGCTGCTATTAACATGCCTGTGCATATGTTTGAGTCCCTGCTTTCAGTTCTTTTGGTATATACCCAGCACCTGCGACTCTTGTAGCTATTTTTGTTGTTTTTTTTCCCCCAGTTACCTGCCTCCGAATTTCTAAATAACATGTTATTTCTTGGTTTTTCAACTTTAGATACTACTGAATTCCTATGCAAGAAGAAGTCTTAATCCTTACATACCTCTCCTAAATGTACACCTACATCCTTTTCCTTCAATACTCAGTATTTAAATTGGGCTCAGTAAAAATTATTTATAACCCAGGGCCATGTAACATACTATTACATTTCCTTTCCTTTATATCTTTTAATTTTTCCTTTGAGTTTATAATTGCATCACTTTCCATCAGCTTGTTTTCTATGTATTTATCACTAATTGAGCCTCAAATTCTCCACCAGAAGAATGCTAACATTTAAACACATTTAGGTAATCTATCGGATTTATATTTTTCTTTGGCAACATCCTTCCTGGATCAGCTTGCAGATAAAGTACAAGATGCTCAGTTAAATTTGAATGTCTGATGACCAGCAGGACGGCTCTCCTGACCCACCCTGGCCTGACTGCTCTCTGGGCCTATACATGTCATCAGAGACCTTTCCCAACCTGCTCCCACTCCACCGCATAAAACTGCAACCCCCTCCACCATCTTTGGCCATCACTCCCTAATCAGTTCCCTGTTAATTTTCTTCATAGCACTGTCAGTTCCTGATATATTAAAGTTGCTGATATATATTCATGGCTAGCCTCTTTCTATTAAGCTCCATGGGCGGGGGCTTTGTTTTGTTGGCTGCTCTATGCCCATCCTAGATGGTACAGAGCATGCAGTAGGTACTCAGTATTTGTTAAAAGATGCATTCCAGGGCTCCCTCTTTTTTGGTTTACTCCCTTTTTGGAGTGGCACATCCTTTTAGTTTCCTGAGAAAGGGCACATGGGAATTACGTGTTTTGAGATCTTGCCTCTTTGATATCTTTGTTTTACATTTGATTTATGACTTGGCTGAGTACAGACTTGTATGCTGGCGTCCCCTGACCCGAGAATGTTAAAGACTTTGCTCCACTGTCCTCTAGTTTGCAGTGTTATTGTTGAGAAATTTGATATTCTGATTCCCCATTCTTTGTATATGAATCATACTATCTTCCCTAGTGCTCTTTAGGATACACTTTGCTACATGTATTCTAAAGTCTGACCATGACGAGCCTTGGCATAGATAGGTCTTTCTCACCCACTGTACTGGACATTTTGTAGGGCTCTCAATCTGGGAAGATAGATATATCCTTGAATTCTAAAACATTTTGATTATTTCGCTAATAATCTTATTTTCTCTGTTATCTCTTTCTGGAGCTCCTACTATTTTGACGATGACTGTATAAAATGACCTTCTAATTTTTCTGTCCTATTTTTTTTAATTTTATGAGAGATTGCTCCAAATTTATTTTCTACCCATTCTACTAAATTTTGCTCTTATTATATTTCTAATTTCCAAGAAGCCCTCTCCTTTCTTCTTTGAATGCTCCTTTGTCATGGCCTCCTGTCCTTTTTTCATGGAGGCTATATTTACTCTTTTCTCTTAAGAATATCAATTATATTTGAGTTTTGGGCGAAAGACTTATTTATTGTTTCCTTTGAATACTTTTTCTCCTTTATTTTTGGTCAATGTCTTCAAAATTCTTCTGGGCTCTCTATGCATTTTATTTATTTTTTTTTTTTAATTACTTTTTTAGGCAAGCGAACCCTTGGTTGACCTCACAGATTGCAAGGACCTTGTTAGCTTACAATCCCTTATTTTTTACTTTTTATGCCTACAGCACCTGATCTTCCTAGGTGGTCTCCCATCCAAGTACTAACCAGGACCGACCCTGCTCAGCTTCTGAGATCAGATGGGATCGGGCTTGTTCAGGGTGGCATGGCCATGGACTCTATGCAGTTTAAAAGGGAAGTATTAAAGAGCTATTTGGTGCTAAGAAAACTAGATAATCATAGGGGGGAAATGCCTTGACTTATCTTATGCAATATACAAAAATTCAAGATTGGCCATTTACATAAATGTAAAAGCTTTTAGAGGAAAAAAAGAGAGTATTTTCAAGACCTTGGGGTGCATAAAGAATTCCTGGCAAGGATACAAAATAACAGTAACTATAAAAGAAAAAGAACTGATAAACTGAACTTCAAAATTAAAAATTTCTGCTCATCAAAAGGTACCTTTAAGATAATTGACAAGATAATTTATATGTACACACATATATATGAATAGATGCTTGTTAAATGACAAAGAACTTGTGACCAGAAAATAGCATGAACTCCCTACAAATCAATAACAGAACGTAATTTTTTAAGTGGTCAAAAACTTCAAAACAGGTACCTCAGAAAAGAATACAAATACCATGCACAAGAAAAGGTGCTCATTAATCTTCAGGAAGATGCAAGTTAACACCACAATGAAATAATATTTCATACTCTCTAGAATAGCAAGAATTAACAAGACTGAAAACACCAAATCCTGGTGAGGATGTGGAATAATTACAACCATTTAAAAAAACTGGCAGCTTCTCACAAAGTTAAAATTCACTTGTCCTGTGATTCAACAACTCTATTTCCAGGTATTTATCCAAGAAAAATGAAAACATATATTTAACACAAAAGACATATAAGAATGTTTGTAACATTTTTATTCATAATGGCCAAATCTGCAAATAACCCAATATCCATTAACGGAAGAACAGAAAACAAATTGTGGTATATTCATTCAGTGGTATACCACTCAGCAAACAAACAGACAAAACTAGTGACACACACAACAACATGGATGAAACTCCAAAGTATAATGTGAGTGAAAGAAGCCAGACACCAAAATAGTATATACTCAATGACTGCCTTTATCTGAACAGACAAAATTAATCTATGATGGTAGCAACAGAAGTCAAAACAGTGGTGACCTATAGTAGTCAAAGACTGACTAGAAGGGAACAAGAAAGGACTTTCTGGGGTGATAAAAATTATTTACATCTCAATTGAGATATTGGTTAGACGGGTGTATACATTTGTCAAAACTCAAATTTCCTTACAATCTATACACTTCCACTATATGTAAAAAGAAAAAAGCTAACTGGGAACTCTGTGTGAGTGGAGCTTTGTCAAATGGTGGGTTTCACTGTAGAGATCTGTCTTGGTCCAGCAGATCCAGTAGGGATCTACTGGAAGGTTTCAAACTGTCAGTATCAGTAGGTCTTCTTGGGAGGCACAGGCCAGACTGCCAGTTTTTGGGGAGTCAAGCGGGAGAAGAATCATTCACTATGTAGACTGTCACTTAATTCTCTTGTTTTCAGTGTGGAACCCATCTCCCTCAGTTGGACTCAGTGCCCCAAAGTCCACAGTCTCAAGTTCAACCTCTCAAATAATTAAACCTCTAATTGTCTGCATGTGTTAAGGCAGGGAGTTGGAGATCAACTCGTGTCTTAAATAGGCCTTCAATCAATCTTATTTTCAATCCCACCTCCACTCTCACATTCAGAGGGTCCCGTGTCCCTAACTCCTGAGCGTTTTGAAGGTTCTGTACAAGTAAGACCTGCTCCTTGCCTTCCCCCACTGCCCACACAGGTTTCAGTTCTTAGGGCTGCTAAATCAGTGACCACTTGTACATTTCTTCTCCAAAATTTTGTTGGAATCTTCATCTCTATTTTTCTCTTCGTTTTGGGAAATGTCTTTTTTTACTCCTTTACTATCATTCTGGTCCCAAGAGGTGATAGTGGTAAGTACATATGTTCAATCTATCAAGTTTTATTGGAACCCTCTTATTTACTTTATTAGATTAAAATGAAACTGCCAGGTCAAGGGATGGAACATTCAGAAAGCATAAACTAATCTGTACTCCTATCATCAGGGCTAGAATATAGAATTTTATTTTTGCCAATTTGATAAATGATCATATGAAATCATAAATTATTTGGCAAAATGTGCTTGAATAGTTTTTCACATATGGAGACTATTTCTCATATTTTTATTGGACTGGCCATTTTTATTTCTTCTTTAGTGAAATACCTGTATGTTTCTTTGCACATTTTTCTACTGGCCATCTTGCTGCCTTCTGTACTCTCTACCCTTCAATGAAAAAAAAATACTATGTCGGCTATTTTTGTCCAATTATTCTTCCAAGGATATTTCACCATTTAAAATTTGTGACATTAATTTAGAGGTGACATATTTCAGAAATGACACTCCACTTACTCAACTATTGTTTTACTTCCCTTAGTAAAGATTTATAGTTTTTGCAAATAGACCCACACCTCTCTTGAGTTTACTCTTAGGTTTGGGTTGCTATATTTGAGATTTATACATTTATACATTTACATATATAAGATTATATATGTGCCTTTTGATTAAAAATCTATACAACTACTATCACTCTTTAAAAAACAAAATATTTTTCTACTATATCTGGACATATTGAAAATTACATGAACTATTCTATCTAAGGATATTAAACCCAACCTTTTGGTTTTCTTAGATGCAACCCTCTTCCCATTCTCGAAACACAGACCTAATCTAAACTGTCAACTTACAAGTTCGCCTCCGTTTCTCCACTTAGTTTCCTTTCAGTTCAGGCTAGACACTAATAGGACCACCTTCCTGAATTAAAACCTCCTTTCTTTAATAACTGGAAGAGTGCCTCGTTAATTAAAACATCTATTCTCAGATTTTGTGGACTTTTATCAAAGGGCATTTATCTAATCAAGTTGTTCTAATATTTCCAATCAAGTGGCCCTCCTTGCCCCAGCCCACTGACATCACCCCTCCTTCCAACCCAGCTTCACCCAGCTCCACTCACTCACCTTACATTTCCTCTCTTTTTCTCTCTACTCTACATTTTTCCTCTTCAGATAGCTGAAATGAACTAGATCTGAACGTTTTGTTTATTCTGTATTTTTTATTTTTGGAGTAACCTGATAACTGCTTCCGTATTCAGTATAATACAGTATTTTCTCTCTAGGACTTCAGAAGCCTAAAAACCTGAGACTGTTTCTCAGTCTTAGCTCATTCCATTTATTTTTAAGTGCATACGAGCTTTCAAGTTTGTAGTGCAGCGGTAGATTTGCTTCTCAAAGCAGACAGTGACCAAGCATTTAGATAACAGTTTCTACTCTTACCTCTATTGCTCGAATTACTTTAGAAAGTTCTTTAATGAGATGTCCAGGTCTAACATTGTCTGGAATTTCAAAGGCATGTTCAGATACAAGCTGTATTTGGATTAACAAAGACAAGACAACCAAAGTTATTTACACTTTAATATGTAAAAACCAATTTATTAAACCAATTTTTGGGTTCTCCAGAGTTTATGGACATAGCTAAATATTAATCAGGCAGGTCTCAGAGTTCCTGTATTTGGTGTGACACCTTCTAAAAAGATTCTCATTACCTTACAGAATCTTCTTAGACTAAGTTAAAGAGAATTTTGCTTTATATAGAGTAGTAACCTCACACTCTTTATCTCAAAGCCTACTCTATTTCTAACTACTATTACAATTAGTAACTAATTAAGCCTAACATTTAATTCATAATACATAAGGATTTGAAAGAGGGAACATAGGCACTGAAATAATCCTAGTCCACTGGTACAAGTAATATGCTATGGAAGCACTTACTAATCCCAAAAAGGAATCTGGGCTGACCTCTTAGGGGAGGTGGGACTCAAACGCAAACAACTAGACAATATTTTCGTGCAAATGGGAAGCCCCTGCTTGAACCTTGACCTTCTTTCTTTCATTTTTACAGAAGTCTAGCAGAGAGATAAGAGCATAGGTTTTGCAATCCGAGACCTAGATTTAAGTGCTAGCTCCATCAGTTATCTTGGGCAAGTGACTTAAACTCTTTGAACTTCAGTTTCCCTATATGTAAATGGGAAGAACTATAGCACCCAGACTACACATTGTTGCTTTAAGGATTAAATGAGATTATGGATATAAAGACTAAACACAATGGTTAGCACACTATGAGAGCTCAGTTATTTATAATTATTTTACACCTACACATTCATTCTTAGTCAACACCCTAGATACACCTGAATTACTTTCTTTTCCAGCTTAAAGAAATACTGAGGTACTTTATCCTCATAAATACAAACATAAACCAGTACATTTGCATAGAGTGGATGATAAAATGCAGCTTATATTTAAAGCACAATTTCCATTCCCTCTACCACGGCTACTCACAAGTGTTGCCACAACAGCATAAGGACTCTGTTTTCCTGACCTTGCCATATAAAAGAATAGCAATTAATTCACTGAAGAAAACTCACTTCTTTTCTCATCCATAATTTTAAAGCAGTATGCAGTGCTTTCACGCCCTGTACTAGGTAAGTTTGAGGCTGGAAACCATCTTCTCTCAGTTCTGTGGGAAGGGAAGAGGAATAGGAAAAGGAGGTCAGTGTGTTGAAGATAAAGGGATTAACTTTATATTTTCAGTAATCACCAAATAGCAAACTGCATAACTTCCAAATTAATAGAAAGGAAAAAAGTGAAATAAGAAACAATTGACCGAAAAGGCAACAAAGAAAAAGAAAGAGAATTACATTAAGTGTCGTTATAATAAATGCTCCAGTTAAGAGAAAGCTCATACACATAATGCTGAGTAAAAGGCCACAAAAAAATGTCAGTATGAAGCTATTCTTATAAGAGGGACAAAATTAAACTACTTTAGTTGGTGACATAGGTGATAAAACAGAAGAAAAGGATTATCACAAAAGTCAAGATAGTGGTTCTTTCTAGAAGGGAAGGAGGAGGGTGTAATGAGAACAATAATAGGCATGCCTAGAGACTGGCATGGCTGCTCCTGCTCACCTTGGGTGGAGGTGATCGGAGAGGCAGTCATAAGTCTCCAAACTATAGGAGAGCGTATGTGTATGCATTGTGCGATCAACACAATCGACCACGGGCACGACGTATTTCACTATTGTAATGGTTAATACACACACACACACACACACGCAAATGTCTCCTCTGGGTTTTTAAAGCAAATTAATTATCTAAAACTCACATTAATATATTAGATGTGGTCTATGACTCAGGTAAGTTGAAGCCAAAGTGAAAGATTTCACTTCTGCTCTGAGTGATTTACTTACGTAAACCCCAACCAAATTGGTTCACCGTTTCATTATTACTGACACTAAATACAGTTAGAAGTTTCATACACCCACCCTTACTTAACCCATCGTATAAGCCTATAACAACAGTCTGACAGCTGGCAAATAACAGGCCACAGCGGAAAGTTATGGGATGGAAGGACAACATAACGTGGGGGGTTGTAAGATCACCATTCCTGCTTCCAGGATGAAGGCCTATGATGACAGCAATTGGCATGATAGTAATTGGGCTCTAGCCTTAGTGGTATTGGATTGACACACTGGTACTGCCAGGTATCTTGTACTGATCTGGCTGATGAAATGAAAATATTTTAAAACTTGACCTACAAATATCCTTTTACGGTAACCTTTTTTTTGTCTTTAATGTATACGGCTATGTGTTTGATCAGACCTCAATAGTTTTGAACTCTCGAGGGCCTAACACAAAGGCTAGCTCGTTATTCCAAGACCAAGCGATCTGCTGCTTGTGGCTGCAATAAAGACGGCAAGATTTTCTTTCAGATAAATTCTTAATTTGTTCTAAAAGGTTGATTGATGGGCCCCTCTTAGACATTAGGGGAAAAGCTTCACCCCAGTGTGTGTGTGTTTGTGTAATTGTGTAAGAGAGAGAGAGAGAGAGAGAGAGAGAGAGAAAGAGAGAGAGAGAGAGAGAGAGAGAGAGATATTGAGGAGAGAAAAGATGGGGAAAAAGCTCTGAACTTACTGAGTACTGAATTGCCAATCTATGATCTGGAAGGTTCAGTAATTGGGTTTATGTCCAGATAACAAGGACATTTATAAGTGCTTTTTATAAGTATTTAAAAATGTTTCTATTTTTCTAGATTTCTACTTGGATAGAAGACTACAAACTTTAAAATCCAGTATTTTACTGGAAACTATATATGGCACTCTATGATCCACTGTGTCATTCCTGCAGCCAAGAGAAATACCTGAAAACATTGACCAAGTCAGGGATTCAGGATAAGAATGCATTTCTGGAGCAGAGACGGGCGTGTGTGGACAGCACCTGTTCTTCCTCATCCATGGACCCTTCCGCCATTACAGACACCTGTGCCACCATCAAGACCTCTACCTCTCCACTGTGCTAAAAGGTGTGGCACGGGCTTCTATTAGTCTCTCCTTCCATACAGAGTGAGCCTTTTTCTTTTTTTGAGCAAAAGCAAATACATAAATAAGTTTTATCATTTCATTCTGTGCATGCTATCCCAGGAAGTTAGTTATTGGTTGTTGCTTTTTATTTTACCTTTTCTTCTTGAGTAACTTTTAAATAGAAAATGAAACAAATATTTAGAACAGACTTTACAGTTTAATCTGTTTATATCTGTTCTTCTGGGAGTTAATTATAATAATAGCACTATCCGCAAACTGACTCGAGAAGTTAAGACAACACAGAAACAAGACGAACTGTATTGCATTCTAATGGACAGAAATGCATGAAAAGCAAAAAGTGGACAGAAGTACAAGGGTACATTTAGTCTCTAACTTGATGGCTCAAAGATGATTAAACCAAAAGATAAAACATTAAAATCTGAAATTCTACATTAAAAAGGTACCTTTCAAGTTTAAATAAAGCGATATTCCTAACCTCCCCGCCTCCCCAAAAGAAATCAAAATGTTCTTCCTCAACTGCAGGCTCAAAGCCTGACATTCAGTTTGTCTGTGCTAACAGGTACCTTATATTGGCCAACACAGTGGGTCATAATGATGATGGCACAGGCACTACCTGGTTCTCTTGGGATATGAAAATTATTCCCTTAATTTTTAAAAGTAAATATTTGGGAACATATATTATGTGACTGTCTCTTGGCTTAAATTACATTTCTGTAAGTGAGGGACTTTTATATGCCTGACAATGTGTGTGGGCTATAAGACTCCTAGGTGAAATGAACATTTTTCAATATTACCTGTTCTGATGCAGGTCTTCATATAACTGCTTTTTAAGGTTATAAACTAGAGACTCTAATTTGCTAAAAAGGTTCTTGGCAGGGGGAGATCAAGCATTTAAAAAATAAAATAGGGGCAATAGCCACACCATACCAAAAAAGGGCCTTTCTTTCTATCAATGGCTTTTAGTAAATTTACAAACATCATGCATCAAATCAACTCAACAAAATGTACAGATTATAAATTACCTTTCAGTGTTTCCAGCAAGTTTTTGGCTACAAACCAACATATGGCTTCAAAGAAAGGGAATTTGAAAAGATCTGGTGTTTTTAGCCTTTTTTCCATCTCATAACACCTAAATAAATACAATTTAAACAAATTTAAACAAATTGAATATTAAATTTCAAAGTTAAATGGAGGCAACTAACTTAAGGAAAATAAATAAGCAAGCCATGACATATAAGAGCGATCAAGTACTGTATATATTACCTAACACCATATTTGGATACGACTGAATTGTGATCTTATCCAGGTCGACCTTAACAAATTTGACAGTATATTAAAGAATTACATTGGCCTTAGAGAAGATCATGCCTCGGGATTTCTATCCTAGTCTTAACTGGAGGAATTTTACGAGGGTTCCACTATGATAAGTGTTTAGAAGTTGACACCATGTGTGGGACAACACTGCAACACCCACTCAGGTTTTCTTTAGGTTCTGCTGAGCAGTCAAGCTCGAGACTACACTTGGCAGTAGTCAAGGGGAAAAGACAGGAACTGCAGCTTGCCACAGTATCAGTCTTCTGTGGGAGTCTCTGCAGCAGTCCACACAGCCAGCCAGGAGCCATCTTTCCCCTCAGGGGCAGCTCAGGTATAAAGAAACAAGATTCACACTTGGCAGGTATAGGAGCTGCCTTAGCTTAAAGCTTCATGTCCAGTAAGAGCCAGTATTTCTTGTAATCACTCCACAGACACATGGCATCTAGGGTTCCCCATGGGCAAGCCAAGTTATAAGAGTCACCACATTCAGGAAAGCCCAAATATATGACTTCATACTCGGTACTTCTAGTTCTCCCAATTCTGATGCAGTTTATCAATCAAGGATCATTTTACCATAATCAATGTTGCTATAACATTCTATTCTCATTAGGCTACCATGAGCACAGTTACCTAAAGGTCAAATACAGAACTGCTGTTAATCTTTTACCCACAGCAAAATTAAAGCAGGTTGTCTTGATAGCAATCCTAACTTAGGGCTGCTTTTCCCTAGTACCATATGTCAAACGTGAGCCTGATGGGATTTAGTTCATTTCCCAAACCGTAAAAATAGCCGAAGGAAAGCCCATATATTTTTATAAAATTTTGAAATCTGAGAAGATATTTAATCTCAAACTGAATACATTTTTATTATTATCATCATTATTTGTTTTTAGATTCGAAATGCATCAAGATGTCCTGACAATATTTTAAGACGCTTTTTGTTCCTATTCCTAGTAATTTCTCAGGGCCTATCTCCATCATATCTCAATTAAAATATGTTGTTGAATTTACATTTTTGAAACTTTTAAACAGAGTCCTATTTAAGAAAGGGTAAAAGATCCTTTAAATACTGATAACACAAACCTGAGCTGCATGCCAATGTTTAGGTTGTGGAGAAAGTTCCCCCCAAAAGCCATACAGTCCTGAGAAGTGAGTACTGCATGAATCCACCCTGAAATGGTTAAAAGTATATAAATCAGTGATGTCTCAATATTTAAACCAAATGTGATATCTATCTGAGAAATAAGAAACTCAAACTATCAACATCAATTTATTTCACCCACCAGTGCTAGAGAAGTTAATGTCTTATACAATCTTTAGATTCATTCAAATATTTATTGAAGGCCTATGATATGCCAGGCTCTGTGCTGAGTTTGAGGAAACAAATGTATTGGTCCAATTAGACAAAATCATGGTGCGGGAGAGGTGAAGGTTTTTGTGGCTGTTGCTGTTTTAGTTTTTAATTTCAAAACACAATCCAACTTTATACTAAAGATTTTAATCTGAGACAAGTCAAATCTGGTAGAATGAGGCAAGCGCATTTCCGTTAAGTGAACCTTGAGACCGGCTGAGCACTTCACTTCCCTGGTATCTGAAATGAGGACCCTTAGGGACTAAGAGGAGGGGGCTCAGGAACTCACCCGGAGAGCTGCCTCCCAGAGGAAAAGGCAGATGACTCACACTTCATTAGGGAGGGTTTTGGTCATATAAATATAAATGTCGGCAATCAAAATGATGGCTTGTTTTCCCATAAAAATGCTTTCAAAGTGAGAATCATTTCTAAGAGATGCCTAATTTTTGAAAGAAATGTCCATAGTCTAAACATAAAGACTTTAAATATAAATAAATGTATATACGTTTGCACATAAAAATTAGCTATCAATATAGATCCCATTTTCTTTATATTTTTCATCTTTTGATCCCTCGTTGTGCCATGACACAATGTCAAAAAAAAAAAAAAAACAAACCTCAAAGACTGAATTTTCAGGTGGTGCCCATTTGTGTGCTCAAAGGCACAAAGCCTTGAGCTTAACCCTGAAATCACAAATTCGAAGTCTGTTAGCTACAAATCCTATAGATCAATGGTTCTCAACAAAGGCAGTACTGCCTGTAGAGGGTATATGAGAAAGTTTGGGGGGCTTTTTTTGATTGTCACTATGATTAGGAAGTACTACTGTCATTTCGTGAGCAGGAGCCAGGGGTGCAAAATGCAGGACAGTTCCACATGGTGGGAAATACTGAAGTCCTGCATTTCTCAGGACTTTTAAATTTCTGCTGGGCATTTATATTTGAAATTTGTCATGAACTATGTGAGCCTAGAAGCTATAATTCCATTATATGACAGAGTAATTTTTGCATGGTTTGGACATAATTTTCCAAGAATACAACTACTCTGTAAATTTAGTTTGTTTGGAAGTTTATCAGTTGCCAACTACCTTGGAAAAAAATCACAATGCCTACAGCAGTGGTACTCTAAGCCTCTAGACCAGCAGCACTGGTATCAGTTGGGAACTCGTTAGAATGCAAATTCCTGAGCCCACTGAATCAGAACTACTGGGGATGAGGTACAGTGATCTGTGTTTTAATTAGCCCTCTAGGTGACTCTGATGCTCAATGAAGTTTGAGAACCATTCATCTACACAAACGCTATAGAATCTCAGCTGCCAATCATATACCTGTACTGGTTTGCTGGCTTATGCTCTAACTTTCATTCTGTCTTCTAAGGCCACTCTGCTTGAGCAGGCACATTTTGAAATAGTATTTTATTATCAATCACTTTTTAATTTCTTCTTTATATTCTAGTTGAGTCTTTACATCAACTTTTTTTGACATTTCTGGTATAGGAGGTTATATCATCAATGAATTTGAGTTCAAGATTTTGAAGAGGGCATAACAAAATATTTGTTAGAAAAGGGAGCACTGAGAAGAGGACTTAAGGAAGGAGCTTAGCCCACTGACAATGAAAATACTGACACCCATCTAGATTCATAAATTCTGGTAGTTCCAGGCGTTAGTTAATTCATTTATTATGTACAACAAACGCAAAGCAAGAGCGCGGCCTGTGGTAACAGATCCTGTGAATTCTGCAGCCATCAGGTCACCCAAATCGGAACACAATTCTCAAAACCACTGGCCTGGAGAGCCCATACCCTGCATTCTGTCACGTCTCAAAATGACACACCTCATTCCTTCCTAAGGTCCCTCAAAATTTGCCTGTTGCCTCCTAATTGTCCCAGGACAGCAGCCTTTGATAGCAATATAGAGCTAACCAGTTAAATGTTGAGCTTCATCAAAACTTAAAAAGTTTGTACAAAGGACGTTATCAAGAAAGTGAAAAGACAACCCACAGAATGGGAGAAAATATATGCAAATTATATGCCTGATAAGGGTCTAGTATATAGAATATATAAAGAATGCTTAGAACTCAACAATAAAAAGAAAAATAACCTAAAAATGGGCAAAGGATTTGAATAGACATTTCTCCAAAGAGATATTCAAATGGTCAATAAGCACGAGAAATATGCGTAGCATCATGGCTCATTAAGGAAATGCAAATCAAAATCACTATGAGATACCACTACTTCACACCCACTCAAGTAGCAAAAAAAAAAAAAAAAAAATCACAGTGCTGGTGAGGATGTGGAGAAATGGAATGAACTGTACACTGCTGGTGGGAATGTAAAATGGTGCAGCCATCTGGAAAACAGTTGGACAGTTCCTCACAAAGTTAAATGTCAGTGAATCATAGGACCTAGCAATTCTACTACTAAGTATAGCCAAGGGACATGAAATATGTCCGGCACAAAAGCTTTTACACAAATATTCAAAGCAGCACAATTCAAAATAGCCGAAAGGTGGAAATAACCCACATGTCCATCAATTGATGAATGGATAAATGAAATGTGGTATATCTGTACAACAGAATATTACTCAGCCATGAAAGTAATGAAGTGCTGACACATGCCATAGTAAGGATGAGCCTAGTATATACATTATGCTAACTGACGGATGTGAGAATGAAAAGGCCACATATTCCACATATATATATACGTACATACACATATATAAAATGCCTAGACTAGGCGAATGCAGAGATCAAAAGTACATTAGCATTGCCAGGGGCCCAGAGGAGCGGGGAGTAGAGATGTGATTGCTAACTGGAACGAGGCTTCTTCTTGAGGCGATGAAGTGATCTAGAATTAGATAGTGGTATGGCCGCACGACCTTGTTAATCTACTAAAACCCACTGAACTGTACATTTTAAAAGGGTGAATATTACAGGATATGAACTTTATCTGAATAAAAATTAAAATAAAGGCAAATGGCATAAAATATCAGCCCAAAGCAAGTCCTAACTGCAAGAGAAGCCCTCTAAGGCAAGAGTTCCCAACCGCGGGCCGCAGACCAGTACCGGTCTGTGGTCTGTTAGGAACCGGGCCCCACAGCAGGTGAGCGGCATGCAAGCCAGTGAAGCTTCATTTGTATTTGCAGCCACTCCCCAGCGCTAGCATCACCGCCTCAGCTCTACCTCAGATTATCAGGCATTAGATTCTCATAGGTGCACCGGTCCCTGGTGCCAAAAAGGTTGGGGATTGCTGCTCTAAGGGACAAAGAAGTAAAAAGTCCAAGATCAGGCTGTGCAAAGCTACTTTCCAAGCATGGGAAAGCCAGAGATTCTAATCAAAAACTGACTCCATGTGACTGAGTATCAACTATGGGGTGTGGGGGTGGGATTAAAACCTTACCTGTAGGAACAAATAAGGTATGTCCCTGCTTTACCACACATTTGTAGCATTTATCCACCTTATCACCAAAGAAAACCTCACTCTGGGTCACAGATGAACTCCAAGATTCATAGAGTGCCAAATTTTCATCTGTTGGCTTTATCAAATAAAAAATCTTCTCACCCTAAAAGGAAGTAATCACACTGGTTTTGAAAAGGAAAAGCCATTCTTAGGATGGCCTACATTGATGCAATTTCCCAATACAATAATCTAAATTAAATAAGATAATTACCAGATTTTTTTAGGCTCAAAAAGACATTTCTCATACCTGGTCAATAGCTCTTGCTCTTAATAAGCATCTCCACAGAGGCTAAAGCTCCCCCTCTTAAACATGACAAGGAGTCAACACAGTAGCATTGGAGAAACAGTTATAAGAGAGGAGGGTAAAAAAAAATCACAAACATCCTACTAGTACAGAAGTAAATTCGTGGTTAACAGGCCCCAGGTTACAGAAAGTCATCTTTGCAACCTTGTGCCCTTTCTCCTAAGAGCTATAATATAATGATTATTTTTAAAGACCTGCAAATAAACTTCCTTTAATGAACTAACCCTTTTCTTTCTCATGGAAAAAAGGAACAGGAACTCAAGGGCACAGCATCATATACAGTCCAGACAGAGCATTGCTGATGCATAGGCATTCAACAGAAGATTTGGTTTTAGATCAGCACTGTCCAACAGAACGTCCTATGATGATGGAAATGTTTTATATCTATGCTATCCAATACAATCATCAATGAATTTGAGTTCAAGATTTTGAAGAGGGCATAACAAAATATTTGTTAGAAAAGGGAGCACTGAGAAGAGGACTTAAGGAAGGAGCTTAGCCCACTGACAATGAAAATACTGACACCCATCTAGATTCATAAATTCTGGTAGTTCCAGGCGTTAGTTAATTCATTTATTATGTACAACAAAGGCAAAGCAAGAGCGCGGCCGGTGGTAACAGATCCTGTGAATTCTGCAGCCATCAGGTCACCCAAATCGGAACACAATTCTCAAAACCACTGGCCTGGAGAGCCCATACCCTGCATTCTGTCACGTCTCAAAATGACACACCTCATTCCTTCCTAAGGTCCCTCAAAATTTGCCTGTTGCCTCCTAATTGTCCCAGGACAGCAGCCTTTGATAGCAATATAGAGCTAACCAGTTAAATTTTGAGCTTCATCAAAACTTAAAAAGTTTGTACAAAGGACGTTATCAAGAAAGTGAAAAGACAACCCACAGAATGGGAGAAAATATATGCAAATTATATGCCTGATAAGGGTCTAGTATATAGAATATATAAAGAATGCTTAGAACTCAACAATAAAAAGAAAAATAACCTAAAAATGGGCAAAGGATTTGAATAGACATTTCTCCAAAGAGATATTCAAATGGTCAATAAGCACGAGAAATATGCTTAGCATCATGGCTCATTAAGGAAATGCAAATCAAAATCACTATGAGATACCACTACTTCACACCCACTCAAGTAGCAAAAAAAAAAAAAAAAAATCACAGTGCTGGTGAGGATGTGGAGAAATGGAATGAACTGTACACTGCTGGTGGGAATGTAAAATGGTGCAGCCATCTGGAAAACAGTTGGACAGTTCCTCACAAAGTTAAATGTCAGTGAATCATAGGACCTAGCAATTCTACTACTAAGTATAGCCAAGGGACATGAAATATGTCCGGCACAAAAGCTTTTACACAAATATTCAAAGCAGCACAATTCAAAATAGCCGAAAGGTGGAAATAACCCACATGTCCATCAATTGATGAATGGATAAATGAAATGTGGTATATCTGTACAACAGAATATTACTCAGCCATGAAAGTAATGAAGTGCTGACACATGCCATAGTAAGGATGAGCCTAGTATATACATTATGCTAACTGACGGATGTGAGAATGAAAAGGCCACATATTCCACATATATATATACGTACATACACATATATAAAATGCCTAGACTAGGCGAATGCAGAGATCAAAAGTACATTAGCATTGCCAGGGGCCCAGAGGAGCGGGGAGTAGAGATGTGATTGCTAACTGGAACGAGGCTTCTTCTTGAGGCGATGAAGTGATCTAGAATTAGATAGTGGTATGGCCGCACGACCTTGTTAATCTACTAAAACCCACTGAACTGTACATTTTAAAAGGGTGAATATTACAGGATATGAACTTTATCTGAATAAAAATTAAAATAAAGGCAAATGGCATAAAATATCAGCCCAAAGCAAGTCCTAACTGCAAGAGAAGCCCTCTAAGGCAAGAGTTCCCAACCGCGGGCCGCAGACCAGTACCGGTCTGTGGTCTGTTAGGAACCGGGCCCCACAGCAGGTGAGCGGCATGCAAGCCAGTGAAGCTTCATTTGTATTTGCAGCCACTCCCCAGCGCTAGCATCACCGCCTCAGCTCTACCTCAGATTATCAGGCATTAGATTCTCATAGGTGCACCGGTCCCTGGTGCCAAAAAGGTTGGGGATTGCTGCTCTAAGGGACAAAGAAGTAAAAAGTCCAAGATCAGGCTGTGCAAAGCTACTTTCCAAGCATGGGAAAGCCAGAGATTCTAATCAAAAACTGACTCCATGTGACTGAGTATCAACTATGGGGTGTGGGGGTGGGATTAAAACCTTACCTGTAGGAACAAATAAGGTATGTCCCTGCTTTACCACACATTTGTAGCATTTATCCACCTTATCACCAAAGAAAACCTCACTCTGGGTCACAGATGAACTCCAAGATTCATAGAGTGCCAAATTTTCATCTGTTGGCTTTATCAAATAAAAAATCTTCTCACCCTAAAAGGAAGTAATCACACTGGTTTTGAAAAGGAAAAGCCATTCTTAGGATGGCCTACATTGATGCAATTTCCCAATACAATAATCTAAATTAAATAAGATAATTACCAGATTTTTTTAGGCTCAAAAAGACATTTCTCATACCTGGTCAATAGCTCTTGCTCTTAATAAGCATCTCCACAGAGGCTAAAGCTCCCCCTCTTAAACATGACAAGGAGTCAACACAGTAGCATTGGAGAAACAGTTATAAGAGAGGAGGGTAAAAAAAAATCACAAACATCCTACTAGTACAGAAGTAAATTCGTGGTTAACAGGCCCCAGGTTACAGAAAGTCATCTTTGCAACCTTGTGCCCTTTCTCCTAAGAGCTATAATATAATGATTATTTTTAAAGACCTGCAAATAAACTTCCTTTAATGAACTAACCCTTTTCTTTCTCATGGAAAAAAGGAACAGGAGCTCAAGGGCACAGCATCATGTACAGTCCAGACAGAGCATTGCTGATGCATAGGCATTCAACAGAAGATTTGGTTTTAGATCAGCACTGTCCAACAGAACGTCCTATGATGATGGAAATGTTTTATATCTATGCTATCCAATACAGTAATCATAAGTCACATGTGGCTATGGAGCACTTGATATGTGGCTAGTGCAAATGAGGAACTGAATTTTAAATTATAATTAATTTTCACTATTTAAATTTAGTCACATGCAGCTAGTGGCTACTGTACTGAACAGCACAGTTCTAGATAAAGCAAGGTGAATGAATGTAAGTCACCAGGAATTCGTATTTTTATGGACATTCCGGACTTATCAAATAGCTGTCCTAATCTTAATGTTAGAAGCAATTATTACTGTAAATTTGCTCCTTATCAAGTACTTGATTCAGGGATTAAGTGATTATAAACCAGGGGGAAGAGGAAATAAAACCAGACAAAAGACTAAAAGAGACCAACTGATAAGATGGGGGTGAAAAAAGGGAATTTAAATATAAATTAAAAACTTATGTCTCTTCTCTTGGGATGAAAAAAAATTATGCTTCAAGGTAAAATGATAGATTCTATTTAAAAAGTAAAAAATCTTCCCTCTTCATAAATGTTATTTACAGCAAATGAATACATACACTCCTGGAAAAAAAAAAGGACTGTATGTTTTTGTCAATAGAGAACAAAGAAATACCCCAATCTTACCCAGAGGACATGGTACCAAACTGAAGTTCCACCAAAGTCGATGTGGAAATCTGTGTAGCTGTCTTGAACTCCCATTAAGCAGTATTTCTGAACGAATGGCTTGGGAAAGACTGAATCATCTGGCCAATAATTTTCCACCCAGGAAAGTTTTCTGGCTATGTCAGGGACCTCCACCAACTCAGACATCCTTTAAAAAACAAACACACATACACACACACACACACATCATGCAAATTAAAACTCCTTAAAATTTCATCTCCCAACTCGACCCAATCCAAGAAATTAACTGGAGCTCAAGGTTAATAACAAAATTTAAAGTTTAAAACTCATTGTATTTCTAAATATTCTCTGAGAGTGCCAAAGCAAAATTTACAACGTTGCTATCACTGGACCATTTTAGAAGTCACAATTATGTTTCCTACTAAAATAAATTTATCATTTAACTACATTTAGCTACACCAAAATGTCCAGAACTACTCACTTTGTATCTGAAAATTCAAGGCTGATCACATTTAACACTTTTGGTCTGTTAGGATTCATGAAGTATTTAACATAATTGTGAAGTGTCATTTTGCTGTCTGCCTGCCTTGCCACATCAATGACATCTATCACTTTGTCACCACCTGCAGAGAAAAATTATAGTCTTATTATTGGGCTTAAGAGTTACATGAACAGATGCCCTAAACAAGAATATTTTAAAGACCATATTTACGTGGTATGATAATTAAGCCAACTATAAAAACTACATAGCCTAGACAAAGATTCTTCCTATATCCTTAATTTTTAAGTCCCATTGGAACTTTTGATAAACGGGATGGTTTTCGATGGAAAAAAGACAGCAATTAAGACAGAGCTGCATAATTAACACTGAGCATAAAAACTTAACGTTTACAAAGCTTTTACATACCAATGACTTCTTTTGTGCAGCTCATGACAAAAATGCATTAGTTGGTATGTGGAAACTGTCACATGCTCTGGATTTCAGTTTCCTCATGCATAAAATGAGGGGACTGATTTCTCTTTCACTTGTAAACACCTAAGATTCTAAGTCTATCATTTTGAAAAACCCATCAGTCATTAGGGACAAGTTAACTAGGACAAACAATTTCTGCTTGCCTGGCAGTGTCTTCTAATATTCTGCTTCAAGAAAAAAAATCACTGGTTAGGAAGCAAAAATCAGTTCTTATTGGTGTCTTTGAAAAGAGTTCTAAATTGGATTAATTTACAATTTTCCTATAAAACCTTAAGTTGTTGCTGGCACACCACTGCATCTTCGCCCTAGGAAGCATGATCTGTTTTACAATGTCCTACACGTTGTAAGGGTAAGAGAGAATTCAAAATACAGCAATACTTAATCGATCTGAAATAGAAAACAAATAAATGCCATTTTCTTACTTTAATGTAACTTTATGTAAGTTAAGAAAGTGTTGCCTAGAAGACTTTATACTTAGGAGGCAAGATAATTCTGTTAACTGAAGGGCTTTGCAGTACTAAAAAGTTAGCTATCAAGTAGTTTGAACATTTTTTCCCCCTATACTTATATTAACCATTTATTTTCAAATGCTATCTATACAAACAGGTTTATGTTAAATCTCAGCCTCATCCCCTAATTTATCAAATATTCAAAATTAACTGAATGTGAAGTCATAACATTTAATTGGATTTCATTGGTGAAAAGTTATCAATGAGAATTGTCAATCAATGGCTCAATGAAGGGACAAGTTCTCAGATATTTCATGTACAGAAAATAAAGTGTTTAGTGGGCATATAGTTTTGAGTCAAGGTAGATTTGAAATCTAATCCTCAAATAATGTCTATCTATTGCTGACAAGGAATGAGATCTACATGCAGTCAGCTTTATCTATAAATTCCATGATGAGAATGAATTAACTGAAAGTGTCAATAATACTGAAACAGAGAAGATTTTCCCTTTGTTTCTTATGCCTTTCTGGGCCTCAAGATAACAAATTAATCCGGACATCATTAAATGGAGCTATCACTAAGTTGTTAATATAAAAAACAGGTTTGAAAATATCTGTTCTGTCTACGGCCATGCCACCCTGAACAAGCCCAATCCCGTCTGATCTCAGAAGTTAAGCAGGGTCGGGTCTGGTTAGTACTTGGATGGGAGACCACCTAGAAAGACCAACTGCTGTAGGCATAAAAAATAAAAAAAAATAAGGGATTGTAAAATGACAAGGTCCTTACAATCTGTGAGGTCAACCCTTTGGCCTCGCCCCGCCTCCAAAAAAAAAGAAAATATCTGTTCTTTTTCATGGCCTTTCTCTGGGGAGCAGGAAGTCACTAAAGCATGATCCAGAAATCCTGTGCCCAAATGCTACAGAGGCCTGGAACCAATCCAGCTTCCTAGTGTCTTCTTTCTAGTATCTGTAGCTGTCCCTCGGTAAAAGTTTGTCATAAGCCAAGTACCAGAAAATCTGGACAACAAAAAAAGCAGCAGAATGAGGCTGAGGAAATAAGAAGAGGCAAAATGTTTCATTATGTTTTTCTGTTAACTGTAGGTCTGCTGAGAAAAAATACTTTCAACATAGGTGATTCTGACTTTCACTTTGCCTGACCCAGGAAGCTGAACTAAATGAACATTTCCTCATTCAAGTTTTAATGTGATTAGGACAGTATCATTTGTTACTTTTACCGTATTTTCCCAAGTACTTAAAGGAATAAAGTTCGTACCTACATAACGTTCCACATCCATAACAGAAAAAGTAGGTGCAGGAAGCCTCAGTCCTAGATCATCTAATTTGGGGACCATAATAGGGACTTCAAATCCATGTTTCTCCAGGTATCTTTGTGTCAGCTGGCTGCCATGCATTTTTACAATGATTTCATCGGCACTAAGGAAAACATAAGAGTAAAATGTCATCTTTGTTGATAAGTTCAGTTTTAAAAAATACTCTGGTAATGGGTTAATTTGTATACATTATTATTATCTGTATCAGTGGTCCTCAACCTGTCATACCTAATACTCCTTTTTGTAACAAACTATGTTTATAGAGCCCCTTTTACCATCCGAAAGTAAAACTCATAATAACTTCAATATATAATAATTGAAAAAATATATTTATTATATAAGATGCCTTAACTATAACAAAAAAAAATCAGCTTATAGAAAAATATATATTTCAATATGTAATGTTCAGGTAAACTACACTAGAAGAGGTAATAGGATGCTTACAATCAGTTGTAATGAGTGGTTGGAGTTAAGAGAATTAATAAGATCAGAAGCCACTCAATACTTGTAAAGGGAAAAAACTGGAGGTGAACGAAACAAACATCAAAAGGGGATGTGTAAGAAAATTAAGGTATACATATACGCTACTGTAGACTGTCCAGCAGTTGAAGAGGTAAATTTTTGTATACATATGGAAGGATACCTATGAAATAGAGTAAAAAAAGCAAGTTGCACAACATATGCATAACGCCTTTTTATTTTTTAAAACTTAGATGGATACATATATCTATACATCTCTATAAATGTTTTAAATGTTATTATTTATGCAGAAAATGGTCTCAAAGGCTTACACCAAGTCTTCAAATAGGGGAAGAAGAAGACAACCTGTTTACTTGTTTTATACACTACATCACGTATGGGTCATTTAGTTAATTTTTATCACTCTACTACGGTTTTAAATGTTGTGAAGGTTTGTGGAGTTAAACAAAATAAAACCAAAGACCTTTAACTAATGGTAATTACAGTGCAGACATTTGTGACCATCTCAATAGCCTGCTCTCATTTGTGTCTACTCTGGCAGAGAAGCCACAGGAACTGCCAGGCCAGGATTTTTAATACAGTTCTTGTGGGTCACAAATCTATTTGAAAAAAAAAAATGAAAGCTCTGGCTCCTCTCCCTGAAAAATGCACATTCCCACAGTGACACTAAATTGTTTATAGTTCTAGGGACTCTTTAGCCTCTCTGAAGCCAATACACACATACAAATAACCAAAGTTCCATGAAGCTATCTATGCTTATTTAGTTCTATTACTTGCAATATACCAACATTTTCTATTTCTTTTTTTTTTTTTTAAGTAAAAACTTGATTGAGAATAATAATGGGTTGCAAACAAACATTTGAAAACACCTCTTCAGATAATGTCACTTTGTCAGGTAACATTCTTATATTTTCTCTGGTCAGAACAGCTTTCCATACCTTGGGAAGACTCGAGAACGTAATTCCTTCACAAAAGTCCTAGTTCCAGCTTGCACTGGTTTGGAACCATCATCAATTTCTGTGTAGTCATGCCTGTGCCAGTTCCTCCTCTTTTTCACTGGATATTTGGAAGATAAGAAAAAGAAAACATTTTTGGTAACTGGTGATACTATGTACTTTCTAATGATTATATTCTATATAATCAGAAATAATAAATGTTAAGTACAATAAAAACACATTTTTAATGCACTTCTAGACTGAAGAAGTAAATTTTACTTAATATAATGCTGCAACTATAGGCATTTAACTGCGGTTTTTAAAAATCTACTCTTCATTTCACAATTTTAAAATTAAATCAAGAAATTCAAATTAGCAGATGGAGCCTTTTATAATATCCATATTACACATACTATAAAATCTCCGAATTATTTAAAAATCATGTTTTACTAGGACATTAGGTCAAAATATGATTTTATGACCCACCCAAATCTTTCTCTCAGGATAGGGCCTTTAATCCCACATCGGAAATCCATTTTAACAACGCAGTTCCCTTCTCTTTTGTGTTAAGATTCATCCCCCAAACAAGCATGGTTACACTGACACAAAGAAGAGCAGGTGACTGCATCATAATTAAAGGAAGACAAGTGGGCTCACAGAATAAACAACTTTATGGTAACTTCTAATGCCAAGATCCTGTGATTCCACAGCTCTAGGAGGAATGGTCACAGCAATCAAAATCAGAAGACTTGGATTTGACTCATGGCTCAGCTGTAACTTACTCTGCAACCTTGGTCAAGTCGCTTAAAACGCATCTGGGTCCAGTTTCCTATGTGGAAATGAAGGGGATGAGTGCTGTTTTTCCACCTGTGTGGGGGAACCCTTAATACAGGGGAAGATGAAGAGGCTGAGGAAAGCTCTGAAACTCATTCTTCTTTCCACGATGGTGGCACCACCTACCTATCCTCCATGTGGTACTAACATAAGATTTCAGAGCTATCTTTGGTGTGCTCTAACGTAAGATTTCAGTTTTTTATATATATACACATACATATATATATTTTTTAAAGACTGAAAATCACTCTTAAGCCTAAAACCTCCATGATTCTGGGTAATGAATGTACTGATGCCTGCAACTTACTTAGAATGCATCAAAAAAATAAATAAATAAATAAGATGGGGAGACAGTGGGATACTTAATGGCCAGATATGTGGTAAAGCAAATAATATAAAATGTTAATAGTAGATAGAACCAAGATGATGGGTTTAGAGGTACTCAATGTAAAATTCTTTCGATGTTTCCTATATGTTTGAACATATTCACAATAAATTGTGTGAGGGACACAACTCTCTGAGTCTAAATTACTCCAAATCTTCACCTTACAAAGATCATAATAATATATAACACTGGATCCTCATATGGATAAGGAGAAGTCACGCTAAATAATCAAAGGGGTAGAAATTAGCCTTATTCATATCTAAGAGTCTAAAACAAGATTCCCAAGTAATTCAAGTAATTTATGGCAGTCAGACCCTCAATATGGAAGAGAGTAAATACCATCTTTAAAAAAATCTCATGAGAAAAATTGAGAACTATAAAGCAATCTTCCTAGAAAATCTCATTAAGGTATCCTTTGTGTGTTATATTTTTTCTCATTTAAAATCACTTTTAAAATTCAAGTGTATTTAATTCCAAGCTTTTCCCCATGATCGTAATGTTTATTCTGCTTACTTTTCTTATTATATCATGAGCATTTTCTCATTAAATATTCAAAAGCAATTTAAAGGCAGCCTAGAATTATTTTAAGATATAGATGCATCATATGATTCTTAAGCATTTTTCATTCTGAATCTTTCTTCAAACAAAGTTGAGATTAATATTCATATACATAAATCTGTTTCCCCCATTATTTTTTGAGATAAATTGCTAGAAATGTTAGGGGAAAGACAATGTTTTAAAGATACTTGCTACAAATTGCAAAACTGCCTCCAGAAAAGTGGTAGGTAACTCACGTTCTTTTTTTTTTTGTAACTCATATTCTTAACAGTGTATATAAACAGCCTGTTTCAAAGCCCTGAGTCGACAGTGAGCATCATTATTTAAAAAAAAAAAAAGGAAAAAAAAAGGAAAAGAAAAGGCTGCCCATTAGAGAACTGTGCTTCATTGTTTTAATGTTCATTTTTACAGAACAGATTAGAATTAAAACAGATTGAGAATTGGACAGCTATGGGTTCAAACTCCAGCTCTGCCAAACAGCTACAAGAAAGAGCTGGTTAGATCATTTTTCTCACATCATGCTGTTAAAAATATCAAAGGAGATAACAGAGGTCAAGTATTTACTTGCCTGGCACCCAGTAAGCTGACAATTACTATTGTTTCCTTTTGAACTTGCTAGATGTTAACAGAAGGCTACAGCTGTCCTGTTGGGCCAACATGCTTGATACATAAAACCAGCCACTGCAAGAGCTAACTGAATTTCTTAAAGGAGGGGGCCAGTGAATATTTTAGTAGTGGTAATAGGGAAAGGAGAAAAAATTTTCATTTTTGCATATGCCTGAAGAGCACTGAGAATATATGTTTAAGTGTTATGCTATTTTTTGGTACCTGCCCTCAAATAGAGTTCTAAGTCTCATTAAGAGGATAAAGTCTAAATTCACCATATTAAGTGGATATTATACTGTCTAGATGGTATCTATAATAAGGAGTCCTGGGGAACTCCGAAGGGAATAGGAGCCCCTGGGTGGCAAGCAGGAAAGACTTATTAGCAGAGGGAAAGGGACCAAAAGGGATTATCCAAGTTGGGGATGGAGGGTGAGGGGTATGGAAAGTGAACTTTAAATCAAGATAAAAGATTACTGGATCTGGGCATTTTCCCTATAGGCACTTAGAGTTGGACTTCTGCTCAGAAGATAGCCAATGCCTGATCTTATGTCATTCAAGGACGAGAAGAACATGAAGGACCAGGTCATAGACGTCTCTCTGAAGCTTCACTATTCAAAGCGCAGGTCATGATCCCTTATGGATTGTGAAGTCAATTTAGTGAGCATGACAAGCTTTTAAAAAATTAAATCATATATGAAAAAAAGGAAATAGAATGCATCACATGTAGTAATGTCTTAAACACTACATTATTCTTCCTCATACTAACCCACTTAATATTTCATAGAAATGAAATGTGAATTATTTCATTTGGGGGTTATATACTTAAATTCTAAACTAAAACTGTTATCAGTTTTAGTTCTGCTTTTCTTCTTCAGATAATAACCCAGTATTATTTACTTTCTTCAATAATTAGTCAATAATTATTTCAAGTTACATACTTCATAATTCAGTGCTACATAAAATAAAAACCTTTAAAAACTTTTATGACAAGAAATTAGCCAATTACACATGTCAAAATTCTACCAACCTGCTAACCTCATATTTTATACTGTGTTGTAACAACAAAATATATTATATATTTTACAAGGAAATATTTTAATACATTCATATAGCTTAAATCTCTATACCTTACAAAGAAATTTGGTAATTAACATTTCTAACAAAATGTAATGAACAGTCAGTTGCTAGTAAGTTTCTTTTAAAAAATGACTTGCCCATAACCTCAGAACAAAATTTCTATTAAAAAAAAAAAGTACTAGGAAAAAGGCTGTATTCGAAATAAAGAAGTTGTATAGGTTACCTACATCTGAGCCAAGTGTCTATCAAGGCACAGTCAGGAAAAGGTTCCTTTCAGTTCAAAAATGACTAAGTCTACAGTTTTTCCCTTTAGTTTAATGGACACAAAAACTCTAGTTAAATTGAAAGCTTTGAAAATATGTACTTGATTTTGCGGGCTTTGCACTGGCAATTAAGAATGAGAGTATTTTTTCCCCTCAATATTTACCTTATTTAATAAGTTACTTAATAATTCAGACAAAAATTGCATTCTCGATACCTTCAAAAAAAATCTTTCCTATAGTCCTTGGTGGTTGTAATATAACTAATTATAGTATCATTTAAAGTATTATCATGTGCATGTTAAGTTTTAAACTTTAGTTTTTATTGGAGCATCTAGTACTTACTCAAGGAAGAACCATGTAGAACAGCACAGTTGGGACAGTGATACAGGTCAATGTCAACAGCATGATGTTCTTCTACTCCAACACAGCTAAGATAAAGAAAAATAAAGCTAATATGTAAATATGTCGAAAATCTTAACTATAATAGACTGGTTGGAATTTAACTGAGAAATGCACAACCACCTTACCAACAAATTTTGTAGAGTACAGAAACATGTGCAAGGATAAATTGTATTCTTTTCCGTACACACTTGCTAAATAATTGTGGAGAAGAATACATGGGAGGTGATTCACTATTAGCAGTAGTAGAGGTATCAAAAGTAATGTAATTATAAGCCATAAGACTCTCCATCATTATGTAAATGCCACCTGTTATGGACTCAATATGTCCCCCCAAAATTCACATGCTGGAGCTGTAACCCCCAGTGTGGTTATATTTGGATAGGGCCTCTAAGGAAGCAATCAAATGAGGTCATAGGGCAGGGGCCTCAATCCCACGGGACTAGTGTCTTTATAAGAAGAGACACTCTCTCTGCACGCATACACTGAGGATGGCCATAGGAGTACATGGCAAGAAGGTGACCGTCTGCAAGCCCTCTCCAGAAACCAACCCTGGTAGACCTTGCTCTGAGACATTCAGCCTCCAGAACTATAAGAAAATAAATTTCTGTTGTTTAGGACGCCTCGTCTTAAAGTATTATGTTATGGCAGCTCAAGCCAACTAAGACACAAACTAACTTTAAAATATGGCTGTCATCAGCTAGAGGTGGTTAGTAAGTTTGGGTAACATCACCGACATGGTGAGAGCACTAAGTTCTACCCGTGCTGCTTTAGGTCTTACGGCCCTAATTAATCTGTTCAATTAGTTTGAGGCACCGTACCTAGGAAACTCCATTCCATGGAGTACCTGGCAGTGGCGCTTCAATAAAAACACTAAGTTTAAGGGAACCAACTCTGGACCAAAAACACTATATTAGGACATCTTAAAAATAGGAGTAATTTATTAAAGACAGACCCCAGCAGCTTTGCTACATCCCAAGTAACCTACTGGGGTAAAATTTTGATAAATATCTGTATTCCCAAAGCGTATAAAACAAAAAAACAACCACAAGTTGTATCTGAAAAAGAACTAAAGCAGAACTAACACGAGTTGAGGAAGGAAGATGAAGGACGATGACAATTAACATAGTTGACAGGTGTTAACAGTGGAAAAGAAAATTATTGAACTGGATGATGGTCATATTATCCAGGATGTAGCATAGAGAAGGAAGATGACAGGAAATATAAATAAGACGGTAAGAACTACAAAGAATAAAATGAGAAAGCATACCATATATTTAATCTTCACCTCATAAGGTAAAGAAAGAATAAGGGCAGAAGCAATAAGAGGAGAGAGCCGCTAAGAAATTGCAGAAATAATGAAAGACCCCGATCCAGATTCAGGAAACCCAATAAATCCCAAGCAGGACAAATAAAAAGAAGTTTTTCTGTAGAAAACAGAAGTCAGAAAATTTCAAAGCTGTAAGAGAAAAGAAAATTATTGAACTGGATGATGGATGAAGGTTAGTTAAAAAAATGAGAGCCTTCTCTGAACAATAATGGAAGCCAGAACATATTAGAATATCTTAAATGTCCTTAAAGAAAATGTCTGTTAATCTAGAGTTCAATATTCAGTAAAAATGTTTCACAAAGGAGGAGAAAAAGTTATTTGCAGACAGCCAGAAACAGAGTTCACCTCCAGGTAATCTACACTAGAAGAAATGTCAAAGGATGTACTTCTTGCAGAGGAAGCTAACCACAAAGAGGGCTGAAATGCAAGAAAAAAATGAAAAGCTAAGAAAAGTAATACATATGGAAGTAGATTTATATGAATACTGACTATACAAAACAATGTCGTGTGAGATTTAAAAATCCATAAAAGACTAAAACACATGACAACAGCAGCATTTGAGTCAGGAGAGGACAAAGGCATTAGAGGGTCCTAAGGTGCTTACACTGGATGGATGGGGAAGGTAATGATCACCATTAGACTTCACTCGTCAGTGGAGGCTGCCTATCAACTTATGACTGAAGTGTGATGGTAATCATCAGACAACTGCGGAGACAACT
>NW_011888829.1:1441110-1443822 GCF_000151845.1 Pteropus vampyrus | reverse complement strand
CGAAGGAGGAGAAAAAGTTATTTGCAGACAGCCAGAAACAGAGTTCACCTCCAGGTAATCTACACTAGAAGAAATGTCAAAGGATGTACTTCTTGCAGAGGAAGCTAACCACAAAGAGGGCTGAAATGCAAGAAAAAAATGAAAAGCTAAGAAAAGTAATACATATGGAAGTAGATTTATATGAATACTGACTATACAAAACAATGTCGTGTGAGATTTAAAAATCCATAAAAGACTAAAACACATGACAACAGCAGCATTTGAGTCAGGAGAGGACAAAGGCATTAGAGGGTCCTAAGGTGCTTACACTGGATGGATGGGGAAGGTAATGATCACCATTAGACTTCACTCGTCAGTGGAGGCTGCCTATCAACTTATGACTGAAGTGTGATGGTAATCATCAGACAACTGCGGAGACAACTGAAAACTCCAGTTAAAAGACACAGGTTATCCCGCTGGACTTCAACAATATAATTCACTGGTTATAAGAGAGACACATAAAACAAGGATACAAAAAAATATGGAAGTTAAGATATGGGCAAATAAATACAATGAAAATAGTAATCAAAAGAAAATACAGCTATATTAATATTAGGTAACATAGAACCTAAACCAAAAAAACAGGAGATATACATGTTCACTTCATAATGATAAAAATTTCAATTCACCAGGAGACTACACCAGGAACAACTGTAGTGGCAGATTTTGACAACTCTCAGTATGCGATAGAATAAGTAGGCAAAAACAAAAATCTATGAGATTTTTATATACAAAATTTGAACTACAAAATTAAAAAATATGGCCTAATGGATATTTAAAGAATATTATATCCAACATCTATAGAGCATATATTCTTTTCAAGAACACATGGACCATTCATAACAAGTGACCATATAATGGACCATTGCCAACTCTCGAAGATCTGAAATCATAAAGAGTATATTCTCTGGCCACTGTTCAATTAAGCTAGAAATATATGAAAATCAAAACAGTAACTTGAAAATCTAAATGTGTTTAGAAATTAAGACATAAACTTCTAAATAACCCATGTGTCAAAAGATAAATCATAATGAAAATCTGAAAATTATTTTGATCTGAACAATAATGAAAATACCATATAACAAAACCTGTAGGATGCGGAACTTGTAAAAAGAAATGTATAGCTTTAAATAATCATTTAAAAAAGTTTTTAGCTAAAAGACTATTAATTTCCAAACCAATAAAATCAACTTTATGCAAAATTTTCCACACATTTATGTACAACGTCCTGGATCCATGGTTTTTTGTAAGATACCCAAAAGGGTTTCTGTAACCCAAAATGAGAATCATCAGAGGATGCACACTTCTTGATTTCAAAACTAACTTACAAAGCTACAGTAATCAAGACAGTATGGTACAGTAATCAAGACAATAAGGAGATCAATACTGATCAATGGAATAGAACTGAGAGTCCACGAATAAACCCTTACATTTAGGATGAACTTATTTTCAACAAGAGCATAAAGATTATCCCATAAGGAAAGGAACAGTCTTTCGACAAATGGTACTGAGACAAACACACATGCGTTTGGACTCCCACCACACACTACATAGAAAAATTAACTCAAATGAATCACATACCTAAACGTAAGAGCTAAAACTATAAAACTCCTTAAATAAAGCATAGGAGAAATCTTCAAGTTCTTGAATCAGAGAATGGTTTCTTAGATCCTACACCAAAGGCAGAAGGGACAAAAGAAAAAAAAAATAGATAAACTGGAGGTCACACTGCAGTCCAAAGGCTTCTGTTTTCTCAGCTTATTTTGGTGTAAGATAATCAGCCGAGTTTAGACAGTGGCAGAGAGATGTGAAGAAAGAAAGTATTAAATAGCTGATGTGAAGAAAGGAAAGACAGAGAAATATGTAACGTTGCTAAGGCAGTGTTGAGAGTCCACCTGAGGTCTGTGATAATGAATTCTAAATGGAACCATTTCTGCGCAGTTGTGTGATTGTTTTTGGTTTTGTTTTTTCTTTGTTTTCCAGCAAGGTTCAACCACGAGGTGCAGGCCCAGAAGAGGAGGTTGGGTCCATCCACAGTTGGGGTTTTGTAGGCAAACACCAGAAAGGGAGCTGAGGATATTTACAAGGGAGTTAGTATAAAGATAAACCATGAAGTAGGCTGGGCAGAAGAGGCACGAAGACAGAAGGTAGTGAGAAGATGGTGAGGAGGTCTGAGGGGTCTCAGCGCGTGCCTAGCGCCGACTCAGTGGAAGGCTTCGAGCAGTGATGTGTAAGGGGCACAGATTACGCTCAAAGAGTGGAATGTTCAGAATTTGAAATTTCTGAGGGAGCAAAATCTCTAACAGTGATAAGGTAGGAGAGTAACAGCAGCAGGTGGCTACACACGGTGGAACAAGAGAAAACTCACCGGAGATAAGTGAGATGTGTGAGAAGTATCTCTACATTCAGTGAAACGAAGTTCGAAATCAAACTTCCCTGATTTTGAAAGTGAGGTTCATTAGGCGTCAGTAATAGGTGCTACACTCTGACCAGAACAGAAACTCAAGGCCACAGAAGCCACCTTGACACTTCTTCTAGAAACTCATGGTTTGTCTTGTCATACCCTGACTATGACCACATTCTTCATTCTTAAAAAGTGATGGTTACACATAAAGAATTAAATGAGACAAAAATCATTAGCTGTGTCCTGGAAAACCTAAACCAGTGTATATC
>NW_011888829.1:1432837-1440635 GCF_000151845.1 Pteropus vampyrus | reverse complement strand
GTTTTCTCAGCTTATTTTGGTGTAAGATAATCAGCCGAGTTTAGACAGTGGCAGAGAGGTGTGAAGAAAGAAAGCATTAAATAGCTGATGTGAAGAAAGGAAAGACAGAGAAATATGTAACGTTGCTAAGGCAGTGTTGAGAGTCCACCTGAGGTCTGTGATAATGAATTCTAAATGGAACCATTTCTGCACAGTTGTGTGATTGTTTTTGTTTTTGTTTTTTCTTTTTTTTCCAGCAAGGTTCAACCACGTGGTGCAGGCCCAGAGGAGGAGGTTGGGTCCATCCACAGTTGGGGTTTTGTAGGCAAACACCAGAAACGGAGTTGAGGATATTTACAAGGGAGTTAGTATAAAGATAAACCATGAAATAGGCTGGGCAGAAGAGGCACGAAGACAGAAGGTAGTGAGAAGATGGTGAGGAGGTCTGAGGGGTCTCAGCGCGTTCCTAGCGCCGACTCAGTGGAAGGCTTCGAGCAGTGATGTGTAAGGGGCACAGATTATGCTCAAAGAGTAGAATGTTCAGAATTTGAAATTTCTGAGGGAGCAAAATCTCTAACAGTGATAAGGTAGGAGAGTAACAACAGCAGGTGGCTACACACAGTGGAACAAGAGAAAACTCACCGGAGATAAGTGAGATGTGTGAGAAGTATCTCTACATTCAGTGAAACGAAGTTCAAAATCAAACTTCCCTGATTTTGAAAGTGAGGTTCATTAGGCGTCAGTAATAGGGGCTACACTCTGACCAGAACAGAAACTCAAGGCCACAGAAGCCAACTTGACACTTCTTCTAGAAACTCATGGTTTGTCTTGTCATACCCTGACTATGACCACATTCTTCATTCTTAAAAAGTGATGGTTACACATAAAGAATTAAGTGAAAAAAAAAAATCATTAGCTGTGTCCTGGAAAACCTAAACCAGTGTATATCATAAATTCATCCATGAATATCTAAGATACATAAATAAGGATGGCTCCCCCAAGGTTTCAGGAAGAAAGAAAATATAGGGACATTCCAATTAATTAAGGACACTTTCGGCAAAATTTAGCCAATAATCCTCAAAGATCCATGGTTCCTCTCTCCAGCTTCTAAGCTCTTCGCCCCCATATTCACCCTTAATACTCTCTTTTACTAAAATGTCAGAGCTATCTTCAAGTTTGATTGATTCTAATCAACTGGCAAAACGTTTACAGCTTACATTAAAAATTTCAGAACTTAATAGTAAATCTGGAATATTAGTAAAAACAATAAATTTGATAAATTAGTAAGTCTGAAATACAGTCTTTTAAATTAATCCTACGAAATAAATTTTTTAAAAAATCAAATTAAACATAAAAATTAAATGTTCCTAAACCAAGGTTATTTCAGATCTTTGATGGGCACTAAAGAGAACTGCTACGCACACTTTGGTTTCTCTCTCAGAGAGTGGGGTAACTTCTCCCACCCCATATCCCCTCCTCCCCCGCCCCTCACAATCACCAGAGCTTCAAACTAGAGCTTTAACAGGAGAGCAAATGCAGTGGGGACATGTAAAATGCAGAACTATGCAAGCAAATTTTGTAAGAATCATTTTCAATCTTTCCTTAGTCTCTCTCACTCCATTTATTTCTCTTATGACACTTACCTTCGTATACAAATTGCCCTACTTTTCCTAACAGCAAAATGGTCAATGTTTATTAGACCATTGTGTATGTGTGTGTGTGTGTGTGGGGGGTGTTTTCCTATAGGAGTGCCAATCTGACCTTTGCTGAATAGCTTCCATCTATAGAACAGCCTCAATGCCATTTGGTGAGTGAGACAGTGACAACTTTAGCACTTTCTATTGTGTTACTCTTCTGAAATTGTTGCTTAGCTGGCATTTTTTTTTGACACTTGATGAGCACAGAACTGAATTAATGACTAACCAGAATTCCTCAGGATCTGCCAAACATTCTCTTTTTTCTTCTCAGATAATGCTCCCATTTATATTCTCTACTCTTGATGTTATGAGAGTGGGTGGCCAAATTCTTTAAGATCTTACTGTCAGTGGACCTCACTGGACATTCCTCTAGCATCACAGGATATTACTCTTCCCATTCTTCACTGATCTTACATTACCTAGTCTTCAAAGCCCAACTCAAATTCCTCCTCCTTGCTGAAACTGCACTGGATCGCCCACAGAAAGCCCTTCAACATTTTATTGATACACGTTCCCACTCGCTCATACCTAATACTGAGCTACTTCATATACCCTGTCCCCTGGAGTTAGCTCAATACTTCTCCGAGTACCAAGTACAGTGCGCCCCCTCGACACGATGAGCCAGCGAATTTCTGCTGATTATTAAATGTGCTGAAAATGTATCTGAAAACAGGTAAGTTGTGGTAAAGTTACGAGCAACTTAAAAAGAAGTCTGTTCGGCCTGAATTTTTTAAGAATTTGGTATAAGAACTAAAGGCAACAGGTGGTAAAAAGAGAAAGATCTTTCAACATATAAATTAGATTTTTTCACCTTTTCTTAGATGGTAGAAGGCTGTAATAATGGAATTCATTCATTTTAAATTTTGCTTCAGTACAAGTTTTCGCCTACGTATCAAAATATTAAAGTTCACTTTCTCGCCCAAAGCGCCAAACCACTCGATTTCCTCATAATGAGAAGACTGAGTCATCGGGAGACCCCCGAAGCCCCACACTAACGTCCTCAAAGAGGGTGGGGAGTGGCCCTTGTGGAAAATTAACTCCAGGAATATGGAAGATAGCCGACAACCTGCTCTTCATATTGTCTTTCACATCGTTTATCTCTGGGGTCAGTTGAGGTCACAGGACAGCCATAAGTCAGGCAAGGCCTACCTAGCCTAGTGCCATGCCACCAGATAACGAGCTTCAGTGAGATGTGTAAATTTTGGAATTAGAAAAGTTTGATTTGATTTCTAGCTCCTCTAGTTTTGACTTTGAGCAAATTTCTTAATTTCTCTGAACAAGAGTTTCCCTAGGATTAAATAGGATGATAAATGTAAATATATAAAGCACAGGGCTTGGCATATAGTAACCAATGGCACAGCAAATATATTCAGTAATAAATGGCAGCCATAGACACTGTTCTGTTTCTACTAGGTACCAGTCACAGCTCATGCAGCTCTGGGCTTATTATTATCTATGAGGTTTGAGCCTAAGCAGGAAACTTGGCTTTATGATTAGGCTTAATAGTTTTTCTTCAATGACATCTCTTCAGAGAACACTCAACTAGATACCCAAATAGCCATTCTTTAAGGACAGAAAAAAGAGAATTTATTTTCAATTTTTAACTAATTTTTGATGGTTGCATTCTCCAGAGTCAGTCTGCGATGTTAGAATCCTGGCTACCCCACTTAGTAGCTGGGTGACTCTGGATAACTTACTTTGTCTGTTTTTGTCTCACTGTAAATACGGAGATGACAGTATTCCCCTTAAAGAGTTATTATGAAAATTAATTAAATTAATATATATAAAATGCTTAGAATGAAACTGGAAAACAATTCCAGTTTGATTTTGCTGGTTCAAAAAACTTAATAGATTGATATTCCTACGAAAAGTACTACAATACCAACAGGCATTTTCACTTTTAAATTATGTTTTATGCAGCGTTTTAACACTGAGATATTTTATTACCAGATATTAGCTAAAGTAAAAATTTATAACTTACACATATGAAATATTTTCAGTGAAAAATCAAACTCGTAATTTATAATGAAATCTGTCATTCAGAAAAACCCAACTTCTGTTATTTTCTTACTGGTATACAAAACTGTTTTCATAAAATCAAGTGTTTTCTTTATAAGTTAAGTATGGCATATTTCAACTTTTGTGAAGATTTTTTTTTAACACATTAAAGCTATTTATTGGTATATTATATGCTGAACTATATTTAAAAAGGATTTTGAATGAAATGCATACTCTTAACCAAATTCCTTCAGTTCATAAACATCTCAGAAAATTAGATACTCTCCCACCTCCCACAGCTGGCTCATGCTTCCAACTGTCCCAGGGTTTCCTGAGTTATTTCCAACCAGCTGACTATGAACATCTATGTTAATAAGGGTGAGGAGGAAACCGAACAAGAAACTGAACGAAGAACATGAGAGGAAAATAAGGGGGGTTGAAGATCCAACAGGTGCACTCACTGATACAACATGCACCCCTTAAAAGCTGAAAATCCTGCTGGTAAGTTTCTAATTGAATTTGTCCGAGATGAATACAAAAAATATAGACATCGAATATAATTTACATGCTGACTGATACATTATACTATGTGCTTCCTGAGTGCAGAAAATATGCTTGTTCTGCTCGTCACTGTCTAGCTGACACCGAAGTACACAAAGTATGCAATGTGAATGGTAAACGGATGAAACGGATCTTAATGAAAAATCACAAACGAACCATTCTCTCAAGAAGGTAATAATTTCTATTAGAATGTTCTAAAGAAAGAAAAGGTGTTTGAAATTTCTGAAATATGCAAAAAGCGAAATATATGTACTTTTCACCATCCTGTGGTCATTCCACCAGCCATTCAATCTCTCCAGCTAATACTCTCTTACTCCTCTTTGGCAGTCCACTTCCTGCCTGTCCAGCCATGGATGGGGTATGTCTGCAGAGACTAAGGGAAGCAACAATGCAGACGGTGCCTAATGAATCCACTATGTCATGCAGACAGACTACACTTCTATTTATAACCAGTGAAACAGCAAATAAATGCCATCCCAAAGGGAATGTTATGTGAGGATTTAAGAAGAACTTTGTAAATCATCTTGGGGGAGAAAAAGCTCTCCATGAGGATAAAGCAATTTCATAGAAGTTTGCTTGGCAATGTTCTTAGTAAAGGAAGGAATTAAAAAGTTATGTTATCAGTATGTATATCGGTGTGTGCACTACTGCCTTCGTGTATTTTTGACTGATAAATTACACCTAAAAACTGTAGTAAGGAAGAAGAAACATTATGCAAAACTTTGTTCTAAAGCAACCTGAACCTAGAAATACATGAAATGCTTGCTGAGTCCAGTTCCTTGCTGTGAAATGCAAGACATAAAGAATTAACATTTCAAGAAAACTTTTTCTGACCTCCTTTAACACTCAGTCTATCTGTGGCTCCCAAACCTGGCTGCACATCAGAATCTCCTGTAGAGATTTCACAAGCTGCTATGAGGCAGCCTTTCAAAAGAATGAGGCAACTCTGTAGGAAGAGATACAGAAAGATCTCCAAGATACGCTGTGAAACAACAAAAGCCAGGAACAGAACAGTATGTATTTAATATGTCCCCCGCCCCTCGACCAACCACACATACACGTTCGTAAATGCTAAATATAAGTCTGGAACGACGTGCCAAAAACTGGTAAAAGTAGTTGCCTCTGGGAAAGAAAACCGGGTGGGTGCAGAACAGAGAGAGAGAATTGCTTTCCGCCATATCACCGTCTAGTGTATCTTCTGTACTGTGTGCTGAAAAAGAAACACACACATTTGTGAGCCCTACCTTAGATCTACAGGGACAAGTCAATGGGTGGGGCCCAATAATCTTTATTTTTAACAAGTTCCCCAGGTGATTCTTTTGCAGCCCGCTCAGCAGAGAAATGGCATTTGGGGAACTACTGATCTAAAACCCTGGCATAGAAGCTGGCACAATACCTTATTCATGGTTGCTTCCATGAAAACTTTGTTACTCCAATTAGACTTTAAGCTCCTTAAAGACATCAGTAATATTTAATAATTCAGAATTTCCATTCCACACAGATCTACCTAAAGCTGATTAGAGAGCAGATGCTCATCAAATATTTCCTGATTGACTCGAAGCAGAAATTTCAGCATAGGGGGGAGGCATTAGTTTGGACTACTATCCTGAGCCTGTTTAAACATGAATTTTGTAAATATAAAGAGGCGGAAAGTGGATTTGAGGGGGGAAATAACTGATGAATTTTCCTTTTGAGATCTTATTTGGAAACGTCCATATACTGTCAACAAAAAAGTACGCGGTATTCTTGACTTTAGATTCAGCTGCAGGTCTACTCTCCTACTGTACAGAAAGGGTCTCTATTCGACACAGATGTACATATTATGGCCATTTACTTTGTTTTCATTTCACGTGGCTCCTAAGCGTCCCTATCCTGATTTTGCAAATAGGGTATCTACTAAGAGATACATAGATTAAATAGATTATAAATAAAAATAACTAGATTTTTAAAAAGATGAACCAATATGATTTCACTTACATGTGGAATCTAAGGAACAAAAAGAACAAACTAATCAAAAACAGACTCACAAATATAGAGGACAATTTGGTGATGGCCAGAGGGGAAAGGAGTGCCGGGGGGCTGAGAGAAAGCGGTAAAAGGTTAAAGAAGTACAAATTAGTAGTAAATAAATGGTCACGGCACAGGGAATGCAGTCAGCAGTAATGCAATGGCTATGTGTAGAGCCAGAGGGAAAATAGAGTAATCGGGTAGATCGTTTCATAAACAACATAAATATCTAACCAACGTACTGTATACTTGAAACTAATAATAAAAAAAAATCTTTAAAAAAGATGAACCAATAGCTATCAGAAACATTTCAACCCAGTTGACCGTTTTATTTCCCATTGTGAGTATAGGAAGGAAAGCTATATTTTCTGGGGTCTAATGACACCTACGGAAGATTTAATATATTCTGGGCTAAGAGATCACATCCTCAGATAAAAGATAACAGCAAATCATTAACTTTTATATTAAGGACACTTAGTAGTGAGTCGGCTATAAAGGACAGCAGTCAACTCAAGCAGATCTAGTTCCCTAATAGCCTTTCTCCTCCTGTGAACAGTCTTCAGTGCCAGCATCTAAGGGGAGGGACCACAGTCCAAGCTAAGCCAAGAGAAAGGATTCACATGAGAGAACTTTCTGTTGGGACAGAAACTAATGTAGCATTCTGAGAGGGGCTACTTCACTCTTTAGCAAGCAGGGGTTTGGACCACAGAAATCCTGACATAATCCATAATAAATATCCCTACACGGAATTGTATATACTACCCAGAAGATCTCAAAGAACTTCAACACAATTACAAATCGGAAGTATTCATTAAAAGCCAAATGTGTAGTAGTGAGCTGTTCAGAAAACGTCAACAGCAAGCACTAGACAATTCTATTCAAATCACACAAATAAGGGCAGTAAGTGCATAATATGTAAGAAGGACTTTTTACCTGTTTATATATTAGATCCATTCAAAAGATAAATCGTTGTTGTATACTTGAAACTAATATACGTCAACTGTAATTGAAAAGTAAAATTTAAAAAGAATATATCCTCTATTAACTCTTATATTAAAAACCTGTATGAATGTTCTTAAGAAAAAGAAAAGAGTAATTTATTATAGGTTCCTCAAAGTCCATTTTGTAATTCTTCTTAATTTCCACTAGAGGTCAGATGACAGATGATTGGCAAATACAAGAAAAATACAGGCAGTCCTTGCTTTGCATGAAAGACCGTAAAAGTAACCACGTGAGGTGAAACTGTGCAAAGCTATCCTAGTAATCAATGGGGGAAAATTACAATTCTTTCCTAACCTTTAAAAGTGTTTGTCAAAACATTTAAAAAACTCTTACTGTTGGTTATAACGGAAAGAGAAATGAAAAAATAGTAAAACTAATATTCATATAGTACACTGTAATTTAAAACATTATGCCGTTCGGTGTGCCGTCACTAAGTGCCCCCTCCGCTGCGTATCTAGAGTCTCTTGAATGGCGAGAGTGTCAACATTCCTCCCGTCAGTTATTGTTCCATTTATGCTCAATTTAAATTTCACTTCTAGAATCACCACTTTTTG
>NW_011888829.1:1426842-1430657 GCF_000151845.1 Pteropus vampyrus | reverse complement strand
AGGGACAATCTGCGGGTGCTTACAGGAAGGCTTTTACATTGGGTGAGATGGGATTCTTTGGAGGATTTCAAGCAGAAGAATCCTATGACCTGACTTATATTTTAAAAGCGCCACTCTGGTTCCTGTGCCAGCAGGAGGAGGAGGACCAGTTTGAAGCCTACTGCAGTAATCGCAACTTCTAAGGGGAGTGACGGTGAGGGTGATGAGATTATGAAGGTAAACCACAGGATTTTGTAAAAGAATTTCATGCAGATTATGAGAGAAGAAGGAAGGACGACTCCAAAGACTCTGGCCTGAACACCTTGAAGGAGCTGCCACTAACTGAGACGGAGAAGACTGCAGGAGGAGCAGGGCTGACTGGAAGGGAGTTGTGAAGTTCCGCTCTGGATCGCTGGCGGATGGGATGACTGCTCTTCATCCAAGTGGAGGTAAAAAGCTGGCAAGTCCATATCAAGACTAGAACTCAGGGCAGAGGTCTACAAAGGAGATAAAAATTTAGGAGTCATCCACAGACAGGTGACAGCTAAAGTCGTGGGATCAGATAAATGCTAGAAAAAGAGAACTATGGAGGACTGGACCCTGGGGTACTCCCCATTAAAAGACCAGGAGATAAGAAGGAACCGCAGTGAGGACTGAGGATAGTGAAGCAGGAGGTAAACCAGCACGGGGATTTCCTCAAAGCCAAGAAAGGGGAAGCTCATTGGTCTCTTGGACAAGAGCTGTTCTGATGTAGTAAAGATGAAAGCCCAACCCCACTGGGTTCACAAAGAATGGGGCCTCAATTAGAAAAAGGGGGTGGGGGGGACAAACAAAACAACTGGGACAGCAAATATGGACAATTCTTTCAATGAATTTTGCTATAAAAGGAGCAAAGAAACAGGGTTGCAGCTGAAGTCGCAATGTCAGGTCAAGGAAGTGTTTCTTCTTTTAATGAACATTATATACCGTTTGCATACTAATGAGAGGAAAAAAAAGTGATATTGGGGGTGGGGAGGTACTGTTAAGCCATGTCCCTGAATAGATGAAAGGCGATGGGATCTAATACATCTAAAGGCAATTTCCAATGACTTGGCAGTTTTCTTTTCTTTCTGAACTTACATTTCCAAAAATTTCTTTCAGATTTCCAAAAATCTGAAAATAGATCTCTCCATACTAAAGAAAACTTTGGCAACTGTGGCGCTTATATAAATGGCTAAAGGCAAGACGTGTAGCACTGACACTTCAAAAACAATGACTAGAATAAAAAGTCCTAAAGGGAAAAATGTCATTTATTTCAAGAATAAATGCTATTTTGACAAAACAGATATGCTACTTTTACGCATTTAAGGATCTGTTCTTTCTAGTGGGTGTGTACAAGCCTTCTAGTTACTTTTTATTGATCTATCTTAAGGTCTACCAAAATGTAGAGTTACACATATCTGAAGTAGCAGGTGTCAAGAAGGCTTGAAACCTGCTAGGAAGATGGTACACCTGAGAAGCCAACCTTCAAGCCACCCAATCTTACCAGAAAAACTGAGGAACGTGCTGAGGTTGTGAACAGTTACTCACACCTGCTAGGCAGGCAAGGTCACCACTAAAATAGGGAGGAATCGGAGGACCCCAGCACCGACGTCATGGTGAGAATGGCTGGACCTGATGGGATCCAGTTCCTAGACGGTATTATCATCAGCGACAGGGCCCATTTATGGGAACTGAAGGCCAGGGTAGCTTGCCCTGCCAATGGGACGAACTCTGATGGGCCTCCTGCTTCGCAGAGCCCTTCTCATTTGGTTACGTTCTTCTATCCTTTACTTCTATTAAAGAACACCTGTATCCTTTCCCTGTGTCTGTCATTATCTCTTTATGAACCACCATCACCCTTGTGACAATCTTATATGTACACATTTTATATGATAAAGACTCTAACTCAATAAATACATTTCTTCTCACAAATATTAAAATACGTAATAAGCATTGCCAACACATGGTTTAACAAATACCTCTGTTTAGGACAAAACTACATTTAAAAAATCAAAATCTATTTAAAGTTGTTTTAAAGAAAACAACTTTAGATGGTTGGAAAAGCAGGTTGTAGGGAAGAAGCCACTGAATCAAACAGAGGGGACTCTGCTTTCCCAATAACCATGGGATTTAAGGAAATGCGGATCCTTTGAGATACAGAAAATAAGGATGGGCTATCGAGAAAAGGACAGTGACTCAAAGAACCAGGCACGGAGAAAATTAGCCTTAAAAAAAGTACTAAAATAAGAAGACTGTCAGGAAGATGAGTCAGACCTGTGACAAGTTAAATTAAGTAAAAAGACTAAAATTGCTCTAATTTGCAGATAGTTTAGATCTCCAAGATTCCTTCACTGACCGCACATCTACAGTGTAGCGTGCGTGACAGGTGAGGCACCGTGGGAGTTCACAGAGACGAGGAAAAACCCAGGAACCCATGCAGCAGTCTCTGGGGTAGAAAGCTCTCATGTGGTCGCCACAGAAAATTTCTGAAGCAATCGCTGGGGATTAGCCAGAAAGCCTCTGCTTCCAGAGTGCCTTGTGTCCCATACTTCGTCACTGGATCGGTTAGGATGCGATCCAAACTGTGTCACTGTCCTGACTTTTATGCATTTTTTAATAGTCTATGAGGTTCCTGGGCAGTGGAATATCTCCAGGACCTCCAGGCAGATCTCCAGGACCGTTTTATTTTCTTTTTTATATTTATTAATATAAAGTATCCATAAGACACTATATAAATCAAAAGGACCACATGGATCCCATTCCAATTTCTCTGTCAAACAGTGACCACTTATCTGACAAGAGCTTTTAAACATAAAAACACCAAATTATTTACAATGATATACGTTTCCCCGGCATTTGCAATTTCATAATTTATTGCACATGATGTCAAACTGTTATGATTACTAACTGATAAACAGGAGTCAATATTAGATGTTTGAAATTCCTGTGTGTTGTGCTCCAGGGAAATGACACTTCTAAATTACAAAGGAAGAGAAGTTCAGCACTTCGCTACAAAACATTCTGAACATGCTTTATTCCCCCCTCCCCACAATAAAATACAAATTGGATGTGTCATTGTATTTTCTCTAACGTTGATTTTTGATGTATTAGAATTATCGGGTAAATGTAACTTACAGCCCTAGTATGGTATCTTAAATTTGTAGTTAGTATGTTTAAGCTCATCAAATTTCTATTTCAGTATCAGTGTTCCTTATGCTTCTTGTTTTTAATCAACAGTCCCTTTAGAAAATAAATTTTGAAATATGACTACAGATAAAAACAATTCCAAAATGTAGAATACTTGAAACTTATCTTAAAGATATCCAAATGCTCATCAATAATAAAGGTAAACATACAAAAATATATACACTGAAGCATTAAGTACTAAGGAGAGAGAGAGAGAGAAGGAGGGAGAGAGAGAAACCAGCTGAAGAATCCATCAATAGAGAACCAGATAAATAAATTATGGTAAATCCATGAAATGGAATTCTATACAGTCATTAAAAAGAATAAAGTATCTGTATATGCTGATATGAAAAGCTCTCCTAGACCTCCAGGATAACCCTGAGGTAGAGAAAGGCTTGCTAATTATGACTCAAAATCCAGAGCCAATAAAAGACTGAAAAATATGATTACATAAAATTTTTTTACAAATTTGCATGGCAAAAAAGAAATCACCATACACACACACAAACACAGCCCTACAAACTGGAAGAGAATATTTATATATGCCACAAAGGGTTAACATCCCTAATACAAAAAGAGCTCTTAAAAATTGAGGAACAAAGGACCAAAACCTGATAGAATCAGAAAGA
>NW_011888829.1:1419565-1425876 GCF_000151845.1 Pteropus vampyrus | reverse complement strand
GAATCCAAAATGCAATACAAATAGTAACAAATAAACCTAACAGTACTACAAATAAATGACAACGTACTAAAGTGGGGGAGAAAAGAACTAACCCAACACTGGAAAATAGTGTTTTGACTAGATATTCTTAGGCTAAAGATAAAGAGAACTATTAACAAATACTATAATCTAATTAGAAAATTTGTTTATTACATGGGTAAGGTTTAGCAATTGTAGAACTATTTTATGTATACTGGGATCGAACAAATGAACGTACTGTAGATAATGCGAGCTGGGTTTCTCACTGTTGGATAAGAACGTTACAAGTAAGGAAAGGGAGACGGCTAGAATGAACACTGTGGTATTGGATTAGAATCAAAGATATTATGAAAACTTAACGGTTTTTAATACATACAGACAGAACAGAGACAAATACAGATGTGTGTGAGAGCGTACTTCCTAGCTCTGTCCACTGAGAAGGCGTAGAAGCAAGAGCCCACCTCGTGCCAGACCTTGGTTTCTAAAATCCATCTCCGATAAAAGGAACCAGGGCTCACACAAACACATACAAAAATCGTACAAGTTACCATTAACTCACACTATAATTAATGGAGAAAGGATAATATTAATAGTAATGGAAAAATAAGCAAACGATCACCACAGTAATAAAATGTAACTTCCAAAACGAACCAGAGACTTGGTAGCTGCTGCGAGACTGGCGCTAGCCAACTGTTCAAAAGCTGCGCAAATTATTGTGTAGTTTAAATTGCTCAAACCAACCAAAGCTTGCTTTGTAATCAAATTCCTCTACACCTGCCCTGTTCTTATTTTTGAGCTCCCTCACTTCACATCATCAAACATAAAGGCATTCTTCCCCTTAGATGTTCAGTAAACTCAATTTCATACCTAAGAACACAGGCTATGAACACATCAAGCAGAAATCTGCCCCAAACTAATAGTTTAAAAAAAAAAAAAAATCTTGATGAGAGAACTATACATCAGTGCCTCCAAGCATACTGGGATAAGACTCCCATATCACAACATATTTTATTTAAATAGCAAAACGGAGTACATGTGTATAGAAGTCTTATAAGGGAAACATATGAAGAGACTACTCATATGTTCTCCTATGACAAACTCATATCAAAAAAAGATGGTGAGAAATTCATTAAATGTGCTTTTTGTTCTCTTATGGAGAGATAGATGTTGACCAGTAAGTCTACATTAAAACGCTAAAAGACTTCGTCATTAAAGGAAATGGATGAAACAAAATTTTAAAAATTCCCATCCCTCAATAAAAAATCAAAATACACTGCAATAAGAAATCCATTAAAACAAGGATGAAAACAGAGTTAATTATAAAACTTAAAAGTTTAACTGTTCCCGAGGCACTTATGACAATTTTTAACATACTTGTGCAAATGACAATAATTTTAATAAAGAACAAAAACAAAATGAGATGTTTACAGATGTATCTCTCTGGAATGTTGTTGCGTCTGTTCCACCTATGCCCCTCCCCACCCCCGCCTCCCAGAATGAGAAAGGTAGGGAGAAAGAGAGACCCAGTACCATCTTCTGGTTGACAGACCTAGCTCTGGAGTCAGTCCACATGAGTTCAGATGCTAGACCTTCTTCTAGCTTTGTGATCCTGGGAAAGTTACTGACCTCTCTAACCCTCAGATTCCTCGCATGTAAAACAGGGATAATAATAACACCTGTCCAGCAAGGTGACTATGAGAATTACCTACATGAGTTAATCAATACATCTAATGCAATTAGAACAGTGCCTAGCACTTGGTATAAAGCATTCAATCAATACGTGTTCAACTGAGTTCTTGGGACTCCACAGTGAGTACCTGAGAAACTCCTACACGACAGCACTGTTCTAGATAAAATTCTTCATTTTCATAAACTAAGCTCTTCATTCATTCAAGTTTCAGGAAAAAATTTAATATATGACATTCGTAAATTACCCAAACTGACTCAAACTTTTAAAATCATCTCTCACCTGGATTATTACAGTAGCCTTATTACCGGTCTGCCTGTCACCTTTGCCTCCCTGAGTCTATTCTCTATGTAGCAGTCAGGGTGAACTTTTTAAAGGTTTTATCAAATCGTTTACTCCTTCACTCAAATATACCATTTGCTGTGTGAAAAATCCAAAATACTGTTGTGTTCAAATGTCTCCCTCTCAAGGCCTTCCACAATCACATCAAATGAAAGTAGCCTTATACTACCCCAGTCCTCCATCTTCCCTTAACTCAACTTTTCTTTTCTCTTGTCTTTTACATGTATTTATCATCCCTTACTGGAATATAAGCTACAAGACAGCAAGAACTTTGTTTTGTTCATTGCTATATTCCTAGCACCAAGAACAGCGCCCGGTATACTGCAAATTCTGGGCCAAAGCCAACATCATACTTAATGATAAATGATAAAGCTCAAGAGACAATGCCATTAAAGTCAGGAACAACAACAACAAAAAAAACAAAATAAAGTTATAAAATCCTGTATGTCAGCTACCAAACTGGTATATTTATAATTTTTTAAACTTTTAAATGACTGAAGTACACTTCAAACATTAAAATAAAGTTTAAAAAAATCTTCGGTGCACAGAGAGCTCAGTGAATTTTTACATCTATATACACTCATATAATCATCACCCAAGGTGAAGAAATGAAACATCTCCTGAACCTCAGAACCTCCCTTTTGCCTCCTCTCAGTCAATACCACACCCTGGAGGTAAGCACTGGTCTGACTTCTTTCATTCAATTATGCCTATACTTGAACTTCATACAAGTAGAATCAAAGTGCATGCTTTTGTGTCTGGCTTGTTTTATTCAACTTTGTATCTGTGAGATTCAACTATGTTGTTGCGTGTATCAGCAGCGTATTCTTTTCTTTATCATTGAGTAATATTCCATTTTATGAATATACCACAATTTATTCAATCTACTGTTGATGACATTTAGGTTTTTACAGCTTGAGGGTAATATAAATAGTGCTGCTATAAATAATCTTGGGTATGTCTTTTGGTGGAAATATTCACTTATATGCAGATTGGCAAAGCTTTTGTTTAGTTAGTTGGTGGGGGTAGTTAAGAATATTTTAGATTGGTGAGGATGCAGGGAACTAGACGTGGAGTGGACATTGCTGGTGAGAGTATAAATCAGAATAACCTTTCTGGAGGACAATCTGGCCATAGGCACAAGAAGCCTAAAAATATCTGTGCCCTGTGACTAATAATTCTTTATCAAAGAAATTTATTACTGAGTATCTACGTGTGCAGATCTTCTAAGTGTTTTACATGTATTAACTCATTTGATTCATTCTAAGAAAATAATTGGAGATGCTCTAAATGGTTTTAGAGAATGTCAACTGTACATCACTAGGAAATACAAGAAAAAGCAGTAAACAAGGTAAAAAAACTGACAAGTGAGGAATGGCTTTAAAATGTATCATACTTCTATGAAATTAAACACTATGTGGCCACTGAAAATGTTTTCAAAGAACATTAAAGATATAAGAAAAAGTATACATTAATGAAAGAAATGAGGTAACAGTAGAATGTATAAAATGAATTCTTTTTTTTTAAATACATACATATATACTACAAATGTTAAAACAGTGATAATCTCTGGAAGGCATGGGTACTTTCATATTCTTGATGCTTTTCTGTATTCCCATTTTTTCTATAATATATTACTTTTGTCAGTCCAAAAGAATTTGACCAAAAAGACTAACAAGGAAAGGTGGTTACATTCCAAGGAAGAGACAAAGACATTAAAATACAATTTAATTAGGGCAATCATGCAGTTTCCCACAGGATGGTATTAAGTGTACTGCAGAAAGACATCTAGCCTAGACATTAGGGGTGGGACATTGTCAGGCTCTCCACTGCCTTACTTCCACCAAAGACTCAGAGAGGAAGAACTCCATCTCTAGGTTAAAAGTAACGTTCCTAAGAAAATCTTGTTAGTTCCTCAGCTTACTGCCCCCAGGGTATCAATTATATATTGTACCCTAGCAAGTGTTCTTTTCCCCTCTCACTTACAAAAAAGGCTGTAGGCAGAGTGAGAGATGGGAATTCCTGAACACCTAGGATGCAGTGAGAGTTCAGCAGTCTCAAACTTGGAGGAGGCTGGTTCCCCCCACCTTGATTCTTGAGTTTAAAAAGTCTTCTACTTGAAGAAATACAATTATTAAGAAATTACCCAGGTAAAAGCAAGCCTCTGTACCCAGCCACCTATTTCCTCTTCCTCCTCTGGTGATGGACCACTTCTGGAAACCAAAGGAAGGCTGAGCATGGGGATTAAAGCTCAGCCTCAGAACTTCAGGGGCCAATTCTGAATTAGACCTCAGAACTTCAGGGGCCAATTCTTAGGTAAGCAAGTGATATTTATTTAATAATTAATACATAAGGAACATTTTGCTGTGTTCAAAAAAACAATCACTCGTTCCATGGTACAATAAACATTAAAGTAAATACTGATCACAGGAAAAGCTCATAGAGCTCAAATTACCAATAATACTTCATTAAGAATTAAACGCTAATAAGATACTGTCATGGCAGGGCAATATCACTAAATTTTCTCACTTTTGACATCTGAACCACATTAAATTCTCAAGGACTGCTGGTCAAAAAAACTCCTGGGTTCAAAAAATATATTTCAGAGACACTACCACAGCTATGAGGTCACAGGAATTTATGTGACACAGTAGAGCATACTTGTTTTGGCCTCACTCTCCCTCCTTCACATATGCTCTTTTATTTTCCCTTCAAATTCTTCCGTTTTCAAATTTATACTTCCATGTATTACAAAATTCTCCAAACTACCTGCAGCTTTTCATGGTTATAGTGTTAAGTTACTTAAATTAAAATAAAATTCTAGGCTAAAATTTATTGAACTATCAAATTTCTATATTGCACCATGGAACAAATTTCTTATGCAGCTAAAATAGTTCTTTGGGGGAAAAAAATCAGTATTTACATAATCGCAAGGAATTCTGACTTTATTCTATATGTAACCTAGATTTTTGGATACTACGTATTCTGCCTGCCTGCGGTATGTTATGGGAACAAAGGATGTAGAAACTGAATTGGAAAGATTTGGTATGTTCAAATTTCAGTTTTACATATAATCAAAATATAGGAAAATATCAGTATAGAGTAATGAAAAAGAACTTTGAATAATTTATTCTTAATTATATGTGGCAAGGTTATAGAAATATTCCCCATGCGTAGACCAGACTGTTGAAGATTATCTGATATAAAAATAAGGATGCTGTCCTTTCACTGTGACAATATGCTGGATTTTTTCCTGTTATTGCTGTCGGAACTGTGCAAACTGGAAACTGATTAAGTAAAACAGTCCTTGAAAATTAAGTAAAACTAACTGTACCTAGCACTAAACACCGAAAAGAACGCTGTAATTTAAATGGTTTTCTCTCCCAGGGCCAGTAGAGGGAGACGAAGACATCTGGCCTGGTCGCATAGTGTTTCTGTAAAATTGGGGAAGGGGGGGGAGCGGAGGCTGTATTTAAATGTCCTGCTGTCAATCAAAGGACACTTCCTACAATCACAGTCACCATATCTGCTATTACCCGTGAGCGTACTCACGCCAAGATACGACACCAAACGGTGCTTGGGAAACCCGCTTCTCCTAAAGGTGACCGCAGGCTCTGCCACAACACCCAAATAAGGACTTTGGGAGCCCAACCCCAACTAGTTTCTTTGTTTAAATGCCTGCGAATCCCTCCCACGCCGGAGTCAAGAGGCTGTGGCGCCGCCCTTTATTAGCCTCACACTTTGATTACAAAACACACGAGTCGGCGGCCTGGCGGCGGAGGCGGCCGGAGCTCTCACAAACGTCAAACCCGAAACGCTGGCGGCGGCTGAGGCACAGGGCGACGCTCGCCGCCCCCGCCATCCGACCTAAACTACCCACCGGCCGGCAAAAGTTCGCCCGCACCAGGCCCCCGGGCGCCAGCCCCGTGCCGTCCGGGTGTCGCCAGCCCCTCGGGCGACGGGAAATTTCACTCTTTGTAAAGTTTGAGCCGCGACGCGGGGGCGACGCGGGGGGTACCGGACGAGAGGCTGTCTCTTAGCGCCCCGCTGCCCACTCCATCCGCTCCGCCCCCGCCGGGACTGGGTGTGCTGGGGCGGTGGTTACCGCACGATCGGAGGCGACCTGCCGCCCCGCCCGGGACCCCGGGCCCCAAACTTCCGACTGGCATCTTTTAAGTCCCGGAGAGCGCTTCATCTGTTGCTCTGTTTACTCCGCGGAGCCCCGCCGGGCTGCCGCTGCCGACGCCCCCATCTCAGCACCCCC
>NW_011888829.1:1371249-1418688 GCF_000151845.1 Pteropus vampyrus | reverse complement strand
CCGGCGCTCCGCGCGGGGACGTGCGTCTCGCGCACGTCGTCCGGCCGCTTGCGCGCGCGCCCCGCTCCCCTCCCGTCCGCCGGGCGGAGGGACCGGCTGAAGGGCACGCGGAGCCGGGGAGGCGGAGGGAGGCCGAGGCTCCCTGAGGACACGCGCTGCGGACGCGTGCGAAGAGCCGGCTTCGGCTTTCGGAGTGAAAGCGAGGCCGGGGAAGTTCCTGCGCAGTGAACGGCGGCACACGCTGCGTCCGTGGTCGGAGGAGGGGAACCGAGGAAGTTAGAGCCCCGCCAGGGCCACCTCCCGACAGGGCGAGAATCTTACATCAATTAGCAGCCGCCCCGCGCCCTCCTTGGGGCCGGGCGGAGGGCTCACAGCACGCCGAGCCGGTTATGCCCCGCTGGGGTGCAGGAGTGTGCTGGGGAGTCATTCAAACTTCGAAAACCGCCCACCCGAATTCCCACCGACCAGCCAGGAAATGAGACTGTTGATGCTGCCTGTTAGGTGAAGGAGGTTGTTCCTAAGAGGAGTTAGTTCATTAATGTGAGCCGAGAGGGACCAGCTTTGAAATGTGGTTGGTGGAGAAAGAACTGGAGAGGAATCCCGCGTGTTTACAAATTACATACATGACTTTGATACGAATGCTTTTGAGTCTCGAGTTTGGAAGACAGGGATAAAATTCTAGTGACGGCGACACCTTGGAAAAGGGATATTGCTAAAACCGGATAATAGGATACTGGGCACACAATAGACCATTAATAAATATTTTTGAATGAAGGATTAGATTGATTTAAAAAAAAAACAAACAGCTATCACATTGAATAGAGAAAGGTTGCGTTAGAATCATAAGTACGCGGATTGGAAGGGATGTTGACGATTATTGAATCAGGTATTTGTAGCTGAATTTCATGGGGAATTTCTATCATCGGGAAAAGCCCAGTAGCTCCCACCTCACCCAGCCCCAGGCAGAGAATCGCTGATCTATCCTAACCTTTTAATAAACTGAGGAAAGCCAAATAACTTGGCTAACGTCTCAGATCTGAGCTGCAGCTAAAGTTTACGTTTCCTGATTATGTATCCAACCCTTTTTCTACCACACCACTGCTTGGCACATATTTTGCAGGAAAAGAAACACCTGGAAATTAAGAGTTGATCACAAAGTGGATGAGTGTGAACATATTTCTACTGGAGAAAAAAGAAAAGTACTGTACTTTTGGCATATGTTTAGAGGCATATGGGATTGGCGGAGTGGAAAGAGCCCTACATTGAGCCAGCTTTATATTAGCTGTTCGACCTTGAGCAAGTCACTCCATTTAGCAAGTCACTCCATTGCTCTGGAACTAGATCCTTGGAGATCTATGTTCAGAGAAAAATTATGCATAATAACTTCCTTAACAACATCACAGAGGTTTTATAACAAGCAAAAGAGATACCGTATTTTTGAAAGTACCTTGTAGAGGATGTGTGTTGTCAGGGGACAGCACAACAGTGTGTCACAGAAGAGGAGGCAGCCAAAGCTCTCATGGTGGATACTGGGAGAAGAGGGTATCCACACAGGGAAGTGGCCTGGTGTGGGATGTTCTCCTCACCTTCCCGGAGGGTCTACCTGACTTCCGGATGTCAGCATGGTGAGGATGCAGCCTGGCAGAGGGGAGGGCAGCAGTTGGTGGGGGGGGGGGATTGGTTCCGTACAAGAGAATTAATCTAATAAGTAAATATACAGTAATACCCCCCTTTTCCACGGTTTCCCTTTCCATGTGGTCAACCTTGGTCTGAAAACAGTTGAAAATTCCGGAAATAAACAATTTATAAGTTTTAAATTGCACACCATTCTGAGTAGTATGATGAAATCTCACCCATCCGCTCCATTCCACCACGGTTGTGAACTATCCCTTTGTCCAATGTCTTTACGCTCTATACGCTACCTGCCATTAGTCACTTAGTAGCTGTCCCAGTTATCACATCGACTGTCCTGGTACCACAGTGCTAGTGTTCAAGTAATCCTTATTTTACTTAATAATAGCCCCAAAGCGTAAGAGTAGTGATGCTGGCAATTCAGATATGCCAAAGAGAAACCGTAAACTTTATCAGAGGTATGTATGTATAGGAAAAAAACCTAGTATATATAGGGTTCGGTACTATCTGTTGTTTCAGCATCCACTGGGGGTCTTGGAACAAATCCCCCACAAATAAGGAAGGAGGAACAATATTAAGGAAAATAGAAGCCAGATTTCTCACTGTTGAGGAAGAAAGTTACAAATATGGATGGGAAACTAGAAAGAACCTTTTGGTAGTGGACTGGTAATGGGAGTCTCAATCTATTTCTACTTATAGAAATAGATATAGGTATATAATTACATATATGCTCGGTCCACTGAGAGGGCCTAGCAGTAGTGACACAACAAAACAATGAGTACATCTAGCCCAGCTCTCAGCTTCTAAATACCATTCTCCTCTTCATTTTTCTTCTTGGCAAAATGGCTGATTCTAAGATGGAGAAGTGAAAGTACAGACTGAGCCTGGTGCCTCTAGTTATGTCAGAAAACAAGGACACACTCAAAGAATAAAGGGGCGTGTCAAAAGGACACAGGCCAAGTTGTGTCCCACTAGCCAGATCTAAGACGAATTGATAAATAAAAAATTATAAGGTATTATAACCCATTAAATAGCATAGGAAACCACACAGATGTAAATAAACATAAATTAAAAGTTCGATAAAAATTTAATAAAAGGTATTATAACCCATTATAAAAATAGGTTATAAAAATGATAATAATGTATTGTAACCCACTAAATAGCATAGGAAACCATACAGATGTAAATAAACAAATTAAAAGTTTGAAAAGGATTGGAATATTTACATAGTTTCAAAGTATTACCCCACAAAATTCTTATTAGTTACAAAGGGAATTAGAGTAATTTTACAGTGAGGTCTGGCAGACACCATCTTAATCCAGTGATCGAGTGCCATCAGGAATGGGACAAATCAGACTCATGCACCACCTGATAGGATCCAATGAGAAGAATGCTAGCATCGCTCCTGTGTATATCTGCCTGGTCTACTTAGTTGAGTCTCCAGTTTGGAAAGGCAGCTAGCTGTAAAGGTACATCAAGAAATCTACATTCAGAATAAAAACACTATGAAGCACACAATCTGTAAGGGAAGGTTAAAGAAATTGTAAACACAAAGATTTGACCTTGAGAAGAAAGGGATGAAGGCTGAAACTCCAAATAATGCCATAATTTTAGTGACAAGCTCCAAGAATAGTTATTAGGAACATATGCTTGGATTCCGTAACCTATCTCTGTGACAACTTACTAACTGTTGACTTGTAGTTTTCTCATTTTAATGGAATGATAAGAATATCTACTTCACAGGGATGGGTGCATTAAATGAGATAACAAAATGCTGGCCACAATTCTTGCTAACCCACATATAATTATTTTTTTAGCTATACTTATGAATAATTATCTGTTCATTATTAATAACGATAGAGGCCTGAAGAGCTCTTAGAGAGTTAAAAGAGAAAACTAGAAGAGTATTATCCCCAAAACAAGGAAGGGAGAGAATTTCAGAAAGAATATTTCTTGAAGAAAGACACCCAGCTCCACGCCAGTGTTGGCTGGCAATGACTACATAACGCCTTCTGCCTTTCTCCTCTGCAGGTAATCCAGTACCTGCAGTAGATCGTTCTTAATTTTCATATCACATCTAAGCTGCTCCGTTGCTTGTTTTTTAACACACCGCTTGTCCATAAGCCCCAGTTCTCTGAAAAAGAATGTTTCCTTCAACCTAAAAACTCTGTTTTCTCCTACTACTGGCACTTGTCGAACTCCATGACCATATCTGCTAGTCTCTTCCTGAATGTTCTCTCGCCTTCCTTTTTCATCAAAACCCTGTTCAAACTCCACCTTCCCAGCCCTCTGACTGTACCATGTTCTTTTATATACATAAAATTTAATTTGCATATTACCTGTGTGTTACTCAGGTTTTCCGTCAATGCCTATAATTCTTTTCCCCTCAGGGATGTTTACTTTCCTTCTTACAAAAACTGAATCAGAAACTGAAAGAGCCTCTTTCCAAAAGCTATACATACTTGCAGGAAAACATGAATAACTAGAATACATTTTAACAAAAAATGGGAAAATGGTAATCTATTTAGCAGTAATTCTGGATGTTTCTTTGGCAATGAAGGTTATAGACCATTTGTCCTGTGCGATGTGATTTGGGGATCTGAAACAAAATTAATTCCAAGTGATTTTCTTCATCAGCCTGCCATGGTGTATAAAATTCCCACTCAGAGTCATTCCTTAGAGATAGCGGCAGGTAGGGTCCTCCATCCTTAGAAGGTTCCTGAACACAAGTGCCAGTTGTGAAGGGTCTCCCACTGATGGTGATTTCTGTGGAACACCAACATGAAGAAACATTTTGGGAACCGAGAGATTTCCACAGTCAAGTAACTTTGGACAAGGCTACATAATGTGCCTTCTGCAGCTAACACACATACACACACCTGGAGCCTGTGTAATTTTGACTTGGCGTTGCCCAGAGTTATTTGACCTCTTAAGTTGTGGAGTTTCCTTTCTTCATAATAGCCATTAGTGTCCCATGGAAGAAAAGTATTTCGGGAATGCTATGTTGAACCATTGACAAGCATTAAACAATAGTGATTTGCTCTCGGATAGCACTGTATACTACGGGATCCTCATGATAGCCTGTTCACCAGGTCAACTAGAGTAAGCAGGAACAGTCTCCCTAAAGTTACAGTGAGTAGACAGAAATTTTAATTTTACAGAGCCAAAGGGGAGAGGAAATGTATGGATGGAAACCATTGCCCAGGAAGAGTCCATCTGAAAGAAGGAGTACGTCATTGGTGCTGGGAGGAAGTTGAGCAGAGTCCCAGGAGAGAAGGCAGGGCCCCAACACACAGAACTTGGGAGCTTTGCTGACAATCAGCCTGATTTTTTTTTTTGTCCCAGGAGCTGGGGAAATTTCTAAATGGACAGCCCAAGGTTAAGATGCTATTAAAGAAAGATTGTTATCATATCGAACATATTTAACCAAAACAGAAATCTAAGAATATAACAGTGGTGAGAAAGTATTATAAATGAAGGCAAAGTTTTAAGTGACATTTGCAAGGACAGTGAATCCAAAATGAAGCCTGACATTACATACCTCCTCAAGGGATACAGCGTAAAGTCCACAGCAACACACATGAAGTATTCTTGCTAAAAATATTTAATCCGAATGTAATTAAGCCTTTAGACTTAACTTCCAGTTTACAGGAAATTCAGGAGATAAAGCAACACGTGTGTGATACCACAGGGAATTAAGACCTATCCAAATATAAAACATTCCACAAGACAACTGGCTTAGTTTCTTTAAACAGGTGTCATTTTTTTTTAAAAAAATTCTTTTTTAAGGAGAGGGAGGAGTACTGTCTAGATAAAAAGTCTTAAGAAAATAACCAAACACAATTCATGAACCTTAATCCTGATTCCAAAAAAATCAGCTATGAAACTTAGGGGATAATTGGGAACATTTTAATAAAAACTGGGTATTAGATGATATTAAGGACACATTAATTTTCTTTGGTGTGATACATTATCGTGACTTTGTAGAAGAATGTAATTTTTAGGAAATACATGCTGAGGTTTTAAAGGTGAAGCATTATGATGTCAGCCTCTGCTTTGAAATATTCAGCAAAAAAGAAAAAGAGAGATGGAAATAAATGAAGCCAATACAATAATGTTAACAGTTGTTGAATCCAAATAATGATGTGTCTATAAGGGTACATTGTACTAGTCTTCCAATTTTTTTCTGTATTTTTGAAAGGTTTTTGTAAGTTTAAAAATGTAAACTTACATTTTAAATGAGTCTGTTCAAAGTAGTTGATAATTTCCTATTCTGAATATCTCCACAGTTTATTTTCTTGTGATAATACCTTCTAGGGTTACACCTGTCATCTAGGGATCAAAGTGCTATGGGCCCATTATGTTGTTAAACTTTACAACCCAAATGGGATATGAAAGAGAGAATTAAAATTTGGTCCTTCTAAACAGGACTAGGGAGGGGCACTTTTTTAAGAATACATATATATCCAGAGAGTCTCCTAAGTGCTTCTAGCGCTATGCCCCGACTCCTCCATTCCTTATCTAATGGGACATGTTGCTCAGGGCGTGTGCCACACATGTGGGCAGCATGGAAGCAGAAAAGTTGATAACAACTGTGTTAGACTGTGTCTTATAAAAAGACTGTGTCCTTATAAAAAGCTCCACCTGTGCCCAGTCTAACCATGACGAAAACACCAGACAAATTCCAATAGAAGGGCATTCCACAAAGTACTTGACCAGTACTCCTCAACACTGTCAAGGTCATGACAAACAAGGAAAGCTGAGAAATTGTCACAGCCAAGAGAAGCCTAAGGAGACACGACAATGAAATGTTCTGTGGTACTTCAATGCAGTTTGAGAAGATATTCCTGGTGGAGTGAGCAGCATATTATTAACAATGATTAAGTCTGGAAAATTATGCCTGTCTGTGTCTGTGTGCGCATGTCCCTGTGATTAGCCTGAGGGGTTGGCTAAATTTAAAAGTAAAGTAACTTACTTATCCATCCATTCATTCCTTTGTCATTCCTGAGTGTCTACTACATACATCTGGTAGTCGCTAGGACTACAAGGATAAAAGAGACATTCCCTGTCCTCAATGGGCTCTCAGTGTAAAAAAGATAAACAAGTAAATATAACATTGTAATGTAATATGCTAAGTGTGCGGTGGGGAAAAACACAAAAAGATGTGGCAGCATGTAGGAGGGACATCTAATCCAGAATGGGAATGTCGATCAGGGAATGTTCACACCTAAAGGACAGATAGATGTTGAAAGAAATTCTATGTCCTTCATTGTCCCTACTTATGAAATATTAAAACGTTTACTTTCCAAGAAGTATAAGGAACTTTTACTTCTACTTCAAGCAGAGGTGGGATAGATACAGTTATAGATATATAGACACAGATATAGATATAGATATAGATATAGATATAGATATAGATATAGATAATATAGATATAGATATAGATATAGATATAGATATCGGTATAGATATTAGGGTTTTGGTTTCTCAGGTTATAAAAAGCAAACCGAATAATTAAGGTAGCACTTACTAATAAATGAGGATGGGGTGTGACTCTTTAAAGGAGATCAAATAAGAAATGGTGGCAAAATCTCTAGTAATGTTTAACAATATTGCAGGTATAAAGAAAAATTTGATAAATACTATAATAGGAAATTATGGATAAGTTCTTAATAAATTTTGTTTCCATTCTTATTTCATGGGTGATTCATCCTCCTTTCTGATTAATAGCAATCAGCAGTCACTCCTAATGATCAATAGACAAATATTTTTAAAATGCAAAGAATCACTTTCAAATGGAACCCAAATGACAAGTGATTTTTTGTGACCTGAAAACTGCAGCATTAAATATATCTATAATGAGTTCAAATATTGTTCCTGGTCTTTAAATTCCCGATATGTGACTTATAAACCTTTTTGTCTGTAGATAACTAATTTACAACCTACTAAGTCTGTAAATTTAATTAAATTGTGAGTCCTGCCTTTTTATTGCCTCACAGATTTGTTCCTTTAGGGGTCCTAATTAAGAAATTAACATTAAAACCAAAAGGGGTTTGAAGTTTTCATTTTGTTTTCTAATTGTAAACAATGCTGTAAAATCCCACTGAATATCTTTCTTCATGGTAATAGGAGATAGAGTTTTGAATTCCCAGCTATCTTTTCCTTAAGTACTTAAAACTAGGAATTAACGCAGAGTTAGCCTTAATATTCAGGGCCAATAATGGAAAAGAAGTTTGTATTCCCATATGTTTGAGAAAGAATTGCTTTAAAGGTGCTTTAAAAATTACCTTGGCATGTAGTAACAAAAAAAGTTGGGTTAATAAGATTTTACTGAGGACTATTTCATGTAAGGCACTATACTGGAAACCACAGAGAAAAACGAAAGAAATGTACAAATGGTTCCTGTTCTTAAGAAACTTATAATTTACACAGGTAAACATGGTGAGCAAAGGATTAAGCATGAGGTGCACAGGGAACCCTGAAAAGCCAAGATTTTCAAAGAACTTGGAGAAAGGGGCATTCAATCCAGAACAAACACAGAACCGCAACACAGACTTATATAAAAGGAGTAAGGAACATGAAAGCCTAGGATGAGCTGGGCCTTGCCAAAATAAGTTAAGGACAACTAAAAAGACTCTCTAATCTATATTTAGAGTGAGAAAAAGGACAAGGAAGGTATAGGAATGAAGCTCGGGGGCAGATGGTGTAATACTGACAGATGATAAAGCAAAATTGCTCAACGTCTATGTGGTTTTTATCTCTCTTATCAGAAGATGTCTTTGAGCTAGAAAATACTCTCTGCTAAAAAAAAGATGGCACATGGGACTAAGTATTGATTTGACCCACTTATCTGTAGCAGCATTGGGAAGACTAGAAAGGTTCTCTATTTAATACTAGACAGCTTCTTGAGTGGGCCAAAGTATGGGAGAGCCAGAGGCAGCTGGTGCTGGAGAGACAGACCCAGGCACAGATGCAGGAAGGGTCAGTTTGTCCGAAGGAAACAGTAAAACCAGATGACAATGCCAAGAAAGCTGTCAGTGGTGGAACCAAAGACAAAGTAGTAGAGAATGGAAAATAGAGCTAGTATTTATGTACAGGAACTATCCTGGGTGCTTAGTATGCCTTCTCTCATTTAATCCCCTCAGCAATCTTAATATGAGCAATACTGAGATCTTTGGATTTTTCTAATGTGGAAAATAAGATGTGCCTAAGGTTATACAGCTTGCAAGAGGAACAGGTGAGACTTGACCCCAGGTCTGTATGACTTCACAGTCCATGTCTTTCTTCCATATACTGATGATAGCACAATGATGTGGAATCGGGGGGTAATAAACTCAAGAACGAGAGGTACCCATTGGCATCAATGAACTCTGTGAGCAGCTATGAGGGCCCCCTCGTGGGACTGGAGTTTAGGGGTCAGGTGACTTCACATGGGCAAGGAGACTGGAAAGAACAAAGTTAGGTACTTGGCCTGAATTGTTTGGGCTATATCGAAAGAATGACCTAATCACAAGAGACTAGGACAGAGGCCAGGAATTAGAAGTACAATTCAAGGAAGGATGACTTGATACTGAGCTGCTTAAAGTGCTTCCTGCCAAAATTCATGGGAGAATGGTAAAGGGAAACCTCAGGATGATAGCTGAGCAGGTCTGAAGAACAACCTGTCAGATGGGAGAGGGAGACAGAAGGGCGGGAGGACAAGAGAAAGGTCTCCAGGGATTAAAAAATAATGATATCGATAGATTGCCTGAAATGCTCTTTTTAACATTAGGGAGGAAAATGATGAAAGCATGACAGGTATATTGGAGTATTTGGGAAAAAATTAATAAATAAGCACTCAGAAAAATAAGCAAATAGAAAAGCTAAGTTGATTTTAACTTTAGGACAAACTGAAGTTGTAAGAGAAAGGGAACAATCAGTATGCTATGAAGTTCTGTAGTGAATCCTGTTAAAACATTAATTTTTTAAAATTGTAATATAACTGTACTTAGATGATGGAAAGAAGAGAAGAGGGAATGGATAGGGTAAAAAGAGTTAAATCCTCAATAACAATAACAAGAAATCAATAGGTGATGTCCAAAATTGATAAATTGAGAAATAGCCATATAAGCATTTTACTTAGAAATATGGAGTTAAATAACAGAAAAGTGGCTCAAAGAGTTCAAAGTATGAGATACCATCTCACACCTGTTAGAATGGCTATAATCAATAGGACAAGTAATAACAAATGTTGGAGAAGATGCAGAGAAAAAGGAACTCTCATACATTGCTGGTGGGACTGCAAATTAGTACAGCCACTATGGAAAACAGTATGGAAGTTCCTCAGAAAATTAAGAATTGATCTACCGTATGATCCAGCAATCCCTCTACTGGGTCTTTACTCCAAAGACTTGAAAACTCATATCCGAAAAGATATTTGCACACCAATGTTCACAGCAACATTATTCTTAGTGGCCAGGACACAGAAGCAACCGAAGCATCCTACGATAGATGATGGGATAAAGAAGCTATAGTACATATATACAATGGAATATTACTAAGCCATAAGAAGAGATGAAATATTGCCATTTGCAACAACGTGGATGGACCTTGAAATAATCATACTAAGCAAAATAAGTCAGACAGAAAAGGTTGAAAATCACATGATATCACTTATATGTGGGATTTAAACATAAAAGCAACAAATGAACAGGACAAACAAACAGAGACTCATGGACACGGACTATAGACTAGTGGTTACCAAAGGCTAGGGGGTGGGGGAGGAGGGGGGAGGTAGGTGGAGTAAAAGGGGTCAAATGTAGGGGGGAGGGGAGGGTGAAGTGAGTAAAGGGGATCAAATATATGGTAGCTGAAGGAAACTGGACTTTGAGTGGTAAATACAATAGAATATACAGATGTCGAATTATAATGTACACCTGAAAATTATATAATTGTATTAACCAATGTTACCCCAATAAACTTAATGAAAAAAAAAAACCTCCAGAATAATTAATGTATCTTGAAAAAGAAAAAAAGAGTTCAAAGTAGCTGCCAGTAGAGAATGGGTCGGGTGGCACCGGGCAGGGAGGTGAGTGAGGGTGTAGTGACATCAGCAGAGGACTGCATTTTTTCATTTTCAGTGAAAGTCATTTCATACTATTTGATTTATTACTTATGTCCTTGTATTATGATGACAAAATTGCTAATTTTTTAAGCAGATGGGACCTGACTGAAAAAGAATGGGAAACCACACCAAAAGTAATTCAAAGAAGCTTCAAGCTCCAGAAAATACACTTAAAAAAAAAAGGAGTGATCCATGGGACAATCGCCAGGGTAACCCGTTAAGGAATTTTTGAACCACAGGGAACAGGTGTACCCTCCCCTGTCCTCAGAAACACAGCTGCTGGCAGCAGTGGCTTTGCCCGAGGCCAATAGTTGTCCGACTGCGGGGCTTATTTTCTGCCTTGTTAAAAGCCACATTGCTGAGCCTCAGCCCTAGAGTTTCAGTAGGTCCTGGCTAGGGCAGAGAATCTGTCTGCATGTCTGTCAAGTTCCCAGGTGATGCTGATACTGCTGGTCTGAGAACCACTGATGCAGGCGGAAGCTAGGTCTGCACTTTAAAGAAAATGGGCAACATGCCTAAGGAGGGCCCTCAATGCGGTGCTGAGGACTGAGGAAGAAACACAGCAGAGCTTGAGGTAACTCAGGTCTCCACAACAGACACCAGAGAGAAGGAGGAGGAGTAAAGGATAAGGACAGAAATATTCATTCTCCCAGAAAAAAGCCTTCTTACTTTGATAACTGAGGAGTTCCCCACTTGCTCGCCTGCTGCCCACATACCCTACCCGCGGAAAGCCAGCAAACACGCCTCACTCACTTACCTAAACCACAATCAGGGCACCCAGTCAGGGAAGAACCATGTTGATAAACTGCAGCAAAAGCCCAACCCAGCTACTTACTAACAAACAGAATGTACACAAGTGTGAAGGGACGAAAAGGCATCTGAGGAAAACCAACAGCATAAAAGAGAAGGACTAAAACGAAAAACAAGCACACGAAGAAACAACTCACCCTAAAGGACGCATAACTCAGGAACATAAGAAGAATATATTTTAAAAAGAAATTCTAATGATTAACCTCAGAGAAACTCGAGAGAAAATTTCAAGCAACGAGAGCAAGCTCTGTAAAGAACTCTGTAAAGAACTATGAAGGAGCCTTCATAGCTCCTTCATAGTTCTTTACAGAGTTTGCGGGACCTAGAAAACATGACTGCCAAAGTAAAGAAGAAAAAAAAAGAAAGAAAAAAGAAAAGAAAAAGTGAATAAGTGGAATAAAGAATGAACAAAGTTGTAAAGGCCAAATTAGTGATCTGGACGATAAACCAAAGCCTACCTCCCAGAAAAAAGCAAGGAAATAGAAGATATGCAAGGAAAATTGAGACACAGAAGATAAAGAAAGTCCAATATCCATCAAATTGAAGTTCTACAAGGAAAGAAAATAGAGAAGGGGAAAAAAAAAAATCAGAGAAACAATAAGGGAAAAACCACCTAAGCTTAAGCATGAAATGAATGATTTCAGAGCGAAAGGACCCAATGGATTCCAAAACAGAGCACTATATTAAGACTCATAGCTAGGTGCATCTTGGTGAAAATCCACAATGAAATTCAGATAAAAATATAATGTATATGTATATTCAAAGTTTCCAGAAAGTGAAAGCATGTGACCTACCAAAGAATAAGAATCAGTCTGATTTTAGACTTATCAACATTGCTAGATATTTGAATGTCTTCTTAGCAGGGCCACCTTCATAATTTGCAGGGCTCCATGAAAATGAAAATGTGGGACTTGAAGATCAAAAATTACTGAGAATTTAGGATGTGGTTCCATAGTGTAGCAGTTAGCACGTCTGCTTTACACACAGAAGGTCCTGGGTTCACATCCCAGTGGAGCCACAGTCCAAGGTCTATGGCCACGCCACCCCGAACAAACCCGATGTCTGATCTTGGGAGCTAAGCAGGGTCAGGCCTGGTTAGTACTTGGATGGGAGACTACCACCTAGGAAGACCAGGTGCTGTAGGCATAAATAATAATAAATTTTAAAAAATTACTGAGAATTTCAAGCTAGTGGCAGCAGAACCTTAAACCAAACAGGACCCTCCTAAGCATGGGGCTTTTTATTTTCCTCATATTTCCTTTATTTCCAGGTCTTCTCAGCTACCAAAGCTTACAGTATTTCATGCCACTTCCTTTCCTGGAGTGCATAGGTCTCATGCCAAAGAAGGCAGCCCTGCTTCTAAGTTCTGAGAAACAAAGATTTTGAACCTAAAATTCTATACTCAGTCAAACTGTCAATTAAGTAGATGGGCAAACAGAGACATTCTTGAATTTGTAAGAATTTAGAAAATGCACTTGACACCTACCCTACATGAAGAAAGTATTTAAGTAGCCTTCAAAGAAACAAAACAAAATAGAGCTTCCAAAAAAAATGAACCAGGACTCCAAGAAATAAAGTGGCTTGAAATACCAGAAACATCGTTGCTTAGAATGATCTAGAAATAAATGAAGATCAAAAGAAAGTAAGGGATACATTAGATATTGATGCTTAAGTGACTTTTCTTTAAGCTTCAAAGATTTAGTGACATTGAATTACATTCCTTCTCTGTAGAGGCAATTACTGTTGGTCCAACAATTAATAATATTTAAATAATTATATATTGTAATGGATTTTTAAATGATTTTTATTCTTAGGGTCATTGTATAGTTGAAACGTAAAGCTCCAATTATGTTAAAGAACAGAATGTAAACATGATAAACCTTGATAATGTAAAAAAAAGTCTAATAAAGAAATGAGAGGCAGATGAAGAAAGAAAGAAAATAAGAATATGTCAATTTTCTTATCTGTCTTAGGAGAGTCAAAAGGACCTCCCTGAATTTAATAAATCCATAAATGAAGGTTTTACTGTTTTACTTGAAGTTATAAACTATACCATAGAAGAACTAAAACAATATATCTAATAAAAACTGGTTAGGGAGCATAGGGGGCTTTACAGATGTACTAAATTCTTTCTTTTCCTAGCAGGGAATCAGTAGACAGTTTTTACATTGACAAAGCAAGAAACAAGTACAAGCAACTTATTTTGGGTTCACGAAAAAAATTTAAAACAGAAAATCTTGACGATGGAGTCTTCTGGGAAGTGGGACTAAGGAAGCAGTTTGGGGAGTAGTGTGATGTTCGTTTTTTATTTTATTCTCTGCTGTATCATTCCAATTTTGCTATGTGTATTCATTGAATCAGTTGAGCAAGAAAGGGAATGAGAGTGAGAGGCAGGGATCAGTAGGAGCCAGTCTGGCTTGATGAACTTGACTTTCTTTCCTGATTTCCTGGTTACTAGACTGGTAGGTTAGAGAGCTCATCAGTACCATGTCCCGGACCTTCTTCTAAGAGTTGGGAGTGTGGCAGCGAATGAACTTTAAAAAGTAAAATAAAATAAAAAACTGTCCTCGTGGAACTTGCATCCTAGTGTAGGAAACTGACATCCCAAGTGATAAATTCCAGAGAAAGTTCAATTAGGGAAAAGTCAAGGAATGCCTGGGTGTGGGGGATGAGGTGTGGCAGTGTTCAATAGGGTGGCCAGGAATGGCCTCACTGAGAAACTGACTAAATGACTGAAGATATGAAAATGATGAGGGAGCAATTATTTGGATACCTGGGGGAAGGTATTACAGACAGAACAGCCAGTGCAAAGGCCCTGGGACAGGAGTGTACCCAGCAAGTTCCGGGAACAGTGAGGAGGCCAGACTTGCTGGAGTGGAGAAAGCAAAGGGAGTGTTGCAGGGGATGATATGAGAGAGGCGAGGGGGTCGGGGCAAACCACACGGGCCTTATTGGCTTTTGGAAAGACTGGTTTTTACTCTGAACAAGATGGCAAGAGCAAGCCCTAAGATGTAGCAGAGCACGATGCTTCTGAAACTCATATGCACTCACATCACCTGGGGATGATGTGAAAATGCAGATTCTGATTTGGTGGGCTTGAGGTGGGTGCTGAGGTCCTCCAGTTTTTACAAGCTCCCTGGTGATGTAATATTGCTGGTCTGAGGACCACACACTGTGAGCAGGCAGAGTTACTTGCCCAAGCAGAAATAAGCCTCACAGATAGCTTTTGACAGAGGGGGATAAGATTTTAAAATCTCTGAGCACTAGAGACTTAGACTTGACTCATATGGCTTATTTGGCCCAGATACATAATGCTTACCGAATGAGAGGGTTTGTTCATTTGGAGAACTCCAGTCAACAGCCAGTGAGGAGCTGAGGCCCTCAGGCCAACAACCTAGGAGGAACTGTATCCTGCCACCAACCAACTGGAAAAAAATCGAGCCCCCTTATGAAGCCAATCACAGCCCTATCGGATACTTCAAATGCAGCCTGTGAGAGTCCCTGAACCAGAAGACCCAGCAAAGCCACACTGAGATTTTGGACCCACGGACACTGTGAAATAATTAATGTTTGTGTTTTGAACTGCTAAATGTTTGGACTAATTTGTTATGCAGCAATAGATAACTAATACACTAATTCCCTTTTTAATATATGGGGCATTTATAATTCTATATACTGCATTGTCAAGCACATCCCTGATGGGCGAGAACTTCCATTTGAACAAAGTGTTGATGCCAACCAAGTCGTGTGTGTATAAGTGGAAAGAATTTTCCACAGACTAGCTTCTGGCTCCATAGATTTAAAAACCTAGTTCCTTCTCCTTTCTTCACATATTTTAAATCAAATCCTAACTCTAGCCCTGCACCTTCATATCATAAAACGGGGTGCATCAATAAAGGGGGCAGCAGAGTGCTCCTGGAGCTGGTTCATTCCGGTTCACAAGAGATGGCCGTTAGCCTTCCCAGAATTTGGGGAGGCACTTGTTAAACATAGACATCATGAAAAATTAAATAGCATAAACTTGCAATTAAAGAAATAATACCAAAAGTAAAGATTGTGAATACTCAAAACTCATTATTTCCCAGCTATTTCCACTGCATTTTACTATTACTATGCTCCTGAGGTTATTTACATCTATCGTATTTATACGATGCAAACAGTATCTAAGGGTGTACACTCTTCTCCACTCCACATGCAGCGATGTCACACTGACAGCTTGAAATAAGCCACAGTGGGAGCATTGACACCATAGGGCCCAGCAGATGCTACCGATCCAGTTGCCGTCTTCTCGCCGCTTCTTCCCATCCCCCTGTGCACGTGTGCCCGTAGTCAATCTGTGTGTTCAAATTTTGTCTTCTTACGACGACACCCCAAAGACCTAATTTTAGTTTAATCATCTCTTTAAAGACCTTATCTCCAAAGACAGTCACATTCTAAGGGACTGGCAGCTAGGACTTCTGCATACGATACTAACCTTCCTAGCGACACTAAGCCTCAGCCTCTTGTCCTAGCATTAATAGAAAAAAGACAGAAAGACTGCTGGGAAAAGACCTGATCTATCGCAATGGAAAATACGACGTTAAGTGTTTTTTTAAAAACTACCATTCTGTTACACAATTACTCAGCAGGGATACATAGAGAATGGGGATCAGAATGAGGTCTACAGGGAAGCAGGTTTTAGTTTGGTATGAAAGTGCCATGTTCAAGCAGTATTGCCCGGTACCCGAAGACTCTTCTTCATTCAAACAGAGCTCAGTTGTCGGAGAGCGACGCTCTTTCCAAGCAGAAGCTGGAAAACCAGTCTGAGGGGATTCGCACACCAGACGAGGTTGTGAATGAGACGATTTTCAAGACTCCACTAACCCCGCAAATCTCTGATTTTCTCACAATCTAGATGGCAAACATGCCACTAGATTTAGCACGTCTTTAATTTTAAAAATGTAGAACAAGTTCTAATTCAAAATATACCTCATAAATTAGAGCTGTTGCTAAGTAATTGTCCTTTAAAATTTCATCTGGAAAAGACCTGAAATGACTGAAAGGCAAAACAAAAACAAAAATTTCCCAAGCTCCGAGATTTGAAATTCGAGAAAAATGTTCCAGATCTCAGCATGAAATGATCCAAAATAGGCAATATAATTTTCACATCCCCTGGAAAAATACTGAGTCATATTGCCCACCCACAGCTTACAAAAATAACAGAAATCCAATGATTCAAGCAAGATACACTCTGCCATTGTCTAAAGCAAACATTTGAGTCATTCAGGAAAATGAGGAGCAAAGTCCTGTCAGTGACAAAAGTTTAAATTCCACATCCCGAGGGAAGTTTTGCAATGAGTTCTTTCCAGCCCAAACATACCTTTTCCTCACATCCTGGGATTCCTTCAGGCCAGAAATCTTTCCTCTTTCCCCAAGAACAAATGGGCAGAGCACAGCCACAAGTTTAGGGATCAGTGATTAGGAGCCAATAGCAGTCCCCAGGGAAAGCCAAACAGCCTGGAACCAAGAGCGGGAAAGGCTTCCTAGAGACCCTCGCAACCCACAGTGCAGAAGGAGGCCACGCCCCATCCATCCTCTGAGAGGCCTTCGTCTCCCAGACTGTCTCTGTCTTTCTAGACTCAGCAGCCTAGGCCTCTGCCTGTGATCATATAATCCCTGCCCTTTGCCCCGCTGCTAACCCCATCTGTGCTTTATCCCCTCTTCCTTGTTTGTGCATCTTTCTCTCCTGTTCCCCATTAACCACTCTCTCTCTTCCTGCAAGCCCAGTTTTCCCGGTGTACCGCCTAGCAGAGTGTCCGATGGCAGTAACTGCTCAAGAAATGTCTCTCTGAAGAAAGTGACAATGAAACCAGAAGCAATTCTAAATGAATTGCTGTTCCTGAGCCTGTCAGCCCTAAGGGAACTGACTCAGCTGTCCCCTCTCCCACGAGGAACTTTGGTGCCTCCATTTCCTCTTTCTCCATCATCTCCAGTCCCTAGTATTCTGGTTTGTATCCTTAGGACGTTACTGAAATGGCCCCTGGAATGGCACCAACGGCCTCTTGATGCCAAATGGGGGGCCCTTTGCCCGTCTTCATTCTGCTCCATCTCTGCAGCACGGCACAGCGATGATGACCCTCTGTCTAAAAGATCACTCTTCCTCGTCTACTGTGGCAATCCTGGTTGCCCGTTATTACACCAACGAATGTCTGCATACCTCTCTCCCTCCGTCACTTTCTCCCTGGTCCAGTCTTCTGTGCTGATTTCTCTTTCATTCGACCCTCTAAACACCACAGACCCCCTCCTCTCGCTTCAGAAATCCCCCTTCGGAGCCTCCAAGCCCCTCACCTTGGTGCTGCAGTACCCGAACACCCAGCTCCCCGCTCCATCTCCACTGCCTCCAGAGCTTCGTCCTCAGTGCCCCAAACTCCTCCTGCCAACCTCAGTCTTCGTCTTTGGCCCCAACCACGGCCACTACGCTTCCTTATTCCCATTGTAATTATCACTCATCTTCCAGTCGTGCAATCATCAACCCTGTCTTCTTTGATTTTTATTTAGGTTTTGTCACCCGACCTTCGACACCCTCTCCAGTCAAATGAGTAGGAAACCGTCTCTAACGGGCCCTTGGAATTCTTTCATTAAAATTATTTTTTTTATGGACCCCATTCATCCCAACCCCTTTCCTTCCTACCACACACGTGGATTGTTGTAGTCCCACCCCAAGAATTGTCCCCCAAGCTTTAGCCTCTCACTTCTCCAATTAAGCTCGAGGCATCTTCCCACAGCACCTCACTGGTCCATGCTGCTCTGGTCATGAAACGTCAATGGGTCTCGTCAACCTTTGAATAAAAACTGTGTATTTTTTTGACAAATCCAAACATATACAGGGTAAGATGGCAAGCTGGAAACCCAGGGAAGAGTTAATGTTGCAGCTTGAACCCAAAGACAGTCTTGCTGACAGAATTTCCTCTTCCTCGGGAGAGGTCAGTCTAGTTCTTAAGGTCTTCAACTGATTGTGTAAGGCCCACCGACGTTATGAAGGACAACCTGCTTTCTCAATGTCCAGCCACTTAAATGTCAATTCCATCTAAAAAATCCTGCCTTAGTCAGCTCACGCTACTATTTCAAATACCATAGACTGGATGTCTTAAACGACAAACATTTACTTCTCATAGTTTTGGAGACTAGAAGTCCAAGATCAAGGTTCTGGCCAATCTTGTTCCTGATGAGAGCCCACTTCCTGGTCTGCAGATGGACGCCTTGTTGTTGTATCCTCACATGGCAGAGAGACGGAGATCACCTCTCTCACGGCTCTTCTTATAATGCAGTGATCCCATTGCGAGGGATCCACTCTCATGACTCGATGACCTCCCAAAGGCCACACCTCCAAACACCATCACACAGGGGATTAGGGCTTCAACATATGAATTTCGGGGGACACATTCGATGTAGAGCAAATACCTTCACAGAAACCTCTAGAAATATCTAGGTAGCGTGGCCTAAATTTTTGCTGACACAAAAAATGAACCATCAGAGCTTCTCCAAACTCTGATGTCAGCTGCCCCAACTCAGACACCATCTGGGTTCTTCCTCCCTGCACTGCAGATCAAAATTCTCTCCAGGTAGTAATTGGGGGGATTTCGTGGTGCCCCTCACTCGTTTTTATTCTATCAGATATCATTGTCTTGCATTGCCTGTTGCACAATGTCTGAAAACTGTACTTTCCTAAATTTTGCTGTTTTTTAAAATTGTTTTAGGTGGGAAGGTAATCCAGGTCCCTGTGGCTCCATTATGGGTCAAAGCAGATGTCTGTCTCTACGTCATGCTGTGAAGAGGGCTTTGCTCATTTACAGGATCAATGACATTATGAAATAGCATTTTAGCAATTCCCTGATTTTAAGATCAATTCGTTTATCACAGAAAATGTTTTAACTACAGAAAAATACAAAGGAAAAATACCACCTTAGGCTATATAATCTTTCTTTATGAATATGTCATTCTTTTTATGACTATATTTATGAATGTTTATTATTATTAATACTGTTATTATTCACTTATTAAACACTTTTGAATGATTCCCACTGAATTAGTGCTAAAGAGACAAGGACACCCAAGTGAACGCTCAGAGAATCCCCTTCCCTCCAAGCAGGATGCACATGGCTGCTGGGCAGGTCGATGCAGCTGCCTAAGCAGCAGGCCCCTCTTTGGGAGATCACTTATGCAGTCTGGACGACCGGAGTCTGAGAGCTCCTCTTTCCAGAACGAAAATTCCTTCCCATCCCGGAAAGGAAGGTGGAGAGGGTGTCTGGTTGGACGTTAAGTGAGTCCAGCCTGAATGGCTGATGGGAGGAGGTGAGAATAGACTCGAGAGGCCACAGGTGCTCAGGCGTGTGAGGCGGACGCCTCGCTGCACCGAGGGGGAGAAAGGGACGTCCCGAGCTTCCTGACCTCTAGATAAAATGCCCTGCCCTCTCTCTCCCTTGGGCCCTGCTCGTAGGCGGCAGACCACAAACATGGCTCGGAATGGAGAACGGAAATAGGAACGAGATAACAGAAGATCTCTGAGAAGCCAAATCTTTTTCTAGAAAACTCTTTCTCTCTGTGATGGTTTCACCTCAGCAAGGGGTTTCGTTGGCTCTGCCCACACCAGATCTGAGGTGGCTTGTACTCATTCTACAGGGACGGGGGTCCAATTAACTGGTTCACAGGTGCATAAGTTTTTATCACCCTTTCAGTTTGCCAGGTGAGTCTGGCTCTCGTCCACTGTTTAGGGAACCAGGCTGGTGTCCTTTGACTCCTGCCATTGATCTCTGACCTCTTGATTGCTTTCAGTGGCTCTCTGAGAGCCGGTGGGGGAGGAGGGCTAGTAGGAAGTAGAAGGAAGTTCAAGTGTCCAGCAAGCAGAAATAGAAGAAATTCTCTTTTGATGAGAATCCAATGAACGCCTTAAAATATGTAGCAACTGAATACAGCGAGCAAGAGACAGAGAGCGAGCAAAAGAGAGCAAAGAGAGGAGTGAGAGAGAGAGAGAGAGAGAGAGAAAGAGAGAGAGAGAGAGAGAGAGAGAAGAGAGGAAACCAGGAACCAGATTTTTTTTCCCCTCCATTAAACACCAGTGACCCTGAGGCTGGAGACAGCCAAACAGCCTCAGATCAAATAAGTTCAGCCAGGCACAGGAAAACATCTTACATGAATAATATCTCAGTTTTCATTGACAGGGCTTAAGCAAGAGCCCCCATTTCCCTTTGTTTTTATCTCAGTGGTGGAAGGGAGGCAGGATATTATGGTAGCTGAGAGCACAGGTTTGCAGAGTTACACACCAGAATTTGCATCCTGGCCCCAGAGCCCAACTAACACCAATTGAGAAAGACCCTCATATGCAAGGCAGGGCCGAGCACCTGCCTCATGAAGTGGCATGCCTGAGCTACTATTATTTTCCAGAAATTTTTCCTTGCACGCTCCTTTCATCATTTGGCTTTATTTTAAAGAAATCATGAGGGTAGAGTTGTAGATCGTTACCAAAAATTGAAGACAGGATAAAGCAAACTTTTCTAGGGAAAAAAAGAACGAAGAAACTAGGGGGAAAGAGAAATATATTAAACAGGAAAGACACATAAATGCCCTTCGAAAAGCTGGAATCAGTTTGGTGTTTAGGAAGATGAAAATGTGCTATGTGTAACTTTCTCATAGACTATTTTATGTAATAACTGCGAGCATAACTTACCCAAGCATTAACTATAAATCTATCAGTTGACTTTATTGTTATGTGTTTTGAATTCTTGGGTTAATGGAGCTACAAGATGTTGAGGGAATGTAAGTTGTCAGTTTTTACCTGTTTATGAGAATCAGACAAAATCTAAGAACTGGGAGAGAAAAATCAGCCTTATAGCAAAACAAAGAGAGTCATTATGTTCCCTGCACTCGGTAAACTCCACTGTGTCAAAAAGATACAGAAAGTCCTGGTTTCCAGAAAAGGAGCTGAGAATAAAACAAACCCAGATTCACAGAGAACATCTTTTTTTTTCCAGTTCTCTAATCAGCCTTGTTTTGTGTGCTGCCACTCACAAAAATTTCTGCTTTTTCGTTTCCTTTTTATCACTTCAAGGATTTTGGAAGAATGAAGTTTTGTCCAAGCTAAAATTAATTGCCCTGTCTTTCCCAGGCTAGATTCTCTCTGGAAAAAAATACGTGGAATTTGTTTGTTCACTCAGTAAGTATGAAGTCCTTCTAGTATGCCAGGCACTGTGTTCAGGATGGCAAAGACACACGTGGCCCCTACCCCTGAGGACTCGCAGGGTGGGTAGGGGGAGACCTGTAAGGAAGTAAAGGTAGTGAAGAGTTATGGGGCCTGTGCCTGACTTTTAGAGAGGGGGACACTTGGGGACAGTGCCCGTCCAAAGGAAGCAGAGGCAAAGTCTGCCCATTAGAGACAGGGTTAGGAAAGTTTTCGGGGGATGCATCTGATGACTCCTCTTCAGATACGTTTTCTAAATAGACTTCTTTCTTTCACATTCCTTAGGGCTCGGTGGCCTCTGAAGTTGCCAGGGGCCACTATGTGCAAAGGCCTCATGGAAACATGGTGGGAATATTTTTACGGCCTCAGAGTTAGCTGATCTCATCGATGTACTCATTTAGAAGCAACTAGCAGAGATGCTCGGCCTAGGCCCTCCGCTTGTCACTCACTCAGTATTTGTCAAGGACCTACTGTGTGCCTGGCGGTTACTTATCCTTGTTTGCTTCAGGGAGTTCCCCAAGTTGAACCCAGAAGTCCTGCTTATCAAGGACAATGACCCTTACATGTAGAAGTCCTTTGGGCACTTCACATTTAAAGAGATTTTTGCTTTTTTTTTTTTTTTTTCTGAAAAGTTTCATTTCACAGAGGGGAAGAGGCTCAGTCCTTCCTGGCTGCCGCCTTCCTCCTAACCACAAGCTGCAAGGACAGTGCTCAGTTCCTCTCTCTTCCTCTTGGCTCAGTGTGTGTCCCCACCCTTTTCTTGATGAACTTCAGGGCCCACTTGTCCCTTCGAGACCTGGAGCAGCTCCACGCCACACCACTCACAGGAGGTAAAGCCTCACACCTTTCAGATCCCATCCTGCACAAACTTGGTGAGGTGCTTGGTGAGGTGACCGCGGTGGCAGCGGCTGTGCCTGGGCGTGCTCATGTTCCTGGTCACCTTGTGGCCCTGGTTAAGGCCCACGGCCATGAGGTAGTGTAGAGCCATGGCTGCTGCTCCTCAATGGCTGCCACAGCGGGAGGGCTGCATTGCGTTTTATAAACTCTCAGAGCACCTTATTGGGGACTCCCACCCCCAAGACTCACTACAGAATCTCAGCATCATTTTTCTTCCAGATGTTTTATTCTTTGTATCTCTTCTGGAAGATGGCATCTACGTGAGTGGCTTTTATGAAGATGGCGAAAGGTCATGGCTGAGAGATGAGTTAGGACAAAGAAGGATGGGAGGGGAGCAGGAATCCAGGTGGAAGAGGGGTGGGTCAAAGTCAAAGGAGAGAGCAAGCTACAAGACCTCAGAGCTGGCTGCCAGGGGTCCGAGAGCGAGAGCGATGAGCCAGTGCAGAGAGGGTGGGGAAAGGCAGTCGGACCCCATCACTGTCCATCTGCTTCCTCTCCTGTGTCAACACCAGGTCCTGACCATAGCGCCCTCCTCTGACTTCTAGAGGCATTTATGATCTGTACCAGCTTCCCCAAATTTAGGGACGATGAGATGTCTCAGGTTCCCAGGCAAACAGACTGAGACAGACGCACTGGCACGCAGAAAGCTAACTGGGAACGCCCAGGCCCCATGGCTGATGGGGAGTGAGGGAAGCGGTTCAGGCAGAGGGAGAGGTTGAGGTGTGATGTGGTTACAATGAAGGCCTCAGCAACCCCATCCATGGGAGCTCTAGAGATGAGACTGCCCTTCGGAGTGTCCAGAATTGGGGCAAGGGAGTCAAACACCAGCACTGACCACCGGTCAGTGGGTGTGGGCTGCCGGGGGGAAGGAGGTGACCTTGAGCAAGGAGGGCAAATTCCTAGAAAGAGCCATCGGCCACCTGCTCCCAGCAGCACCAGCAGAACCCACCACCAAGGAGTGCGATTATATAATAAATGACCAAGTATTTGGGACAGACTTGTCCTTCCAACTCTAAGTGTCCCAACAATGCCTTGACTCTTGAGCACCACCACACCCTCCTAGAATTACCAACTGGGCCTGCGATGACCACATCTAAGGCCCTCCCTGCTGCAGGGACATCAGCCACAACGAACAGGCATGCAGAGGACTGTCATCCTGGCCTGGGAGCCCTGGTCTTCCCAGAGCACTGAAAATCAGGAGCTGAGGTGAGCAGTGCCGCTCTCAGACCCTCACCCCTGCTGACCCAGAGGGTCTCAGGGTGTAATCCTGGGCCAGTAGCCTCCTCGAGGAACTTGATAGAAATGCAAATTCTCGGGCCCTAGCCCAGAACCACTGAATGAGAAAGTGCAGGGGTGGGGCCCCGCCACAGTGTGTTCTGACCAGCCCTTCCCTGTGACTCAGGCTCACTTGTTTGAGAAGCACAGCTTTACTACTGCAGCACCGCGGCGTGGGGGTGAGCGGGGACAGCCTGTGACTCACGCCTCCACAGGGGCCCGCACCTGGCCAGGGAAGAAGAGAAAAATGCGAGCAGGAAGGACAGAGTATCGAGGGTCGGTGTGTCCATCCAAAGACACAGGAAGTCCACCCTGGCCCAGAGCACAGGGGAGGAAGCCAGGCAGGCCCTGCCGCCCAGCACAGATCTGATGCCACCCTAGATGTGGTGTGATGAAGGTGTAACAGCTCTTTGTCGTTGGCGTCCCACCTCCTGTTCTGTTCTAAGGGTCCCCGCTCTGGCTGTCGCTTCCTCCTTGCAGCTGAAGGGAGGAGCACTGGGGTGCTACTTCCTCGGCTGAGAAAAAACGAGCTCCTGGCCAAGCCGCTTCCCTCTGTGGGAAGGAGAAGCGAAACGGCTGTGGCCGCAGTGGAAGCAGGCTGACTGCGGCCCTCTGCAGCGGCGCGACCCAGCCGTGCAAGGAAGCAGAAGCCGCCCCCTCCACAAGCTGGGTCCATGTCTGCAATCGCTCATGCGGGGCGTTTTTATGGGAACCTGTACATGCTCCAGATGGGGAAGACAGAGCCCTGTGTGACAGGTGCATGGAGCCCAGTCAGAGAGATTCGCTCGCCTGGGGGGCAGCGCGTGAACCCGGCCTGTATACTCTGGGGCTAAGTTATGTGACAGGGGCTCTAACTACAGTCTGTTGGGTTGGAAAGCACCGTGAAGACTGTGGAAGACCCCCCCAGGAGGAGGCCTGAAGGAAGGGCGGCCTGGGAGGCCAGGAGAAAAGGGAGGAGAGGGCGTGGGGTGTGAAGGTCCAGGGACGGGGGGTGGGGGGCGGCCGGGGAGGAAACATGCCCCACTGGAGCAGAGCCTTGCAAACCCAACCGGCGATGGTCAAGGCCAGCCCAGGGCTTCCGCATTAGGGCTGCCAGGTGACATACAGAATGCTCGGCTCAATTGGAGTTTTAGGTAAACGAGAGTAATTTTTACTATAAATATGGCCCAAGCATTGCAAGACTTTTTGTTCTAAGATATTATCCATGGTCTATCTGAAATTCAAATTGAACGGAGCATCCCGCATTTTCATTTGCTAAATCGGGCAACCCTCTTCCTCCAGTGTGGCACTTAGGTTTCACAGTCTCTGACTTGCTCCTCAGGAGTAGCTTATGAGGTAGGTCTACTCTCACCATCACCCCCATTTCACAGATGAGAAAACTGAGTCGCAGGGTTGTCCATGGCCCCACAACCAGAGAGTTTGTTCCCAGAGCCTGTGCTCCGAACTTCTAGGCTACTCGGCAGAGTTTCGAGTCTACCAAACCTTGATCCGACACTCTAGCTCCGCTACTTACTGGTTAATGACTTAGTAACAATCACCTTTGGTGAGTCATTTAACCTCTCTGAACCTCAGTTTCCTCATAACCGTTCCTGCCTTAGAGTGTTTTATAAGAATTGAGTGAGGAAATTGAACAAATGGGAAATTCTCAATAAACGGTACTTTGATGATGATGAGGATGGTGGTGGTGGTGATGGGGGGCCTTGAAACCCATAAAGGAGAATCGTTTGTGACACTACAGAAAATGAGGAACCACAGGCAGGCTCCGGGGTGGTAGCAGAACCTGCCATGTATTCTGCCTTCTCGTGCCTGCCTCCTACCTATACTCAGTCTGCCCAGCTCTCTAGCTTGTCTCTCTGCTCCCTAGCTGTGGGCGCTGAGCTGCCTCATCCCACAGGTGTCAGAGGCTTCCCGCCCACAGCTCCCCGGAGCCTCAGAGTCCAGAGTCCTTTGTGGCTGGCAGGGGTTCACTGTCTGTACTTCTAGCTCACGCTCCTGACTATAAACAGTCCAGGCCTTTCCCCTTGTCTGTCAGCTCCTCGGCTCATGATCCAGATGTGCCCCCATCCCAGTTCTCGCTGCCATCAGGAAGAAAATTCGACAGATGGAGCATTTTACGCCCATTTCCAACCACATATGACAATCAGTTTCCCGTCCCTGTTACATAACGTAGCCTAATTCCGACTGCCTGTGCGCATGCTCTGAAGCTCTTAAATCTACATATCTACTGAGTAAGATCAAGACAGAAAATGACTGGTGATTAGGTTCCTTTTTAGTCATTTCCTGCCTTCTCAGGACAAGTTGGGTCTAGAGATCCGTTCCTGGTTGGTCCCCAGCTTCCCACTGAAGGCCCCTGTCAGGTCTGCTAACTGGGCACCGTGACCATCTGCCTTACCTTCTCCACCTGGGTTAGGTGTTTGAGGTGCTGGGGACCCAGACCTCAGCAGAGAGTACCTCTGCCTAGTACCATGACTGTCTACAAATTCATTCTTTATGATTTTTTACTATCCATGCTTCATGTAGGTATTAATCCTAGTAAATAAACTAAAAAATGTATGGCCAGTTCTCTCCTTGGAACTCCCTCTCTCCCTCCCTCCCTGGGGCTGAAAGAGCCATGATCACCTTGTCCTTCAAGTCACCCTCGATTCTGGCTATTAATCCAATCTGTGTGGCTTCTTTGTTCCAGGCCGTGTTTTAGGCAGTATAGATACCACAGAGAAAGAGAGATAAGATTCCTGCTCTCGGGGCGAATAACATTTTTGACCCAGATTCCAGTCATGTGGTCTCTCCCAGTCTCTATGCAACTCACTTCGCTACCTTGATGTTTAGGACCAACGGCCCCAGCTCCAGACTGCCCACCGAGCTCTTGTCCCGTGCTCTCTGACTGTCGACCCTGATGTGCATCCCCGGTCTCATCTGCTCCCGTGCCCCTCACCTGCTTGGTGTATGTGAGTTTCCAGCCTTCTCCATGCTCTCCCAGCCCTAGTACTGAGTCCTACCCTCAAGACCCTCAGCGGCCCACCCGGCAACACTGACAACACCAGGCGTCCGGCCATCTGGCCCTCATAAACTGTCCCCGGCTCCATGCTGAGCTGCAGTACAGATCGGCCCTCAGTTCCCTAGGAAACTGTAGGCTGAACTGGCTGCCGACTCAATGAAGGGTTTCGGCCATGTGCTTGGCCACCTGGGTAGAAGCCTTACTGATTGTTTTCTTACCTGGCACTTCCCCTTCCTGGGCTCTGGAGCCCAGCCCTATCTGAGTCACCTGAGCCTGGGAAACCTGTTCCTTTGTAGTCGTTTGCAACTTGGAAACCCAGTTCTTCTTGGTCATGGGCACCTTGGATAACTGATGAGTGACCTGCCTTAATTAAGTCTTTAGACTCTGAAATGGTTCATCTTATTCCTGGCGTTCCTCCTGGATGTCCTAGATCTGTGAGAACCGGCCACCCTGTCCATAGAGCCCAGCCAGAGTCTGGGTTCCTTTCCCTAGATTGATAAAACGCTGCGACTATGTCAGAGTCCTGCCCTCACCCACCCGCTCCACTCACTCGCCACTGACGCACGCAGATGGTTACAGAGCATGTGTTTTAGAGCCAGATCGTGTGTTAGTTCACAACCTGGCCTGGGCAAGATGTGGTTCCTAGGAGGGGCTCACGGCCCCGGGGAAGACGTCAAAGTAGACGTAATCCATTTCGACAGTGTGAAATGTCACGGCAGGGTTAGGGCAAGTCAAAGGGAGTGGGGAGCCCCTGAGAAAGGCATAACTCACGCCTAAGGGTGCTGGAATGTCTTCTACAGCAAGTGACATAGAGTCTAAGCTGAATTCCGAATGGCAGCAAGAGCTGGTGAGTGGGTCCGAGCAGAGGATGGGACTCCAGATCTCGTGTGTGAAAACTCAAGGAGAGAGCAGCTCGAAATGAGAAACTAAGGGGGTCGACATGACCCAGGCACTGGAGAGGTTGACAGGGCCTGACCACGAAGGAGTTGGCTGGTATCCTGAGGGCAATGCGAAAGCACTGAGAGAGTCTAAGTTCACGCCACCTGCTCTAATCCGCATGATCAGACCTACACTTTAAAAATCTCGCTCTGCCATCATGACGGAGAATGAATTAGAGGAAAGGCAAAGTCCTGGGCAGGAAGAAGTGACTGTGGCAGGATTCCAAGCATGCAGTGGTAATGGCCTGAACCGAGGGAGTAAGATCAACAGGACTCGGGGGTTGATTGCACATGCGGTGTGAGGGGAAGCGAGGGGTACGGAATGATGGCCCGGTACGGGGTCCAGGGTGATGGGCGGAGTGCGGTGGGGCCATGAATGGTCATCAAGGGATAGAGGAGGAAGGGCAGGCTCGGAGGGGTGGGGGTGGGGGGTGGGACACAAGGTCCTGGACAGGAAGAGCAATGCTGAGTTTAAGGTGACTCTGGGACATCCTGTGAGGAAGCTGTGTCCCGGGGAGTCATCTTGGCCAAAGACAGAGATCTGAGAGACACAAGCATGCGAAGAGAAACTGAAGCCATGAACGCTGTCGAATGAGAAGACCAGAAGGCTGACTATGGAGCCTGAGGAAACGTCAGCATTTACGGACAGAAAGAAATTTGCATAGTCCAAAGCATCTCCCATATATGATACTTATTAATTACGACAAAAAGGTAACTTTACAATAGAGAAACCTGGCAGACACCACCTTAATGAATGATCGGAATTAACACTGACAGTAATGGGGCAATTGACATCATGTGCCTCCTAACACGATGCACTGAGAAGGACACAGCGTCACTTCTGTAATATTCCTGCCCCAAACGCATAATCTGAGTCTAAACATGAGAGAACATCAGACAAACCATATTGAAGGACATTCTAAAGCATAACGGGCCTGTGCGCCTCAAATATATCAAGGTCGCGAAAGACAAAGAAAAGCTACGAAACTGTTCGAGATTAAAGGGTACTAAGGAACAAGCGTAGTAACTAAAGAATTAAATATATTATCCTAGACTAGATCCTGGGCCAGCAAAAAGATAAATAAAAGGTTTATTTTTTTTTCTTTTGCTACAATTACTTTGTGACAATTAGCAAAATTTGAAACTAATTTTATAAATTAGACAATAGAAGAGGCATACCATGGCGATATTGCAGGTTCGGTTCGGGTCGGGTCCAGACCACTGCCATAGAGTATCGCAATAAAGCCAGCTGTAACATTTTTGCTGGTGGAGGGTCTTGCCTTCAATTTGGAAAAATACAACATCTGTGAAGCACAACAAAGCAAAGCACAATAAAATGAGATATGCCTGTATTGTTGTCAGTGTTTTTCTAATTTTGATCACTATACTGTATAAGAAAATGCCCTTTTTAAGAAATACTAAATTAAGAAGTATTTAGGAGTAAAGAAAATTGTCTATAATATACTCTTTATGCTTCAGGGAAAAAATAAGATAGATAGATAGACAGACAGACAGACGGACACACACACACACACACACACACAGACAATTATAAAGCAAATATGATAAAAAGTCAACAATTGGGGATTTTGGGTGCAGGTATACTAAAATTCTTTTTAGCATTCTTTTCAACGTTTCTGTAAGTCTGAAATTATTTCGAGGTGCATATTAGAGTTAAAGCTGACTTGTTAGTTGTTCCTCTAAGAATTTCAACTTCCATCTCTACCCCTCCCCTCCCCTTTGTAATTTAACTATGCCTTCAAATAGCATCGTTTTTCTAAATGGTGGTTTAAAAAAACCTATAATATTAAACTTACCATTGTAACCATTTTAAGGATACAGTTCAGTCATGTTAAGTATATTTACATTGTTGAGCAACAGATCTTTGCAAATCTGAAATTATTTTTAAAGCTTTTTTTTTTTTTTTTTTAAGAAAGAGGCAGAAGAGGAGCCTCAGGAAGAGACAGAAAGAACAGGTACGGGAGTAGGAGGAAGATGAGGGGGCTGTGATGTGACCACAGCCCGGGAGGAGGGTGACAAGCAGGCGTTTGTGGTCGGAGAGATCAAGAGAAAGACCACATAAATGTGAGGAGACAGGACAAATAAACCACAGTCTGAGAGTTTGCTCTAGAAAAGCAAAGGTGGTTAGGGAAGTCTAGAATATTCTTTGTAACCACTGACCCCATGAAAGACAAGTTGGCTTCAGAATTTCTGCTGGTGTTTTGTGTGGCTGAAGGTGGAGTCCCAGGGCTGGGCTGCGTTTGGGTTTGGAAGATATCTCATGGGCCTGCCGGTTAAGTCCAGGGGGGCTCACTCCCTAAAACCTACACTCACCCTCACCCGAAAAGGGAAGTTGAGTCAAAAAGGAGCTGACATTGCCCAATATTTTCATGGGCCACTGCTGACCTCAGAGACGGGACTTTGAGATGGATCTTGGGACTAGAAGTAGCTAAAATATGGGAGAAAATTCCATGTAGGAACCAAGGAGATTCCAGAAAGAAAGCAGGAGACAGTGGCCAAGAAGAGAGGCTGCTGGGAAGATTCCATGGGGCCATTGGCCCCAGGCCTCAGGAATGTGGGGGCGGCTGCTCTGTGTTCTTCACTTTCTCTTCTAGGCTGCAATTCCCCAGGGGCATCCGTGGACGTTAATAATAGTCTCTTTCACCCAGTGCCACTGATGACGGGTGTCCTTGCGTGTGAAGACGAGGGGGTGTGTTCATATCTGAAGATGATACAAATCGGAGAGAGCTCCCCAGCCCCCGGGGCTGGGATGGAGACAGCCACAGGAATGGAGACAGGAGCGGTTCGGAGAGAAAACCGCAGCAGTTTAAGGACATACATGTACCCGCATCCCCTCTAAGGTGGGGGTGATCCTCAGAAATACTGGGGATCATACTACTCTTATACATGTTATTGATACCTTCATGCTGAACTTGCCTTCGTTAAAATGAAGGGGGGCCGGAGGATGCCAAAGGAACTAGGGAGGTTCAGGCCACGTAAGCACTGAAACTGGTTATTGGGGTTGTTTGTGACCTTGGCAAGAGCAGACTCGGTGGAGAGATTTGGCACACACCCGCTCGCAGCGAGGCGGGAGAGCACAGGCAGGGAGAGAGGCGAGGCCCGTGCCGATGACTGGGTCAAGGTTCTTGGCTGTGTAAGGAGGAAAGACATAGGTAGAGAGAGTCATCTGCCTAGAAAAGATTTCGTTTGGTTTTAAGATGAGAAAGACTTCAGAATACCGAACTGATGGTGAGGGGAAAGGACCAGGAAAGAGGGAACACATAAACGAGTTAGGGGAGACAGTGAACAGCAGTGAGATTCGGTTGGTTCTAGGGCCTCACACACTGTAAGGAACGCCAAGCCCTGCGGGAGACGGGCTCCCCCAGACACCGCTCAGGAGAAATGGTCCAGGGTCCCAATGCCATCATTTTAATCTTAAACCTTGGGAAACCTTAACCCCCTAGGTGGCGTGGGACCCTCTGAGGAGCAGGTGACATTGAAGTAGACTGTTTCCTCACAGTCTACTAAACTTTATACACTTGATTACATTTCATTCTCACAGAAGCCCTCAGAGTAGGCTGTATCCCCATTTTATAGATGAGCAAACAGAGGTTCAGAGAGATTGACTAACAAGCAGCAAATGGCAGAGCAAGGAAACAAGCCTGGGTCTTACTCAGAAGTTCATCTTCCCTTCACTCCCGTCCTCAGGAAATATATTCTAGTGCCCCTGACTTAAGAACATTATGTCTGATTCCCTGTGGAATCACAAAAGTATGACCAAGCTTTCTTTCTGACACCTCCTTGCATTTTTAGAAATATAGAAACGTGTCCCTCTTTCTCCTTAACCACAGAAACCTGAGCCTACATAACCTATCCAATGTACTTTTCTGGAAACTCAGAACTTTTCCGTCACTGCTCCTGAAGTTTCTCCCCTGGCCATGGACCATGAGAGCTGCTGAAATCCAAGTGACATAACCAGACAGATAAAAGAGGAGCAGATCTGGCTCGGGTCCCCTCCTGCCCCAGCTCTAGTGGCTTCTGCTGACTTCTGAGGTGCCTCCAGGTAACCCCAGGATGTCGTGGAACACAGCTGAAAAACCACAGCCGTAGGTCACGAAGTCTCACTTTTTAAAAAAATAAAATAAAGATATTTTATTAAAAAAAAATAAAGATATTGAAGCTCAAAGAAGTAAAGTGACCTGCCTAGGGTCACTCTAGAGAGTTAAGTGAATCACAAATTCCAGTAACCTGTTTATTTCACAGCTACTAAATCCACTCTCTCTGATAGAGACGGATAGCTGCCTACCCAACCCAACAGCAATGCCGCTTCTCCCTCTTAGTAACAGAGCCCCAAACTGATTCAGAGTAGCATTGCACCCTGCAAAAGGACTAATTTTCTCAGCCTCCCTTTAACTTGGTCTGGCCATTAAGTTCTAGCCAATGAGTTTGTAAGCAAAAGTATACAGTATGGTTCTTCCAATAAGCCTCTTTAAAAGAAGGTGTAGGCCCTTGTCCCTCTCCTCTGTACTGCTGCTTGAAAGTCAGATGTGATGGCAGGAGCTTCAGCAGTCAATTTGGACCATGAGGATGAGGAACACAGTCTAATCTGAGGCAGAGAGAGTGCTGGAAAGAGCCTGGGTCCCTGATAATGGTGAAACTGACATAATAGAACTGGACTATGTACATTAATATATCTTGTTTAAGCTGCTGCTTAAACTACTAACTGACTTTAAACTACTAACTGATGTAAATCAAGGACAGGTTCAATTGTTTTCTCTAAGCCCTAAGGACAATTTCCTACTGGATGGCCTAGAATGCATATCTGGGACCTGGAAAGTTACGACCAGTAGCTTCCATTCACTCTGGACCCGCTGTGTGTGCTGCATTTCCCGAGGCAGGAGACCAGCCTAGCAGCACAATTCAGTCCTTGGAGGACCAGGTCATCTGAGCCACCAATACAGGCTCATCGAGGCTTTGTAAGTCTCTGATCTGGGCTCCTTTTCCAGAACTCCCAGAGCCCAGCCACTTCCTGAGCCTGCAAACTGCTGTTTTCCCTTAACCTCAGAAAACCCCTGAGGTTGGGTGATTGTGAACTCCAAACAGGGGTCACGGAAAATCACAAGAAGTCAGGAAAAGAGAGGACTTACTCTCATCCAAGGAAACTCAGTAAAGATGCCCTTAGTAGCCATGAAGGAGGCAAAACAAATCTGTAAATATAAAGAGATTAGAATCCAATAGTGAGCAGAAAGAGCTAGAATGGAATTCTCCAGACTTTAGTAAAGAGTTTCCCCTTAAAGCCACACATTTCAATCTTGCCTAAAGAGCCGAGAATGTAGGAAACTCCCACCCACTTCTCGGTGATGAGAAGCATCTTAGGGAACGCGGCCCTCGCCGCCTGCGATGAGCAGCCCCTGAGTCTCTCAAGCGCTACACTGTCGTTCATGCTCCAGCTTCAGTGCTGGGAGTGCAGTGGGCACGGGGAGATGGAACCAGCCAGAGAGAAGATGGCAGCTTCTTAGTGCCTTTCCCAGCTGTGAGGGAAGCTGGCTGGGGCAGGAGAGGGGACCGCATCGGTCCCCATATTTATGAAATGAGGCAAAGGCAAATTTACTCCCTGACGAGGGTGAACTAATGGTGACATATGCAACCATCTCAGTGACAAAGGCTGCAGCAGAGGGCACTTGCCTGTGGAGATTAGCCCCATAAGAGGTGAGAGGCACCCTCGCCATGACACGGAGCATGCTATGGTGTGAGAGGCAACACTGGACCCCCTTACATGGAAAGTCTAGAAAGAACTCTGCTTCCTGGAGCTGTTCGCACTGACGGAGGAGGCCCCACTGGTGATGCCAGATACGCGGATGGGACATCATGTCTCACAGCCTCTTTCTGCTCCAGATGTTGCTACGGCAACGGGCTGCCTGGGAGTGTCATCTACGACATCTTGCTTTCTGCCCTGGGTTCTCTCTGCTGTCAGCTGTGGAATTGGTAGCCTGCAGGAACCCACTCATGTGGGACAACTTCTAACTATCAGGCAACACCCAGTGTGGATAGTCTCATCCCCCTTTGCTCGGGCGAACGATTCTTAGGCATGATCTACAGGGCTGACGGGATGAGTCCCAGTTACCCAAAGCCAATTGGACTGACCTTTCCTTTTCCTGTTTCACTTTGCCCGGTCCTCACTCCTCCTCCCCAGTCTTTTTCCAAAATAAATCACCTGCGAGGAAGTCCTCTCGGGCTCTGCTCTCAGGGAAGAGGCGGCCAGGATACCGTTGAAATAGTATAAGCTGGAAAATACCGGCCCTTGGGGTTACGAATGGAATGGCTATGGTGTGTAAGAAAGTACCGAGGGGGACCTAGTGACTGCGGATGAGTCCCGAAGCCCGAAGCCGGGGCCCCGACCTCTGGGAAGTGTGGTTTTCACGCTTGTTCTTCGGGGTCCGTCCTCTTCCTCCAGCTCTTTCACGCGGAGCTCTTCTGGCCTCAAGATTTCACCTCTCCGATTTCTACTGATGAGTTCCAAATGCTGCATCGGTTCACAGGTCCAACCTGTCACCCAGAGTCCGGTTTCCAGGCACCTCTCCATCGGTACCTCCCCGACAGCCTGTCCGTATCAGAAACCTCTTTCCCAGTTTCTTCTGTGAATGTTTCTTCGATGGATGTACAGCTGCCAGGCTTGACCATCCAGAATTATTTCAGCCTCCTGTCTTTTCCCCGTCACATTCGATCAGCCCACAAGTCCTGTGTGGTTCCTTTAGAGACATTCTCCTCCTCCCACACCCTGGCCCCGGGCTGTGGCACTTTCTCACCTGGGTCTCCCAGGGCACATCTATCTCTAGGACAGTCCCCATCCAACTCCCTCAGACTGTTCCCGGTAGCTCTCTTAACCTAGTGGGGCTTTCGGGAGGACACTCCCCACCCCCCGAAGCAGCATTTCTTTTTTTAACACTTTTTTTCAAAAGTAAATGATTTAGTAAATAATGTTGATTTGCTTTGCGAAATTTTAAGATGAAGTCAAGTTACCTTATCCATGTCATTAACACACACACACACGCACGCACACACACACACACACACACACACATTCCCTTCTGAACGCACGGGCTTCGAAGCACCCAGCTGAGGTCTGAACAGCATGTTCTTGATAACAGTCTCCAGTTGGGAAGGAAGAACAGGTCGCATCTGGGAGCAAATCTCTACAGCAAGATGTGCTTTCTAGTTCGTCTCGAAGCAACACGTTCAACGGAACTCCATTTGGAGACAGATAGCTCTAACCAGAGATGAGCAAAACCCTAAACATTTCTAAGACAATTTACCAAGGTCTGCCGCCTACAGTTGTAGAACTTGGAGCCACAAGAAAGAGAAATGCTGTGTTTCCTATCTGTAGTCAGAACAGTGATTAGAACAGCTAACCTCTCATTGCGCGGTTGCTGTGAGCCAGGCACTGCTGTGTTCTGCGTGGTTTGGTTCACTCTATGAACTCTTAATGAAGGAGGTAAAAGCAAGAAGGCTTTCGGGCAGGCGGCTGTGTGACTAGGTCACACCACCTCACGGAGTCGTGGTGAGGATTAAATGAAGCCATGTAGACCACTTTAGCCCAAGGTTTTCCACTGTAATTTCACAGGCATAGAGAACTGAATGATACATGTGAAAAATATGTACTGTATTAACTTAAAAAAAAAAAAAAAGAAGAAGCAGCAAGCAGGAAATGGAAGAATTTGAGATTCTAGAGTATTTCAATCTGCCCTTCAACGTGTTGGGACTGGTGGAGGTGAGCGTGGAGTGGTGTCTGATCTCTTAATCCAGGTAGCCGGTCTCTGCTAAGCACGGTGACATCCCACATCAAAGGAGACTGACGTGAAGTCAGAGGAACCAAAATGCTGCCCACACTTCAAAGGAAGTTCCTCTTCCGGAAGTTGTTACAGCCTTTCAAGGAGGATGAACAGCAGCTCAGCTCAGGGGACTCAGAGAGAGGCACAGACAGTTACGTCCAACTGGCTTCCACACTGGGACCTAGAACTTTCCCTGGAGCCCCAACAGTACACTCGAGCATGAAGATGTCAGCCTGTGTAGAGAACGTTGGCCCCAATGCCTTCTAAGTTTCCTCAGACATTAACCAGCAGGCAGCCAAGATGCCCTGTCACAGAGCGGGACACTGATGATGCCTGGTCCCCTACAGGCGGTGCCTCCTCTCTTCCTTCCTGCCCACTGTCAAGGCCACTTGGACAGCTCTGATTCCTGGGCACCGCCTCTGGCTTACTTATACTTTGATGGTTCTGTGTTTGAAAATCATAACCAGAAATAAAACACAACTCTTATTTTGGGGGTGGGGGGAGGAGTGAAGGGAATGGAAGTGAAGATGCCTAAAAGAAATTAAAAAGATTCACTTTCTCCTGAATAGGGTGCTCTGGGCCCAGCATTCGAAGTCCCCTCTCCCTGCCCTCCTGCCGTGGGCCCTTGGCTAAGCTGGCAGCAGACAGGAAGGTCAACACCGGTCCTCACCAGTTTTTGGTGGGAGAGACAGGCAGAGACAGGCTGAGACGGATTGGGGAGCTCTTCCCCCACCTCTGCACTCCCCTAATTAGCTAAAGAGGTGGCGAAGCAGTGGCAGACCCTCCCATGGGCCCTGGGGTACCTCTGGAGGGCTCCTACTGTATGCTCGCATTCCCTGGACCCCCTGCGTGCCTGTGCCCCCCAAGACTCTTAAGTATCTCGTTTGATGCCAGGCGTTCACACCTTCTCCACACCCTGCTCACCCCCAGCCCAATGGCACCTCTCAGACCGCTGAGCAACCAACCTCCAGGCCTCGCAAACTCACATCCTCTAGACCCCTGGGCACTCACAGACCCCCGCACTTTAGGATTTCCCCGCTACCTGCGCGCGGGCACCCCAGATCCCCGCTCACATCCCCCGAGCGCGTGCGAAGTCACACCTCCTACCCCCTGTGCACCCCCCGCCGGCACACCCCCATTTCTCCGCGGACCCCGCTTCACCCTCACACCCCGTGGGGTGCCGGCGCCGCGCTGGGGCTGGCTGCGGAGACGTGAGGCACGTGCGCCGCTCGGTGATTGGCAGCGCCGCTCAGCCTACGCCCCGCGTCCTCTCCCGGCTCCCCGCAGGCCTCACACGAGGGGTGTCGCCAGCCGCCGCTGCAGCTGGGCCGGAGGGTGGGGACTGTCGGGGCGCGCAGGCCGGGCCAGGGGTTCGCCTCCGGGAGCATCCGGGGAACAATGACAGCCTGATGGGGGTTGGGGGTTGGAAGGGGTGCAGAGCAGCCGCTAGAAAGCGCCCCTAACTGCACCAGCCTTCTCTTTTCTCGATGGTGCTAAAACAAGCCTGCTCAGAGGAGCTGTAGATGCTGTTCCCATGAAGTGAAAATACTTTTTCTAACTGGTGAAAAAAATGCCTACTCTTCGTTTGTCGACTGGGGCCCAGGGAATTTAACCCCTGGCGTTCTTTGGGACAGGGCCAGGGGATCCACTGCATCCTTCGACCTGTGTTGTGCGGAGGGGCGGCGGGGTGTAGTTAGCGAGGAGCCCAAGCATTTTAATGCAGCTGGTGCGGAGCCGGAGAAAGTGACAAAGGCACAGCTCACGTGCGTGGCCCAGGAAGTGCTCCGCCTCTGACAGAGGACCAGAAAGATGTCCAGTAAGGAATTGGGGAAGGTTAGGCGAGGAAGGTTTCCCAAAGGAGCGATTTAAGCGGAGGTTGCGGGTGCCCAGCCTAGGACTGAGCAGGACGAGAAAAGAGGCGGCACAGCCTGAGCGCGTGGTGGAGGGGGCGCTGCCACAGCTGCACAGGGACAGCGCGCAGCAAAGGCACAAGCAAGCAGCCCTAAGTGACTCTCGGCAGAGAGGCTGTGTCTCCTCATCCCAGGAGCAGTCAGCCAATGAAAGGGAGACGCAGGGCTTCCTGAACCAATGGAATCCCGCCGGGCTGCGGCGGAATTGCCACTGGAAGCGTTTATGGAGACCTAGCCAAGAGCCTTCTCCAGGGGCTGCCTTCCCCCAAAGCCCAGGACAGGTGTGTATCAAAGACCAAAGTACCAGGGGTGCGATCTTTTTTTTTTATCCACTGATTTGGATTAGAGCAGCCTGATGTTTAAGGCACATGCCGGGGCCATTAGAGGGCAATGGAAGAAATGGGGGAGGGCAGGGGTTGGAAATGCACTTCCTGACCTGAGCATCTGAGAAGCCAGTGAAGGGTTTCTTCCTCTGTTCTAGTTCCTGCATCATTTTCCCTACTATAAACGATAACATCTTGTATTTGTGTAGTGCTTTACAGTTTCCAAATTGCTTTCCCATGCGTGACTTTATCTGGTAATTAGTATAACCTACAAGACAGGTATTACTACTCATGTGAGGGAATTGGGGCTCAGCTAAGTTAAACCATATACCCAAGCCACACAGCTGTTAGTGACAGCGTTGGGACTAGAACTCAGGTGTCCTGACTGCAAATCCAGGGCTCTTTAAACACATCAAAGAGAGGAAACCAGGCCTGCTTTATGATCCTGGTGCCCAGGCCACACCCAGCAATTAAATTAAAATCCAGAAGGACAGGGTTAATTTTTTTTTTTTTTTGCCTTAGTCATTGCTCTTTCAAATAGTCCCCCTGAAACACAGGTTAGCTCCACACCTGTGCATGAAGAAGAGCTCGCACTGACTCATTGCCAGGAAAGCCAGTACCAGAGGTAAAACAGAATGAGAGGAATGAGTAAAGGTTACCAACTGTGGATTTCCTCCTTACCCACACCCCTCAGGCCAAGTCAAGACTCATGGCTTCCTCTGTCTTCTCTCATATTGGTCTCCCACTGGGGGTACTGCTTCCTGTCCCATGGGCTGGGCTCTGCCTGCTTAGAATAGGCTACATCCAAAGAGAACTCTGAGGCCTCTGGCACAGCCACTGCCATCACCCTGGCCCTCAGGAACAAAAACATCCCACCTCTCCATGGCCACAGTGACTTTGTTCAAAAGAGCTTTGCTTCTAGAGTATGTGTCGCTCTGGGTCTCGCTGTGTCTCTGCCATGGTGCCAGCTGAAGTCTCGGGCCTAGGCAGCAAAGTGGATGATCCGCAGTGGTTTCCAAAGCTGCATGCCCACCACAGTCATCTGTCTTGGTTTTAAAAAATGCACATCACTGAGTACATCTCTGGCTTAGGACTCAGGAGGTCCTGGATGTGCGTTGTTTTGTTTTGTTCTAAATGCTCTGAAGTGATTCAGAGAACTAGCCAAGTTAGGAATCCACAGATGTACAATGACTTCCATCTGAAAAGTCTGAGATAACTCAAGGGTGAAATTGGCAGGTTACAGGTACTCCTCAGATACTGCAGTTTCTGTTCCAGACCACTGTAATAAAGTGAGTGTTGCAATAAAGTGGGTTGTAATCTTTTTGCTGGTGCAGGGTCTGGCCTTCACTTTGTAAAAAAAAAGCAACATCTGTGAGGCACAATAAAGCAGAGCGCAAAAAAATGAGGTATGCCTGTATTGGTCAAAACAAGAATCTGTCATTCAGATGTTCATGCTGCCTGAGAATGTGTCACATGACAACTCCATTCATAGGAGAGCCCAAAAGGGAACCAAAACCCTCATTATAGGAAAATTCTATGTTGAGTAATCTGAGAGGATATAGAGCTAGGGAACTGAGATTGGGTGGGAACTTATTTTCACTGAGATAAAATTTTAAAGTCGGTACCCTAGAGATAAGGTCAATGGCTCACATCTTACCCGAGTTCTATTCTTTTCTATTTGCTTCATTTCTGTTGATCACACCTTACTCTCTAGACCTTACTCTCAGGAGCTGCTAGTCACCGGTCCAAACTGAGATGTGCTGTCAGTGTAACATGCACACTCGACTTCGAGACGAAGGAAAACCTATAGTCAGTAACACATTTAACACGAGTTACATGATGAAACAATATTTTGGATCTATTGAGTTAAATACATCATTAACATTAATTTCACCTGTTTCTTTTCACTTGTTTTAATGTGGCTACTAGAAAATTTCAAAATTACATATATGGCTTGTGGGAGCTGAAAACATTCTTGATCTGGGTGATAGAGATATATGTGTATGTGTGTAGGTATTGAAATTCATTAAATTGCTCTTAAGTTCTGTGCACTGTACTGCTCTATCTAAATAGAAACCAGTTTAAAAATTAAAAAACAAACTAACAATGGCTTCCTGTTGCATGTAGAGCAAAATCTAAGCTCCTCTCCTTGGCCACCAAGACCTGCCCACTTATCTACCTCACCCAATGCCACTGTCCCCATGGCTCACTGACCTGATGCCACTGTCCCCATGGCTCACTGACCTGATGCCACTGTCCCCATGGCTCACTGACCCTCCTGCTTTTCAGCATGCCAGGCATCTGCATTTGCCTTTTCTTCTGCCCGGAAGATTCTCCCTCCCCATCTTTACGATCATTCACATTTCGGCTCAAAAATCACCTCCTTCTTCCTTGACCAACTACATTAGTTACCATGTTGTGAATCAGAAGAAACAAGAAACCCAAAATGGCTTAAGCACTGAAGGGGATTTATTGGCTTGTGGAACTAATGACTCCAGAATCAAATGAGGCCCCAGCCAGGGTATGACCAGGGCCCTGGATCCCCTTCTCTGTGATTCTCTAGGCGTTCCCCTCTTCGGTGGGTCCACTTTAACCTCACACTGACCTCCTGTACATTAGCAAAATGGCCACAGCCGTCCCTGGCCTATCATCCATATCCCACCCCACCCAGAAAGAGAGTTTCTTGTCCTCAACACTCAGGGGAAAGTACATTTTGCCCAGGAGAATACCACGCGATAATGCATAACCCTGAACCAGTCAATGCCGATAGGACCCTGATTTTGCTTAGGCGGTTAAAGCCCCACCCTACCCAAATCTCAAGGCTACTGCATATTTGGGAGATGCGAATGGGTGCTGGGGAGACAGCCAGCAGTGTTCAGTAGACCACCTACCACCTCAAGTCACTGCCTAGACCAGGGCTTGGCAAACTTTTTCGGTAAATGTCAAGAACATAATTAGGCTTTGTGTGCCTCTTAAGGGTTTGTTTTGTTTTACAATCCTTTAAAAATATAAAAATCATTGTTTACTCAGACTTTATGAAAATAGGCCATGGGCCAGATTTTGCCCAAAGGCCTTAGTTTGCCAACCCTGATCTAGAATATTATGATGCTTGTGGCATCTAATTACCTTGTTAATTTGTTTCTCCTGTATAATGTAAGCTCCATGAGAGCAGGAACTGTATCTGTGTTATTCACCACTGTCTTCTCAACACCAAAAGCTAAGACTGGGCACATAGTAGATGCTCAATAAATATTCACTCGATGAATATCAAGACTTTATGGCAGAGCACATCAGCACCCCGTGCCTAGCTCTCACCTGGATTTGTCTGCCCTCCCTGTCTATGGGACACAGCTGCACCCATACTGACCAACGCAAGAATGGGCAGGGCTGCTGCTGGTCCACAAGGTGTCTTTATGCAAATCAGGAAGAGGTAACGCAGCCTAGCACCCAGGGCCACCGTGAGTGAGTGAGGACTCCAGGCCCCCTCTGCCACCTTGGAGGGCATCCTTGGGTAGGACCCATGCTGCACAGTTGTATACGGCAGCTCTAGGGTGGAGTTCTGAGTCTGAGTTCTAAGACCTCACCTTCTTTAACGTTCTCGTATCTTGATGCAAAATCCTCTGCTTGTGCTCTGCCCACTGCTTTGACTCTCTTTTCTTTTACCAATCCTCCAATGCTCTCTTTTTCCAGTTCTTTTTAACAAAACAACTGCGGTTTACATGTATTTAACTGCAATTCTCATTTGGCACTTGGACGTGCATCCCAGTATAATAGAATGTGGCAAAGGGAGAGTTTGTGGTTGGGGAGGGACTTCTGTCCTGTGTGCTTATTGTACTCAAGGACGGTGGGAAACTAGAAAAAGAGCCACCAGCCCAAGCCGTCAGGGAAAAGGGAAACTGCTGTAAAAATAGAGTAATACGTTGAGGGCTCCTCCATCTGGAAAGATAAAGGCTCAGAAGGAATAACATCTGTTTGATCGTCAACGTTACGGTTCGGGTGGCCACGAACTCACTCATCAAATCCTGAACTGGAAACCAGGGGGCTCTGCTTAAAGCTTGAGAGAATTACTTTTAGGAATAATAGAAGAAAATCTGACTTCACTCAGTGGGTGGTAAGCTCATGAAACTCATTACTCCAAGCAGGAGTCAGGCTGGAAATAAATGTGCCTAGAAATGCTGTGGAAGACTTGGCTGTTGACAGGTCGTAATGACTTATTAAGGGGAATGAGGCCGCCTTGGGATGTCAGGATGTGCTCTTGAAGGTCGCTGACAGGAAGCGTAACTGGTTGTTCACAGCGCTTCCCTTCATGGCCCCAGTGGAGACAGAGTAAGACCAGGAGCCCAGGCTGCCCCCACACGCCTTAGGTGGCCTGCAGGATTGCCTAGCTTAGGGGAGGTAGCTTCACAGATGAAAGAGTAACTCTCCCAACTTGGGTTTCCTGAGGCCAGCTACATCTATTGCTAGGAATCCGGAGGTCACTGAGACAATAAAATGACGTTTGTAGAGACCTTACATAAATGTCTATTCTACCCGATGGGAACTCAGCCGTTGTCATTATGATAACTAATATATATTATATACCCTGTGCTGTTTAAGCACTTATTCATTTAATCGTTATACAATTCTGTAAGATGGGGACTATAATTTCATCATCCTATTGACAGATGGGAAAACTGAGGCACAGAGAAATTTCCAAGGTCCCACAGCCAGCAAGTGATCCAGGACTCAAACTCGGGCTGACTGACTCTGGAGTACAGTTACCTAAACTGGGGTTGAGGCCGCTCCTACTGTGCTGCTGAGGGCGATGATGCTGACCTTCGGTCAAGGGTTGTCATGAAGGAATGCAGGCCCACTGTGTCTATGTCCATTTTTTCAGGAAAAGTCATGAGGGTCAACACTGGGTGCATCGAACAAATCCAGCTAAATCCAGCTCAATCCTACCCAAAGTCAGCTGGCTCCCAACTTCTGGTCCCACACCGCCTCTCCAGAGATACATGCTGTTGTCCATGTCCATGGATGACACAAGTTACCATGATGGGCTCTGAGCAAAGCAGAGAGACTGGTGGGATGTACATATGGAAGACCCTGTGGGCACAGGCCACCAGGCGCGAGTGCTTCTGTGTCTGGAGGTCTGTCCCCAGGAAAACAGGCTTGGTCACCCTGCCACTCAGCAGTGGTTAGTGATCTCTCCAGTTCCCTTGCAGTTGTAGGACTCAGTGAATTTATGAACGTCATCACAGAAAGCAACATCTAAGGCCCTAAGGCAGAGAGAGATGTTTGATGTGCAGGAAGACAGACCCTGTGGCATACAACCCGATTGTCATTAAAAAGCACATACACCACATGAAATGTGCAGAACCCAAAGCCATACATTAGACTTGGTGCATGCTGAGAAAACTAGCAGGGCTGAGGCAGGGCGGGGAGCCTGTGGCATCAGGTGGAACCTGCATCAAGGTCACTGTAGGGTTGGGCAGGTTGTACACTGAACCTCAAGTGCACTTGGAAGACTTGAGGCCTTTTTCTAGTTTGCACAGAGACACTATCTGTTTGCTAAGCTGAGCACTTGTGGGTTGTGTCCTCTCAGAGGAGAGACCTTTTCTAATTCACATCAAGCCTCTATATGTAGCAATGGGACCCTGAAGAAATTTGGGGTGCTGCTCTATCCTTGGACACACCCCCACTCCATTCTATTTATTTCTTACCATCTTTTCTAGTGTTGAGAGTATAGGTAGGATTTGAGGGACCCAAGAATGCCTGAATTTGGGATGATCTAAAAACGCCCTTCCTGTGGGGCGCCTAGGGAATGGCATGCACAGAGTCTGACATGTCACCTCAGGACAGGGCTCCAGACTTGATGGCAGGACTGAGGCACAGGACACCGGGATCCAGAGCTCTCACGCCCCTGCACGCCCCCTGCCCCCAAGCCTCAACCAACCAGTGCTGGCTGGAAGGACAGACTTGGGAGGGCCAGGCTGCAAGAGGACCTTGGCTCAGCTTCCTCATTCTGTTGCTGGAGCTGGAGAACCCAGTGAGAGAGCAAGGTCCACCCGGCCCCTGGAAGCAGGAAGTGGGAGAGAAGGCCACACCTGAGCACAGGAGCCCCACCCCCTCATAAATGTGGCTGACCCAGTGTCCTGGATCCTGACCAAACAGATTACAGCAGCTCCCTGGAGGGAAGCCAGTGGAAGGAACATAGTCTCGCTTAATCCTCACAATTTCCTTTTTCACAGATGAGGAAACTGAAACGTGTGCTAAACAAGGATAAGGAATGTGGCCAAGGTCACATAACTAGTAAGTTGCAGAGCTGGGCGTTGAACCCGAGGTAGACACTGTGGCCTCTGCCCAGGTTCCTGCCCGCCCTGAAGGGAGCTGCCTCATCCAACATCGGCCCTTTCTGGGGGCGGCCCCAGCCCGACCCAACCATGCAGAGCGGGGGTAGGGGATGCAAAATCCCAGCACCTCCCACTCCCAGCCTCAGTGTGGGCCAACTCTGAAGGGCCATCCTGGCTTCAGAGCCCCTCATGTGATCGAGGACCAGGCTTTTTTTTACAACTGTGTTGCATTTTCTCATCTCCCTCTGCCCATCCTGCTTCCCGCACCCTCCTACAGCTTACGGAGCTATCTTACTGAGCACACTCCCCAGGAAACTCTGCACCCAAACCTCCTTCTGAGAGTGGGCTTTTGGGGTGTCTCACCCAAGACACCTGTACTCTGCACCTTTATGAAAGGCTGCCTGCCCACCTCAGCTGGCCAGGGTAGAAAGACCAAGAATCCAAATGGGGGAGGGGGAGGCAACCGGAAGACGAACAGCAGGAAGCCACCGCCACCCCTAGGCTGGAGAGACAGAAGGCACGACAGTGTCACCTGAGCCCAGGATCACCCAGCGGAAGCTGGAACCACCATGGTCACAGTGGATCTGCCTGGGAGCAGTGGACACCCCCACTGGAGACGCCCCTGAAGCTGGCAGTGGGTGCTAAGACCCTGGCTTCTCCCTTCCTTCCTGCTTGATTTTACGATCATAGACTATTTATAAGCACACAGAGTTTATACCTAGCTTTACATTTCCACATATTTAGGTGACATTTAAAATTTTTAAATTTTAAGTCAGTTCAGGGTCCATGATAATTTGTTCTTTTAAAAGGGAAATGCTGCTGTAGAATGATATGCTGGGGTCCCCGGACCACAGCCATAAGGTCCAAGTTTCTATTGCTTTGACTCCTTCTAGATTGGGGCTGGGTAGGCTTAAATGGCCCCCAGAGCCCTTTAGTGAAGCTTGGACACCCCATTCTTTGGAGGGGCCCCGTAACTGTGGAGTGTTGGGGACCATCACTCCTGGGGATTAGAGTCACCTCAAGGCCTTGTAACCTCAGCCTAGATGGGTGCTTGTGTGTGTGCGCATGCGTGTATGTGTGTGACGTATGCGTGCACGTGTGTATGAGGGGTGTGTGTGTGTACAGTCCCCACCTTTGTAGTTCACATGAGAATGGTTGTCCACGCACACCTTGTAAAATTAAGAGGCACCGATAATAGATAGAATGCTAAGATACTTGATTTGTATTCCTATGGAGAGAAAGGTCCTCTGCCCTGTCCCCAAGGGAGGCAAGATCCAGCGGAGAGATGAGGCCTGAGGAGGCCGAGCCCAACCCTGAGACAGGCTCTTATCGCTGCCATATTCCAGTTTCCTGTTTTTCAGTGAGCTGAAGGTACATCTGCTTCTGTTTATTCTTCTTCCTTATCTTAATGGGTCCCCCACCTATCCTCCCTGGAATACCCCTCATCGCCACTCACTCAGGTCCTCAGCTACCTCTCCCTGTCCCTACAAAGGGAGGTGGGTGACAGAGGACGGGCTGGACACGCAGTGTCCTAGGTCAAGGCTCTTTACTAAACATGCCCCAGGTATAACTGGACACGAGGGTCAAAGCGAAAAAGCGGAAAACGAGTAGAAGGCCAAAGCCTTTCATCCCAAGAAGGAAAGTGGGAAACCGGAGGCGGGGCGGGGGGGTGTTGCTAGGGGTGACCTTAGCTCCAAGAGAAATGTAATTACATTTAAATTTCGGGTTACACCTGGGCTAATAACTACAACTGGAAATTCCTGTTGGGAGGAAGAAGTTTTCGCTCATTAAGAGATAATAGAAAGTCATTCGCCCTTGAACCCAGAACAGTCAGTTTCGTACTAGAAGAACTTCACTCAGATGGGGCCTCTGTCAGCCCATGGGGCGTCTTTGTACAGCTTAGAAAAAAGGGGCCCCTTCCCCCAGGCAATTGCAGCCGTCAACTTGGCAAGTTCCCCACCTCGCTTCCCCAGCATCCTGGGACGGTTGACAGCGAGGACAGTTACATAATCATAGCAGCTCTCCCTCCCTCTCCTAGCTATCCCTTTCATTAACCTGGACAGCTTCCGCTCTGAATAGACCACCCGAGAAGCAGAAAATGCTTGTAGCTGTGAGAAGCTTGAAAGGCTTTTAACACTAACTTGGTCCAAAGTCCCTGCTCCAATTTATTCCACGGTAAGGCCTCTGGTTGAGTTGTAAGAAAACTTTCTAATCACATTCCAGGCCTGATCCAGGTTATCCGAAACAAGGGGTTACTGGCAATTTAGAATTAATGAGCAAGGTACCAGATTTCTCAAGAATTTCTTTCTTTAAATTTTGTTTAATGCCTATCATCTTAAAGCACGGTTGTCATTATTGTTCTGTTTTTAACTGTAGAGATTATAAAGGTCAGTTCTTTTTAAGTAGTTTTTTTTTCTTTCTCTCTCTCTCTCTCTCTCTCTTTTTTTTTGGTAGCAAAATTGGCAATATAGCATAGTGGTTCCAAGCTCAATTTTGGAGTCAGAAAATCTGAGCTCCAATTTTAACTCCTCCGCTTGCTAACTGAGTGGCCCTGTGCAGTTAACTTCTCCACACCCCGATTTCCTCATTTGTAAAATAGGGATAAGTCACAGTATTTACCGTCAAGAATTAGTATGCGAAATAATGAGCTGATGCATGGAACACACTCGCACCATGCCTGGTACACAGTACCTAATAAATGTTAGGTACGATCGAGCTTATTTGAAATGGGTAATGAAAATGACACCTTACTGATGGGGAATTGAGAAGGATGACCCTGTTTTCCGTCTCTTGGAGAAATGGCTGGTCTCAGTCTAAGGCAGGGAAGATGAGCCTGGAGCATCCAATTATTCCAGAAGACAAGGAAGTATTCAGAGACGTAGGAGCTAGCTAGTGGGGATTCTCACTGGCCAAATTTGGGACAATTTGAGCATCAAAATGGAAAATGGCTATAACTGGTAAAACAAATTTAGAAAAGCCATGTGTCCAGAGTGATATTCAAAACAAGAGGGAAAGGAAGGAAAATACCAGCTAATAAAAACAGAAGGAATGATAGAACTGGAAATCGCTATTTTGCAGCCCCCAATAAAATAGGTGATTTAGGCAAAGGTTTTCAATAGAACCATTGGATGAAAGGTTATTAGAGAGTAAGATATTCACATTAGGTTAAAGTATCATCCGCA